>NC_079448.1:28030268-28360268 GCF_903798145.1 Danio aesculapii
TAAATCTTACTTACTGTGTAAAACTCTGCCTTTACATGATTATTATATAATGCCCTGTCATACACCCGGTACAATAAGGCGCAAGATGAGTTTAACACGATTTGTTGCTATTTTCAGACCAGCGCAACCAACCAATTAATTTGCTGGAAATTAGAACTAAATTTAGAAATAGTTTTGAAACAAATGTGTGCGCTTAACAAACGAAATTACTGTAAATGTATTGGCTGATGGATGTTTTCAGTGGAGTACGTACAACACCATTTCCTTATCCACGAAAGAAAAGGAGTAAAAGGAAAGTAAAGAGAAAGTAAAGAGGCCGAATGGAGGAGGTTCATTCTTTATCCTCGTGCTGCAGATGGTCCGTTTAACTGTTTTCTCGCTAGTGAAGCATTCAGTTTTTCCACTTACAAAGTCCACCATGTAACTAGCATATGCGCCAAGGCGAGACTCAGCTGAATGAGGGAATTGGAGATGAGACTCTCAAAACACACCCATAACTTATTATGAGTATGCACAACACTGTTAGACCATGTGCTGCGGCATTATTAACCATATAACTGTATTTTTCCATCCTTAAAATAGCAAAAGTGGGTTCGGACAAGCCCTTAATGCTTAGACTCTGCACCTAGATCATTAAAATAGAGCCTATCGATTTATTCACAGATTTTTCTTTACATGGAAACCACCTGTAAATATATCATTTGTATTCCACTTTTGTTTTCTCTAGTCTCCTGGGTTGAAAACAGCAGATGCATGTAAAAGCAAACCTAAAGCTAAACCCCATGAACAGTAATATCCATGTTTAAAATATTCAAGAAATGTTTAAGAGGTATCGTTCTCTGCAGCACCGAAGCAAGCCAGTGAAATTGACCATAAAAATAAGAGATGAATAATAAACAATGGTTCATGGACATGCATAATTGAGCATCTATAACTGCAGACAAAGCCATGTTAGTTTCGATTCACCTCATAAATGTTTTTTTTTTCTTTCTTTTTTTTGTAAAGCTATTTTTATGACATTGTCAGCATGTAATTATTGTCTCGCTTAAAAGTACAAAAGCAAGTTCCCTTGATCTGAAAACCAAATCTTTTTAGGTTTGTGCATGTCAGCGTGCATGCACATGTAAGATTAGACCATTCCCATCTAGCTCTTACAAGAACTTGGTATGCATATGGCAGGTACATACAAGTTATGATGAGTAAAAACAACAACAAAACATTCTCTGTTCATCCTTCTGCATTTTTACTAAAATCATATGTATAACAGCAACATTTCCTAAAACAAAAGCTGCGCTTTGACATGCTTTGAACAGATACTTCAGATTTAAAAATCCTATAAGTCTTTGTTCCATCGAGTTTCCTAATGCTGTTTAAAGCATTTTGAATTCAAACAGTGCCGTTGGATTACGCTTAGAGCTTAACTCTCTGAGTTGTTTAATTGTCACAGTTATTGTGTCTCCGCTTTGATTTATTGAGGCGAAGAAGCTGTCTGTCTTTCATTTGTTTAAGACTTACGAAGAATCCCCCCTGTCTGAATCATGTTTGGATGAATTAAGCGCAGAAAGTTCCTCTATTTGCTTTTGAAAGAATGTGTCCTAAAGAAAGCCGTAGGAATGGCGTGGGCGTGTGACATGTAGAAACAATAAATTAATTCTCAATCGAATCATTTGTTCTTCCTACAAAGACTCTATTCTCGCAGTGGAGTGCCTGGAATCAGCTGCACAGAAGAGCACATCAAAGCTTGGAAAGACGAGAATGGTATTACTGGGTTTCCAGGGGTGCGAGTGCACCCGTGTGTGCTCTTAATGGAAAGTGGAATGGACAGTGCGTGAGCCCCCTCTGGTCCTGTACTTTTTCTGGGAGTGCATTGCTAGTTCTGACAGCACGCTGACACATGAGCACCAGGGCTTTCTGACTGTGGCGCGTTCCTCTACTTTACCTCAGGAGCTGCTGAAATTGACCTCTTGTAGCCCCAGGGAGACTCCAAACTTGCCTTCCTTCAGTCCTGCTGAAACAAAAGGAGACCATGCGGCTTCAAAGGTCTCTGAAAATGCCATCCAGTAAAGAGTGAAGGTCTTCAAAACTGCTTTTGTGAATCGCGTGATCTCGTGCTCCGCACTCACGTGACAATCTGACCTTTAATCATTTATAAAGAGCCCCTTAATGTTTCTTACATTTGACCTTTTATACTACAGATCTTTATGCTGAACATTTTTTAGCTGGTAAGTGAATGATAATATATAGTCAGTCAACACTGTTGGGGGTATAAGTAATGCGCGTTGCATAATAATATTACTTTTACTAATATTACAAGTAATATAACGCATTACTTTAAAAAAATATTTCATTCATTCATTCATTCATTTTCTTGTCGGCTTAGTCTCTTTATTAATCCGAGTTCGCCATAGCGGAATGAACCGCCAACTTATCCAGCATGTTTTTACGCAGCAGATGCACTTCCAGCTGCAACCCATCTCTGAGAAACATCCACACACACTCATTCACACACATACACTACGGACAATTTAGCTTACCCAATTCACCTGTACCGCATGTCTTTGGACTGTGGGGGAAACTGGAGCACCCGGAGGAAACCCACGCGAATGCAGGGAGAACATGCAAACTCCACACAGAAACACCAACTGACCCAGCTGAGGCTCGAACCAGCAACCTTCTTGCTGTGAGGCGACAGCACTACCTACTGCGCCACTGCTTCACCAAAATATTTATTTGATAACAATAATTATAATAATAATTATAATAAGAGTTACTTAAAATAAAATATAACGCAAGTTACTTTTTACCTTGCTTAATTGGCTTTAAAAAACATATTGTGGAATAAAAATTACCTTAGTCAGATTATCATCAGGTCTATTTTTTCACAGCCGATGAGTCGGTGTCCTGTTATTGTAATGGAATATTTCAGCATATTGGTATATTTTTGAGTTAGAAGAGGTGTCCGGTATGTTAGTACTTACTGAAGACGCAAATAGTTTCACGACAACTTCATTCAATTTAATGATCTGGTTTGACTGGTTCACTTAGAAGATCCAGTTAAAACAAACTATTAATTCGTCCATTAATAATCGCCCATCATCCCTAGAGACAGTCAGAATGGCAGGTCGGAGACTTACATTTTTGCAATGGATTCTTGTTATTTTGAACTCGTCGAAGAAGAGAAGTACATTGTTGTTAAGTGTAGATTATGTGTAAGTAAATCTCTTGACAACTGCAGGAAACATGACATTGGAAAAAAAAAAAAAACCTGGATGCAAAGCACTACACCTGCACCCCACATTCAGCTATGCTTGATATCAGTTCACGTTTTCCGGGTAAAACAATTAATTCGACTAGACTCAAAAATAAAAATGATTATTGTTTTTAATGTTGAGGAGGTGCAGCCACCTTCTACTGTAGAAGCGACTATGTTTTGTAATAAAACTGTTCTCTATTGAGAATCGATTTGCACATTTGTTAAGACCACATGAAGCAATAGATTCAATGTTTAAAGCTCAAAGATTTATTTTGATTTGGGGATGTTTTTACCGTCTTCCTGTTAATTTTTTTTTAAAGGTTTAAAATCAGTTTTTGCCTTAATATAAATGTATTTCATGTTAGTGCTCTTAAGCTTTATTGGAATCTTTACCTCAATGGACAGTGAATTTACTTAACTAATAACACAAAACATTCAAAAGTAGCAAACACTTTACATGCTTTCATTAATCTATACAGCATGTATAGCTCTGGGCTCAGAAAGTTCTCAAAATATAATTTTATTCTACATTTTTTGAAAGGAAAATGAAGGTGTAGGTTATATAGGTGGCTGCTACATGCAGAGCTTCTCCATAAAACAGGTGAAAAAACACCTGCAAGTTCTGAAAGAGATCAAACCTCAGGCAGGTAAGAAAAAAGTTACGCAAAAGTAACTCAAAAGTAATATAATGCATTATTATTTTTTATACACTGTAAAAATCCAACTTGCAGATTGTTAACTAAGTTTAAAATTAAAAGTTAGGTGGACATGTTTGAGCTGAATTAACTCATAAAAACAATTTAACTGCATGTTTGGAACTGTTTGTTCAATGAAAGTAAAAAATTCAGTTGAGGAAACTTTAAATTTAGATTTTTTTCATTTGAGCGTTTAGTAAAAAATAAAAAGTTAAGTTAACTTAAAATTTTATAGCAACCAGCTGCAAAGAAATTTTGAGTTTATTAAGCTTCAGTGGTTGAAGTTGTGCCAAATCATTCCGTAAAGTATACTTCACTTAAACCAGCCTTTTTTTGTAACTTTCCTCAACACTGTCAGTCAATATCGCCTAATAAAAAAGCATAGGTGTGATCTGAGGGGAATATCTTATTGCAATTCTTCAGATAAAGAAACTATTTTTGTGCTTGGTGGCTTGTGCGTTGTTTTTTTTTTTATTTTTTTTTTCTGGGCCACAAATTAGTGTGAGTGCAATTCTTACAAAAGTGCAGACGGGAGAGGAAAGGGATCCACTGACAGTGTGCAAATTAAATGGTGCAATGGCGCAAATCCTCGTAAATTAACTACTGCAAACTTTGGTAAATCTTGCTGCAATTCGTTTAAAAACTCTTTTGATGTCTGATGTATTATTGTGTGAACGTGCTATGAATATTTTTCTACTTTTGGAGCTGTGGTATGGCAACTTTGTTTTCTTTTTTTTCTTTTGTGTTTTTTTTTTAATTATTTTTATTTATTTATTTTTTGCTTCTCTACGAAATCCTGAAGTCAGTATTCTGAGCTTTAGCTGTTAATTAATCTTGCCCTAGTTTTGTTTTGACGTGTGCAGGACTTTTGTTTTGACTGAGAATTTGACCTTTCTATTTAATGGAACACCTTTTGCTAGATTTATTAACAGGTTGCACCGGTGCAGACTGTATTTTTGAATTAAAACAGTACTCTCTGTATTTAGTAAAGACACGTAGAGAAGAATATCACTAATCAGGTGGACACAGCTATTTTTGCACCTGTCTTCCTGAATGTGCATCTGTAGGAGTTTCCTGGTCAGATGCACATTTTATGGGAGGGGAATATTTAAATGAGTCACACAATGCATTTTACTTATGTTAGGGCTCTTTGAATATGGGTGTTTTTGGCATTATGTAACATCTAAAAATGTGTAAATATGGCTGTGGTTTGTTGTTGCAATGAGGAGGCACTGCACAGAACAAAGAGCGAGTGGTATAAAGGCCCCTGTATACTTCAAACTAAATCTAAGACTTAACTGAAATTGCATCATTTAGAACAAAGTCTGACCAAAACAAAGTTCATTTGTGCTGTTTGAAACATTTCAGCAAAGTCAACTTTTGGTGAAGTTCATTTTGGCTTCTAAAAACCTTTGAGTACCATTGGTCCATGGCGGTACACCCATTTGATGTCTATCCACAGCAAATAGAACAATGTAAAGGTGTGGTGGTGCTTTTTGTGGAGAAGATTATGAAACTGTTTGTTGTTGCCTTTTGATCTGACCCCGGAAGCATGGTTGCGAGTTTTGTTTCGAACACACTTCATTCGGCTCACATTCTTCTTGTTGTATTATGTTGTAAAACCTATTAAATGATCAAAAATCATGTTCCATTTACAGTGTTGTGCTAGTTACTGAAAAATGAAAAAGTTACAGTTACTAGTTACTCAATTACTGGTAACACTTTATTTTGATGGTCCATTTGAGTATTAGTAGACTGTCTGCTTAATATCTGCTGTTGCTGCTCCTTCAACAGACATTTAACTTACTTTAAGAAAGTTTGCAAGTACATGTCAACTTACACTAACCCTAACCCCAACCCTTACCACAACCTAACAGTTTACTTATAATGTAATGAGAGTTTGTTGGCATGTAGATGCAATTTAACTTAAATTCAACAAACGGACCATCAAAATAAAGTGTGACCCAATTACTTTATCAATTACTTAAACCAAAAAGCAATGCATTCCTTTTAAAAGTAGATAAAAAGAGTTACTTTTCCAAAGAACTTTTTTAATGCTCCCATTAATGCCCTTGTGCTGCGTGGAGAATCCACTGTTGATCAACTTCACAGTTTTAATTAATTTGCATTCTCACAACTAAAACACAAGACATACTTAAACAAAAAGTAATTTTTAAACACTAATTTACTTAAGTCAGACCAGCAGCACAAAAATGATAAAAATATCACAGTGATAAAGCAGCTGAGTAATATAGTCAGAAACAAAAAAGCAAAAACTAAACGTTGCTTCAGCATGATACAAGTTGTTGTATTCAACCCTTAAACATGTTCCTTCACAGCTTGAGTATGAAAACTAGCAACAATATACAACAAACACAAAACCTTTATGAAATAAATAAATGTAAGTAATCTGGAATAGCATTCAGAATCAATTTGGTGAAACTCAGCACCTAAAAAACTGCTATTATAGACAACCATATAGTTTAAGCATTTTAAACCAAACAAAAACATAACAGCGGCTCAAAAATGAAATCTATAAGCAATTTTCAAACTAACTACAATTGAAACGTGTTATGTCAACAATTTATGGAAAATAAGCTGTGTATATTCAAAGTGCAAAATCTGCTGTTGTATAAGAGCTATAAAATATGTAAAACTGAATCACAATTTTGAAATGAATCACAGCATTTTTTCTGAGCAATGCAACACTATTTAAAATAACGTGTTCTGAAATATAACAGAAATGTGTCCCTGTGTCTACTAAACAAATCAATTTTGTTATACAGATGACAAATGTGAGCTAATTTATTTAAAACAACAAACATAGTAGTATTAGTAATAATAATTAATACCTCATTCAATAATTAATACAGCATTCGGTCTCTGCTTTTGACTTTTGTTCAGTCTGGCGCCTCATACACGACGCGTCTTCTTTAACGATGATTAGTTGGCATCCACCAATCCCACAATGCGTCGCCACTTTAAAAAGGAAGATGTAGGCTAGACTGCAGCCAAAATTAACTCACCATAATAACAGACAAACGCATCATATTGCAAAGATAAGGTTGTTACTATATTTTAAAAAGTAATTAGTTACAGCATTAGTTACTGTTAAAAGTAATGCCGTTACTGTAATGCATTACTAGTAGCACGTCATTGCTCAACACTGCCCATTTATTTTGTCTTTATGATGTTTACAACTAACAAATTCAAATAACAAAACTAAACACAAACAAGTAATGTTTAAACTAAATAAAAGTACACTTTCAGCTTAACAGTTACAGAATTGGACTTGTGAAGGTTGCAGTTTCGAGTCCCGACACCGGCAGGGATTGTAGGTGAGAGGAATGAATATCCAGCACTATCTTCCACCCTCAATATTACAGCTGAGGTTATTTCCTTGAGCAAGTCACCAAACCCCCAACTGCTTCCCGGGGAGCCCACTTCTCCAGGTGTACGTTCACTGCAGGTGTAAGTCGTTTTGGATAAAAGTGTCTGCTAAAAATGTAAATGGTTAAGACGGTGTTCTTCTCTCTCAGCCACTATCATTAGTTGTGTTGTGTAGTGTGACACATTTACAACCCTGCCTACAACCCCTGCAGCACAGGGTGTTGTGTGTTCAAAAACAGTGTTCTGTCACTTAGAAGTTTGTTTGAAGTATACCGGGCCTTAAGGAAGAAGATTTTTTATTCCGCAAGGACCATACATGCATCAACACACAGACTCCCATGAAAGAAATTGATCACAACTCATCTTAAAGAGGTGGTTGACTACGATATCATATTTTAGTTGATGTGTAATTTAGCTGTGTGAACATAAACAACATCTCTGAATGTAATATGCTCAAAGTTCAATGCAAAGCGAGACATTAGCTTTTACAGCGTTAGCTTAGCAAAGCCTACAGCGAACGAAGTTAGGAGACCACAAAAAATTACATCAGGGTTAGTGATCACAATTGCTTCAGGTTACAGTCATTCACCACACGCATACACCCGGCACAGCGAAGGGGCATGGCCAGAGGTGCTGTAATGTTATAGCGGAGAAAGCTTAAATGCCGTCCAAACGCTGCTATAACCACAGAGCTTTTTCTGTTTCTGTATTTGGGCTTCCAAAAGACACAACACAAATAGAGAAGTGTTTACAATTTAATTTTAATTGTGTTCCAGACAATTAATAATATATATATATATATATATATATATATATATATATATATATATATATATATATATATATATATATATATATATATATATATATATATATATATAGCTAGCATTTGACAAAGGAGAGCTTCCAAAATCTCTCAGTTTAGTGCTGGATTCTGCTAAAAACTCCTAAAAGAAAGAGCAGCTCCAACCATAATACATGAAGCTGTGGATTGTGAGCCACAACCTGTAAGTGTTTTTATTTGTTAAATTGATCTACTACATGCATGGTTTCTAGCGTTAACAGTATGTTGTAGCGAGGACATAAACAAGGATGTAAACAACAGGAAATGTTGTTACCGTTAACAATTTAGCTACAAATTCATATTTATCAGTCAAATCGTTGTAAACAGCTACAATCTGCAAGTCTCTCTGTGCTACCACTTTCCCTACATTCTACATCTCAAATAACAAATTCTCAAACATGCTTATAACCCGAATATATGTGAAAGAATTTGATCTATTTTAAAAGAATCCAATTTTATTTTAGAGAGCAGACACAGCAGTGGCACATCACGTGCTAGTCACTGGATATGACGCTTCCTGGTGACATGGAGCTGATCCGTGAATCACAGCACATTATGTTAGATGACCAATCAGAGCCTCTTTGGGGGTGGGCTTTTGGAGAAACTAGGAAATATGACCGTCGTTTTCATTAGCTGAGTAGCTGTATATAATCAAAGTAAGATATATGAAAAATAACGTGATAAAATAAAGTGAAGCATGAGCACATATTGTTCTGCATCTTGTAAACACAACCAAGCCTTAAAAAATACACTCTGGACCACCCCTTTAATAGATGCGATTGTCAACTATTTACATGAAAGTGCCTTTATGCAGCTGTATAAGATTTTTCCTCTAGTTAAGTACACAATTTTTAGATTTAATTTCGAGAGGTTAAAATCAAGCACATTCAAATCAAGATTTAAACACGTCTGTTTACTGTGCCTTTACTGAATTAGCACTGTTCTACGTACATACAGATTGCTCTATAAAGTCTTTCTTTTCTTTTTAATTTCTTTAAAGCTTGTTTTAACACATTTATTGTCTGCTGTCTTGATTTCTTATACTTGTATTTTCTGTTTCTTTTATTCTTGTTTATGTAAAGCACTTTGAATTACCATTGTGTCTGAAATATATAAATAAACTTGCCTCGCGTAAGATAGTTTCCCAAATAATTACTGATTAGCACATTCAACCTTGTAAATATATTCCTGGAGTATTTTGTGGAGTTAAAATTTTGACTCAAGTTTCATTTTTAATCACATTTTAGTCTCCATTATCTGTTCTTATCCCAACCACAGTGATTTTCTCCTGTGCCATAAGAGAGAGCGAAACACACTATTTTTCATGGCTAATACCAGAGTGTTTTTGACACTAACTGTCCTAGACATAGTAATGAGGCGTTATGTTGTGTTTCCTCCCATCTCTGAAGTCTCTTTTATTCTACACAACATATTCCATGTGCCTTTCTGTTCCTCTGACAGTTTAATAGTTGCTCATTTTGAAATGCTGCTGCGAAATAAATAGCTTCTTCATGACTGATATGTCTGAGATGAACTTATTAATTTTGTATAATGGCCACTGACAACAGCCTTTCTTAATAGACTGAAAGGATCTATTGAGAACATCTCAATGGTCTTGTTACCGACAATATGTATGTGTTTATTTTTCTATTTATTTTTTGCAAAAATGGGCAAAGACCTTGACATAAATTTTCCTCACACCAGAATGATCTCTTTGTGCAGCTGTTCTGAATTAAGTAATACCACAGTTTCTTTGCTTTCGGCACATAATTCAATACAGCGTGATTTATTAAGTAACATGTGACCTTTTCTAAAAAAATAATAATAATAAAAACCTATATGAGTATCATGTGCGTCACATAAAACTTCATTTGATTCTGACCCACATTTGAAGCTCATTTTGACTAGCGTGAATTAGAATGATGCTAGCTCATTTTTAGCATGAATTACCATATTGCCTAAATGTTTCCAGCATGGTTAACAAATTGTTAGCATGAATTAACATGCTGTTGAAATAATCAACATGAAAAACATCAAGATATTTAATACATTGTTAACATGTTTATAATGGTGCGTTCACACCAGACGTGGATGAAGCATCAAGCACAAGTGATTTACATGTTAAGTCAATGCAAAGATGCAAATAGACATCTTGCGGTGTGATTCGCGCAAATGAAGGCTGATTTATACTTGCGCCTGGCTCCATGTTGTGGACCTCTGCTGAGTGCGCATGCACCTTGAAAAATGGATGAGTCTTTTATACTTGACATGTTCGCCGTTGAGATATTTTTTTAAAACTATAAGGGCCGGTCAATACTAATCGACACTAAAATCATATGGATAAACATAGAAGAAGGAAGTTTCCAGAACTACGTCTTATCATTAATATTATTCAAGATTTTTTAACTAATATTTACAAATTATTTTAATGATTATAAAGATTTTTATAAGATCAAACTTTGATGGATCACTTGCTTTTGTTCATATTTCGGCCAGTTCTACCTATTAATATTTGTTAAAATATTAATGACACGGAACATGGGTTGCTCTACAAATATATATATTTTTATTATGGCAAGAATAAAAAAGTACTAAAGAAATACTGATGTTTTTTAAAAATTTTTTTAGATTTAGTCCACTCTACAATTCCCACATTAATGTCTGGCTAGTTTGTGTCCTCTACTTATAAGCTGAACAGGCAATAATGCTCCAACATTCCTTACCATTATCACCAATAAAGCCTAGAAAAACATTGCATCAGTATATTGTAAACCGATAGGTTCAAATTTTTCTTTCCATTTATCAAAGAACTAATTTGCTAATTCATTTTAGTTTTGTAGCTATTGAATTGTTTTTAAATCAAAATTGTAATATATACATCCATGGTGGAAAAACATATTCTGTAATTATGTATTAAAACTATCTGGGTCTCCACTTTTGCAATGGCCTCTCTTTTTGGCTATAATAAACTTCTCCCTCAAGTTTTTCTAAACCTTTTTATAAAAACTTACAATTTCTAGCCAATAATTATTGGCCATCTGGTTATCCCTATGATCATGCATGGACCATAAAGATGTCTGTACAAGTGTGCCAAAATCTCTTTAAATTGATTCACATTCAATTCAAACGTGACACTGTGCGAACCATTCACTCGAGTTTAAAAAAAAAATTTGCACACCCAAAGCGAACCTCTGCAAACACTGCTATGATGTCACATTCGGTGCATGCACTCAGGCAAACTAGCGGATGCGTCGGGTGTAAATCAGCCTTGACGGGTTTAATACGTTTAACACGCGTATCGTGAGAATTGTTCAAGTTGGAAAATCTTCAGCAGACATTCGCACTGCATTAGCCAATCATGAGCTTGCTCTTGTAGGGGCATGATTATGACGTAGTACCTGTTGTTGGTGTGCCGTGGGGAAATCCTCTTGCTGACACTGGACAACAACTCATCAAACTGGGCTCGGCTCAGTTTGAAGCAAGCACCGCGGAAAGCCTCCATCATCCAGGTATAGTTTCTGGTGACTAGAACCTCACAGAGCTGGTTGCAACTCTGAGGAACTAGTGAACGAATCCATGCCGTTTTTTAGCCTTCCTAAAGCACATAAAGCACAGCTACTATCTCAATAAAATTCATGTTATCCATTTAGCAACGAAGCTAGAGTCACCGGGCAGACAGAAGCACTGCCCATGATGCAAATCGGCATCTATTGTGAAATAAATTTGACTAGCGAATAAAGTGAATTTGATGCGTGAATGAAGTTAACTGAAAATGTTCACGTGTCTATTTACATGCGAATAGCATGATTTATCCACGCAAGACACATCTGGTGTGAACACACCATAACACGTTTTATCACTTTACAAAATTTCTAACACATGGCTAACGTAACAGTCGGTATTTTGCTAGCTTGTTTCTAGCATGAATTAACACTAGCCCCTTCCACACATACAGATCTTTCCGGAAAAATACTGGCAATTTTCCAGAAAGGGATCATGTGTGAACAGGCCCTTTTTGAAAATACCGGTAGAAACGTGAAACCATCAACAAAAGCCTGACCACTTCTATATTTACAAATACAAGCGCAGCCATTTAGAGCTCATTTCTGTTTAATGATGTCTGAATTTACCAATATTTTGGAATGGATATGGGAATGATATTTTCCGGAAAAAAATCTGGAACGTTCTTCCCTGTGTGAACAGCTCTTTTTTTAACCTCCCATTAAAGCATTTACCCTGTTTTTAACCTGTTTAACACAGCTAGCATACATTATTTCGGTTCTAGCATGAATTAGCTTGCTGCTAGCGTATTTTTAACATGTTGCTAGCATGAATTATCACGTTGTTACAGAGTTTTCTCATGTTTCCAGCTTGTATAATCAAGCTGGGTTAAATTAGCAACGAACACTGCCTCGTGTTTCCTGGAAGCACATGTTAAAGCCTTACTTCTGATGTAGCGAGTCATACGGTGGCATTGATCACATCGCTTGCTTCAAGCTTTCATTAAAGAAATGCTGTCCGACAACAGCTTGCCTACTGAGTGTGTGCTGAAGAGACAGATTTACAAGGAGAGCTAAATATATTAGGATATTTCTCCCAGGATGTCAGAAGGTTTCTTCTCAAGTGTTTTCAAGATACTTCCCTGACGCACACGTTCATTAGTGCTCAACTACCGGCCAGCGAATACATCTCCTGACAATGAACCCATGATGAGCCTCTATTTATATTTCAAACACTCATTGTCTGACAGGCAGGAATTGTTCAGAAGGGGATAATGGCTAATTTGTCGCCGTGTCTAGGCTCCTCTCTGTAGTTTTGTCACAGTCCACCCCTCCAAATCTTCACATGGCATGGGGATTCGCCCTGTGTGTGAATGTAATTGGATTGTTATTGAATTATCTCACTTGTGTGGTCTGAATACGCTGAAAAAACTTTCAAACCCTGAAATAAACAAATTAGTTTGGGCCGTGCTCCAACTTCAACCAAACTATTTTCTGGTCATCAGAGCTGGAAATGTTTATTGAGGAGTGTTGTCAAAGGCGAAACGCATAATGCGAACTCCCTCACTGCGACCCAGAGCTGACATTGTCTCGCTTTTGTCTGGAAAGTGCAGATATGGCCGTATGTCTTCAGTGTTTACAGCTGTGAAATGTGTCCCCGAGCTTCACTGCGTTTGGTAATTAAGAGACTGAGGATGTGTTGCATTTATATAGCCTTGAATATTGTTGCCTCGAGACTGCTTTTAGCTCTTTTTTCATTCTCTTGTGTTGTTTTTATTGTAATTGCAACCAAAAAGCAACAAAGGATCTTATAATGTCAAGCTTAATAATCTACAAACAGGATGTAGGTTGTTTATTAGCTCCTCTAATGTGGCCATGAGTATAAAAGAAGAATCCGGCTGAGTGGATACTTCCGGATACTCTCGATAATGATCACTATTATAACTGCGTCATCTGAACACAGCTTAAAAAAGGCGTTTTCGGGCTTTGCTGTATGTGATGAGAAGATTATTTAAGTGTAGTATACACTACCTGACAAAAGTCTTGTTGCCCATCCAAGTTTTAGGAACAAGAAATAATAACTTGGCTTCCAGTTGATCATTTGGTATCAAAAGTGGCTTACATGAAAGGCAAATGCCTCTAGATTACGCTTATTTTACCAAATTTCAAAAATATTATCAAGCCTTGATTTTTAATTAATTAATTATGACATTTTATATGACATTATATTAATTAATAATTGACTGATTTCTGGGAGAATCTTGGGTCTATGCGGGTTCCAATAAGTCTTTTGTAGAATTTGTGATGATTGGGAAGCAGTTCAACAGATGATTCATCAGACAAATCTACCTTCTGCCACTTTTCCAAATGGTCAACTACAAGTCAAGTTATTATGTGTTGCTCTTACAACTGGGATTAACGACAAGACTTCTGTCAGGCAGTATATTTCTATTTGAATTAAAAGTTATTGTACAAGTAATTATTGAATTTTTTATTTATTTATTTTTTATTTTTTTAAGTACAGCTGTGTGTAATGTCATTTATTGGATGATATGTTTTTTGAGCACCACAGTAGTGCAAATATTATTTATATTGTTAAAGGGATAGTTCACCCAAAGATGAAAATGTACTGACTGTTTATTTATCTTCAAGTGGTTCCAAAACTATTTGAATTCTTTCATCTGTTGAACACAAAAAAAAATTTAAGAGAGCTGAAAACCTGTAATTGTCAACTTCCATAAGAAAAATAAATACTATGAATGTCAATAGTTACAGGTTTTCAGCTTTCTCCAAAATGCATTATTGTGTGTTTAACATAAAAGAGAAGCTCATGAAGGTTTGAAATAAGTAATATATTTATTAGGGCTGCACTTATAGTTGAACAGTAGCCACTGAATTGTATTTAATTACTGGATTGAATGACTTTGGATTGTTGAAAGTATTGACAATGTCAGTTTAATTTAGACAACAGCCAACTACAAAGTAACTCATACCTCTTTAAAAGTCACCTGAAGTACCTAGAAATGTCTGTTTTGTTTGATTTGTGACAAATTTTCACCTGAAACGGGAAGATAGTGTGGAACATAGTGTGTAGTTTATATCACAGTTATGCTAGTCATGACAGCCACAGTCCATAATAGCAATGCTGAGTCTGACTGAAAATTCCTCTGCTTAGCATTGTGTGAAATTCAGATGTTTGTGGTAACCATCAATTTCCATAGATTAAAAAATAAATACTATAAATGTCAATGGTGACAGGTTTCAGCTTTCTTTAAAATGCATCATTTGTGTTTAACAGAAGAAAGAAACTCATGATGGTTTGAAATAAGTAATATTAATTAGGGCTGTTTATACAGTTGAACACTAGCTACTGAATTGTATTTAATTACTGTATTAATACAAAATGTATAAGATGTATGCAAAAAAAAAAAAAAATCTTACTTGAATATCTACGTTTCAAAGCATAAACAATATTATTTTACTTAGCCCACTAGCTGATCATTTTGCTTGTTTAAAAAAAAAAAAAAAAAAAAACTCTTAATTTTGACATATTTCTTCTGAAGTTGAAAATAAAACGATATTATACATCATCTAAACTGTTTTTTGATATTTGGACAAAAATCAAGACAAAGCAAAGTAGAAAAAGCATGTTTTGCTTTGTGATAATTCAATTTCTGTACCTGAATACTGTTAGACTCCCCAGAAAAACCATCAAATAGAGCTATCCAAACCATCTTGTGAAACTGTATTCATATTGCAATATTTATCACAGAAAAATAAAATATTGCAATATCGTGCAGCTCTAGAATTAATGGTGGTTTGTAAATACAGTATATTACACAGAGAATTACACATTTTATTGTAAGAGACTTAAAAAAAAATATGCATCTTCAAAAATCTCGATTAATATAAATATACCTCACAGAGCCCAAGTCTTTAAATGATTGTGTAAATAAATGTAATATTCGTTCGTTTTGCCTGCCATCTTAATGATTTGTTGTTTAAATATGTTTTGACTACTCTTATCTCTATTGCATAATGTTGGTGTTTTTAGTTTATTTTGTTCATATACATTTTTCTACTCAGTGAAGTTTATTTATAAAATTATTTCGAGAGGATCACGTGCTTATGATTGTTCTCAGCTGGTCCCACATCGGCTCATGATTGATTCTCCAATCAGATGATTCCTAACTCACTATAAATAACCAGTTTTCTTATCTCAATATCTTCGTCTTGAAGGATCCCACCCCTACCCACCACTCCTTTCCAGATGGGTGACACGACGGCCCAGTATTAGCACTGTTGCCTCACAGCAAGAATGTCTCTGGTTAAAGTGCCCACTAAACCAGTTGACATTTCTTTGCGGAGTTTTGCTCGTCCTCCTCGTACTCGCGTGGGCTTTCACCGAGTTCTCCGGTTTCCTCCCACAGTCCAAAAAACAGCAACTAAATTGAAAAGTAAATTGAACATACCAAATTGATACCATAGCCAAGCTCTTAGCGAGTACACATTTCCTTAGCCAACCTATATCTGTCATTATCCAGAAGTAAGCCAGGGGGAGTTCATCGAGATCTATCTGATCTCAAACTCCCCTCTCGCCCTGCAAATAGGAGGGAGCCCAGGGCTTGAGGATCTCATAAGCTCAGGGCTCTCTCCCTGGACAGCATGCCAAACACGCCTTATAGACGAATTACCAACCTACGTCACACAAGATGTTACACGGGTCCCCAGTTGCAAAAAGAGACCGGTTGGAATAGCAAACATGTCGTTGTGTTGTGCGGTAGGATGCCAAAAATAGAAAACTTAACTTTTACCGTACACCACACTGCTTTTAATGCCAACCACAGATGTTTTTGGCTAAAAGGGAGCTGAATGAAGTGACGACCTAATTAAAAGTGCTGGACTCTGCAGTTCTCATTTCATATCAAGTAGGCTCACGATATACTGAATCATACACATTACTCATTGATTGCAGCAATGATTTCAGCAAAAACAGTTACATATGGTTTATTAAACTGCAGACGCTGAATGCTAAGAATGAAACGTGAAAATATTCACACATTCATTCAGTGACAACTTGACACACTCCATATATTGTTTACAACGGCACTTTAAATGTTCGGTCTGAAATAACCTGCAAGTGTGACTTGAAAACAACATTAACACTGTTTATTTCACTGTGAAAAAAGTTGTACTTTGATAGTCATTAGCTGTTAATATGATTTCGCTATTTAGAGTTTGCAAATAATACATTTATGAAATTATATTATTAAGAAGAAAGTCCGAATGTGCAAACATAAAACCAACTTTACCTCGATCTGTAAGTTCACATACCCTGCCACACAGGTGTAGTTCGCTGTCAGTTTGCTGTCAGAATGCAGTTGTTTTGCTTGTTGATGATTACCCAGGCCTCGTACATTTCTGTCTACTTTCCTTGTCTTTGGCTAAGCAGAACCTCGGTTTTTAGCACTATATAGTGTTGAATCTGGTAATCATGGAACATTATTTTTTGCACATGACCACACAGAACAAAATTGTGGGCATCCAAAGACTTGTAGGCCTTTAACTTCTCTCTTGTTAAACACTTGGAGCTTCAATGAGATAGTTGTATATTTGGGGCTGGATGCTTGGTCATTTCGTCTTATTCAATATCCATTAGGAGGGCGCTATTGCAAATGGACCTGTCAGATGAACACCACTCACTTTAACGTTAATTTTGCCGAATCACTGTGCTTATCACTGGGTGACAAGCTGTTATAATACGCTGAAAGCATTTTGTAAATAATATATATAATATATAATCAATATAACACCGGATGTCATTCCCTCACTGTAAATACTTGCGCTCCCGATTTTTTTCTGTCACCTCCCTGCGCACGCATCCTGAATGTTTACAAACATGTTAATTCATCTATTATCAATCATCAGCTAAGTGTGAACTCTTGAAACTATGTCTATTTTACAATTTGTCACCATATGTCCAGGAACAACGAATGAAAAATAGCCTTCTGGCTAACTCTGGTGCATTTGCAGCAATGCTAATTAATGTACACTGTTCCTGCCAAACAAACAAACAAATAAATAAATAAACACACATTACTAGTGGTCAGTTTGAAGTATCATCCCTTTAAATGTTATAATTGATGGTTTAAAAATGTATTAATCTTTAAACAATTGTTAATTTCATCAGTTTTGAAAAGTTATCATTAAAAAAAGTTTACTTTGTGTTTTTCTGGCCTTGATAATAAACTCCAACTATATTATTTATTTACTTTAATTTTAAACTAACAATAACTTTTGTTTTTTTTATTATAATGAAACAGTGAATGGCACCTCAAATTATTTAATATGTATGGGAGGACTGTGGTATTACTTTTACAAGCAATTCAACTCTGTTTTCATGTAGCAATCCATAAAATAAGAAAAATAGACTTGCACTGAAGCAGAAACCCGATATGCAGCATTATCGTGCGTTACATATTCACATTTACTTCAAAAAGAGTAAAAGTCTAGTCAGCTTATGCCGTTTTACACCATATAGTAAATGTGCTTGACACGCTCTGCGTCTGATAATGAATTTCATACTGTGCTGAGCCAATAAAACTCTGCTCTGAGGTTAAATATGATTAATGGGAAATGATGTCCATTGCCAACAGCTTTTATATCCTCTGTTGCTCGACACCTTTTTCCACTTGACACTTTTTTTGAGTTTCTCTAAAGATCTGAAAGTGGGTTTCTCTCGTCCTCATCCATACATAAATCAATTTGCCTTAAAGCGCAGTTGTCAGAGTTGCTGTGCGTGCAAATCAAATGCTTGCTGTGCGAGAAGTGCCTTTATAAAAATAGCTTAAATAAAGTGGCAGACCTCATTAATCTAGAAGCCCTTCAGTTGGCAAGCCGTAGCCGTTTGCCTTTCCAAGAGGAGAAATGTGCTGAGTGCAGATGTGGCGTCGGTGGCATGTCAAGGTGAGCCAGAGGAGCTTTCTGAAATGGATGAGGACCTGAGGATGGGCATGACGTCCAGTTAATGACCAATAGGGACCAGTCTGATCAAATACCACCTTGTTCTGCATTGATTTTTGTGATTTCATGAATAATGTGGAGCCAGTGACACTGTACTGAGTACAGAAAAACCAGATGGAAGCTGTCCCTGATACACTGCTGGCCTTGATCTCAGAAATTTGGAAAAGGACTACAAAACATTGAGGAGGGATGTAGAGCTATTGGCTAAAACATCTCAGCTATGTGAGATTTTGCTGACTGAATGAATTTGGATCGTTGAAAGTATTGACAATGTCAGTTTAATTTAGACAACAGCCAACTGCAAAGCATCTCAGACCTCTTTAAAGGTGGCCTGAAGTGCCTTGAAATATCCGTTTTGTTTGATGGGTGACATATTTTCAACTGAAACAGGAAGACAGGATAGGACATAGTGTTTAGTTTATGCCACAGTTATACTAGTCATGACAGACACAGTCTGTAATAGCAATGCTGAGTCTGACTGAAAATTCCTCTGCTTAGCATTGTGTGTAATTCAGTTGTGTCAGATATGTTTGTGGTCCATTCTGCCTTGCATATATAAATATTTGTTATGAGTTAATGTTGTTTGAAAGGGATGCTGTAACATTTAGGTGAGACAAATGTAATGTGTGCTACAGATCAAAGATGAGGCAGGAATCGATTCTGAATTTAAGCTTTTTTTACTCAGTGTTTTAAACAAAAGATGTAACATTAATAATGGGAAAAAAATAATAAACATTTACAATATTCTCTTTAAACGAAAACGAGTGTAAGCCAAATCAAAAAATGAACAAAACAATACAATCATTAAGTCTAACGTTTAAACTAGGCGACAAAAATAATGAAAATGAAACCCGATATCTTCAGTTCACACGAGACCCGATCTAAACTAATTAAACTACAAAACTCAAAGTTACACAGGGGACGAAACACTTAAGTTAATCTAACAAAAACAAGCTAAACTAAAACAAAACCTAACTAGAACATCATCAGGCTCAGTTTAGAATCACAGAACAACCATCAAAGCTTAAAGCCAACAAAGTTTAAGAAGTATACTCGAATTACTAAAGTAAAACTGAGATAATAAATCACCAAATAAGCATGTCAAAACACAAATGTGTGGAGCACAAAGGTACGCCGAGGCAGAGGGCACACCACACACTGATTTGTCAAATCTTTAAATCCTCACGGCTCATCCAAGGATTGGTGGAACTGGCACCGTCATAACAATGATGGGCAGTTAACTGAACCAATAAGCAACCTAGGAGTGGAGAGAGGAGGGTGAGGAAAATAAACACACATAAAACTAGCATGGAACATAACAATGCTAAAAAAAAAAAAAAGTCTGAATTATGAGATATTAACTCACAACGTAATTGGCAGAAATAAGCTTAAAAATATGCAAAGTTTTCAGGTAAATCAGTTGACTGTTTACATGTTAATTTCTACAAGTTTGTATTAATAGGCATGGAAGAAGTATTGTAAGGTTTTTTATTTCTGATAAATTATTATGAAACATTATTCCAAACTCCATGAAGTCCTGTGAAGTGCTTTAAAGTGCTTCACAGTTTTGTTCGATGTTTGACAAAGTCAACTGAAAGAGCTCTTCTGATTTTAAAAGAATGAAGAACCAATAGAGTCTTGAAGTGTGTGGGGACGTGTCAGATACTAGTATTTGATTGGTCAGAAAATATGATGAGAAGCTGAAATATGAGGTGACATCAAAAATATTGTTGATCCATTTACTGTAGGCAGGAGTGACATCTGGAAATTGGAGTGCTCTTTTTTTCTTTTTTTAAAGAGACTAAGGTCATTTGGAGTACAATATATGAGCTGACCTTGCTTTTTCTATCTGTAATACATAGTGCATTATGGAGTGAATGGTATAGTTGTCTCTCACTCTGTTCAGCTTGAAAGCTTGACTGGCTAGAATGCTATCTATATGTTCTTAGACTATTGGCGAGGTACTTGAGCCATGCTTTCAATATATGTACATAAAAAATGCTGACCTTGTCTGCCCCATCTCACATTTTATATGAGGAATATAAATTTTGCTACCTAATTGAAGGCTTGGAGTTGCTTATGCTTTTGTGTATCAGTTGGTAAAATTAGTAAATCAGTACTGGTGGTTCAACTAGGCCTCTGGGCTCTGGGCCCTCTGGGATAATAGACAGGAGTCACTCACTGTCAATTCACTGGAATCATGTCTGTATGAATTTTGTTGGTATAGTGCTTTTGATTGGTTTTGTATTGCATTGTGTATTTACTGTATTGGGGTGGATGTGAGATGCTAGACAAATTTTTGAAAGAATTCTAAAAATAAAGTATAGATCATTTTGAGTGATGTAAACACAAACAATGGTCCCAACGGATTTCCTGTTTTACATTTTTAATTTCTATAGTTTCAGAGTAATCCAAAAAGAGCCACATATTGATAAATAATGTTATGATATCATTAGGTTTTAACATTAAGTTATAATTGAATTACGTCTTGTTACAGTTATGAAATAGTTTGAAAACAAGAAGGAAATGCTCATGGGCCAATGACATGAATACATTAAAATGGTCTATAAAGAATCAAATTGAATTGAATATAGAAAATAATAAGTGATCATGCACATTTTTGGGTTTTAAATGATCTTCTTTAAATCCATATATGATAGTGAAGTTTTTTTAAGTCATTAAAGTTGAAAGGTCTTGCAATAACCTCCTATAACACTCAAGATTTTTTTCTGAAGAGTTTTCCAAAGAGTTCCATATAAAGGGTTAAATTAGTATTGCTAATACATGGGTAAAGAATGCAGGATATTATCAAATTAAAGAGTGAAAAATACTGGGTTCCACACAATCAATATGTGTCGGGACTACATGAAAGAAATAAGTTAACTTATTAGTTCATTAGTCTTCGAATTTGAGTGGATTGAACATAAAACAATTAAGTTTTACCCCTAAAAACTAAACAACTGGGTTTCAGCTCATTTCAGTTTCAGCTCATTTTAAAACAGCAGATGTCAAGTAGTGTATTAGTGTATATGTATATGTTTTAGAATAAATAGTTTATCAAATGGAGCATAAAAAGCATAAAAAACAAAAATGTGTGGTCCAGCTGTGGTCCTTAAATTGAGTCTTAATGTCATCAAATGTCTCTTGTTCTAAATATGCCATACATATAAGCTCAGTTTTTCTTTTTGTTATTACATTTAAAACTAGCATCATGTCATTGACCCATACCATAATCTTTCTGTTATATGTGTGTAATCTTTCAACAAATCCTCGTCTTGAACAAATGAGTCACACAGGCTGAGGACTCGTGGACGCCTGTACAATTTAGTTTGTTGGAGCCGAGCTTAGCAGATCCATCAATTGATCCAGCACATGTCCTTAATGTGAATTTACTTTGCGATAGCTTTTAAAGCCTTGTTCTGCTCTCAGGCCCCAAGGGGGATCTGTCACCTGTGTCTGCTTTGTAATCTGCTTGCTGCGCGCCTCTTAAATCTTCAAAGTGACCCACATCTCTGCTCCTTTGGACTTGGTCACAACATCCTTTGAAACAACGTATTGCAAAGCAAGACATTTTGCAAAACACTGACCTTTCATCGTTGATTTGCCTGATTTTTTTAGTTCAGAGTAGGAAGGAAAATTATTAATCAATGATCAATTTATATTGGACTGATGTAAACACAAGTCTCTTCTTTCGAACTTTCTGACGTTATAATAGGATCCAAATCCCAATAATATTGAGCACCACTGCCATGTGATGGAGTTAACATGTCTTCGTAGTAACTTGTATAATCATGTTCACAAGACAGTGTTTGCAAATAAACTTGGATTAAAACATTCCAACTATCTGTTATCAAATAAACCTCAAAATGTGTTCTACCAGTTAAAACCTTTTTAAAACAGTGCTTGTTAGTAATATATTAAAGACCGTAAAATCGCTATGTAATTTATTACTGCTGGAATCAGCACTGCTGTATAGTGTCAGGACAACTATAAGCCAGGACGCTTCAATCACACAATAGGAGTTCTGGTTTGTGGAAGGTAAACCAGGTGTATTTTGTACAGTGGGCATAAGGGATATCCATACAGCAGTCTATATTATTTTGTACCCTGTCTCATTAGACATTCAAAGTTAAACCTGTGTGTGTTCTGCAATCTTGTAACTGCATTTGTGTGATTTATCATTGCAGAAATGCTTGAATAAACTCAACATTCATTCATTTTCTTTTCGGCTTAGTCCCTTTATTAATCTGGGGTCGCCACAGCGGAATGAACCGCCAACTTATCCAGCATATTTTTACACAGCGGATACCCTTCCACTGCATACACACTCATTCACACATATACACTGCGGACAATTTAGCCTACCCAATTCACCTGTATCACATGTCTTTGGACTTGTGGGGGAAACCGGAGCACCCGGAGGAAACCCATGCGAACTTGGGGAGAACATGCAAACTCCACACAGAAACGCCAATTGACCCAGCCGAGGCTCGAACCAGCGACCTTCTTGCTGTGAGGCGACATCGCTACCCACTGTGCCACAGAGTTGCCCATAAACTCAACAAATACATCAAATAAACTGTTGGGAAAGTTCCTGGTTTAGTCTTACAGTAGAATTTTTGACTCATAAACTTGATCTCTGCATCTTTCGAGTCTGTCTCTGTCACTGACTACTGTTTATCTTAAGAAGCAAACTCGCATGTCAGAAAAGTGGGCGGGGAGAACCACCTGATTTGAATTTAAAGGCACAGGCTACAAAAACACCTTTGTTTCCTCTGATCCCAAATTTAAATTTTTTTGCAGGGTAAAAGAAATGATCTGGTGGCTATTTTCCAAACCTTTATGAGTTTCTTTCTTCTGTTAAAGAAAAAAAGTGTTTTGAAGTAAGTTGGACCCCTGTAAGCAATGACTTTCATAGTAGGATAAAGAAATACTATAAAAGTCAATGTTTACAGGTTTCCAACTTCCATTAAAATATCCTTTTTTGTGTTTAAAGGTTCAAGAAACCATTGACTACTTAACAGATTTGTGTGTTGAGCATCAATTAAGGCAACATTGGCACCTGTGAGCTTTAATTTTGGGCTTTTGTCAGCTAATTTCATCTACTGGGTTTAAAATCATTATTGGGGCAGGATCAAAATCGGTGACATTCGCTATCGGCCTCTCCAGTGATGACGCGTCGGTTTCTTATTATTATTCATAGCTGAGTTTTCTTATCCTATGAGAAGACTCTCCTTTTAATTATTCATGAGAGCACATGCTTTCCGATTAAAGACCTGCCAAGTTGTGAGACCGTGGCTCCGCACAACATGCAGTATTTAGCCGTTCATGAAGCGTCGTATGTGTTTGTTTCCATAATCCAAGAAATTTGTTCCATGGTTTTGCAATGCTGTCAAGGCCGATACAGCAAAGCTGTTTCTGTGCAGCAAATGTTGTTGTCGGGAGAGCCTGTACGAGAATTGTAGAATGCCATACTTTTATTAGTTGAGTTCGCTACCATTCATACACACCCCTTGTATCCATGCTGCCGTGTTCGCCCATGTTTAAAATCATCCAGATTACTGGCAAGGCTAATAGTTGAAATAGATAGGGCAAGAGACCTGCTGCACTGCTATCCACTGTGTCTGCATTCAGATCCAGGGATTTAGGATTTTCCCTGTTCTGCTGGCCATGCCCACTCGTTTCTCTTCTCGCAGCGCTCCACACACATGTAACATTTTTCGAAAAAATTCTGAGAGGCTACAACTGAATTGTGGGGGGTTTTATGACCTTTTAATAGAAGAAAAAACTCATAAATGTTTTGAAACAAGTGAAAAGTTAGCAAATTATAACGGATAACAGAATTTTTTGGGGTGAACTTTCCCTTTAACTGTTAATTATTTATGTGATTAAAACTATACAGTGTTGTATTACATGCAACTATTCAACTTCTTCACCTGAATGCTGTCTGACTCTCTCGAAAACAATAAAGCACTGTTTATTTCATTTGTATCTTTGCTTTATTGCTTAGCTACGCTTGTAATTTGTTTATTATATTTTATTTAGATGCATTCCCCAGCAAAACCCTTCCAGTCAATCTAAAATTATGGATTATTTCCAAATAGAGCGAGTCAGGTAATCTGCTTAAATTACATTCACATCACAATATTTATCACAGAAAAACAAAACATTGCTATTTTTTTTTATATCCCACAGCCTTAGTTCAGAGTCAAATAAGACAAAAATAAAGAGTAGACAGCATCTACAAAACATCAAGTGACAAGAAATGTGTGTGCACCCATATGTGTGTGTTCATGTGTGGCAGAACGAAATTTGCAGTGTGTGCATTTGAAGATTTAAAAGCAGTGGTGTATTCCTGCTGTTCACAGTGTGAAAAACAGAGCAACATTCAAAGGGAAGCGGCAAACATCAGAAGCAGTCTGTTGCTGGCAAACAGTGTCTTTCCATGCTCACTTCAAACCCCTGAGCAGCAGATTAAGATAGGAACTCCTAGCTGAAACACTGCACTGCATGGCCACTGTCCTCTCACTAACACGAAGCACACTCATCCGTATTAAGTTTAACTTCTGGCTTTTTACATTTTTTTCTCCTTGTATGAACAAGAAGTCTGACAGCAGCTAGCGCTCCACACAGAGATCTCATTCAGTCCACCTGGAAAGACAAACAGATCAAGAACAACTGTAGCATCTCCAAAATGTTCCAAAAAAAACTTTCCTTCAAAGTGTTGTTAACCTCTTGTACTTTTGCATGCTGGAGGAAGGCTGAAGTATTTCTTTTAGACAGGTAATGTTATGTTTGAAAACTCTTTTCAAGAGTTCAAACATAGCTGATGATTGAAAATAAAGCTAGTTTGGCATGCTGTCCCCGGAGAGAACCCTGAGTTTATGAGATCCTCAAGCCCTAGGCTCCCTCCTGTTTGCAAGGCGAGAGGGGAGTTTGAGCTCAGATAGATCTCGATGAACTCCCCCCAGCTTATTTCTAGCTTTCTAAAGCTAAATGACGGATATGGATGACTGAGGGGAGGTGTACTCGCTAAGAGCTTGGCTATGGTATAAATTTTGTGTTCAGTTTACTTAGGTTGTGTGTTTTTGGACTGTGGGAGGAAACCGGAGAACCCGCGGAAAACCCACGCGAGTACGAGGAGAACGAGCAAAACTCTGCACAGAAATGTCAACTGGTTTAGTGGGGACTTTAAGCAGGGACATTCTTGCTGTGAGGCAACAGTGTTAATCACTAGGCCACCGTGTCGCCCATCTGGAAAGGAGGGGGAGTAGCAGTGGGTAGGTGGGGATTCTTCAAGACGAAGATATTGAGATAAGAAAAACTGGTTATTTATAGTGAGTTAGGAATCATCTGATTGGAGAATCAATCATGAGCTAATGCGGGAACAGCTGAGAACAATCATAAGCACGTGATCCTCTCGAAATTAGTTTATAAATAAACTTCACTGAGTCACGCAAAGCTTATGTAGATTGTGTTGTGTTATGAATGGGTTATATGCACAGAAGTGTTGTTCAGCCACTGACATCTTCCAGAGATAGATTGATGTGACTATTTTCAGCTTCATAAGGGACCTTTTACAGCATCAATAATGTAGATTTTTATTTAGTTTAACAACAAAACATCAGTAAATAGTGCTATTCCGCCTAACCACTAAGCATACAGCAATTTCTTTAGGACAAAGTCTGTGAGAGAGTGAGACCAGCGATCCTTGCATGCATGAAATATTGCACATTATGACATTATGACATTGTCCTAGCTACACAACTGAAAACATGCAAGATATAATACAGTTTTTCATTCAGAATTGTTAGCATTTTGGCAGATCACCTACTGCACCCATAACAGTTTAGTTTCAACCACTTTTTGCATTTAAAACAGTTTTTGCTGAGAAATCAGTTTCAGTGACACCTGCACATAGTTTTTCAGGTAGCGTTGAAGGTACAGTGGGTTTCTTTAAGTGTCTTGGAGATGTTTATGGATTTATTTTGTCTCAGTTTATACATTTCGTTATTTGGCAGACGCTCTTGTCTAAAGTGACTTACAAATGAGGAGTTATTCAGTGATTCAACATGAGGCAATACATACAAGAAGTGCTAATTATACAAAGGAACTGTTTGTGCTCAGAGAACTAGATGCTAGAGTAAGAGGGAGTGTCTTTTAGAGAGAAAAAAGACAGGTGGTTTGTCAAACCCACTCATCTACATGAAGCACACTTCGTAAATGCATAGTATTGTTTTTGTCGTTGTTGTTGTTGTTTGCCTGGTGCAAATGTGCAAAACTGGTGCAAGTTTCTGTCAAAGTGTCAGAGAGATGAAAGAGGTGGATTGTCAAGCCCACTCACCTGTGTGAGGCACATTCAGTTTTACTGAAAGGATGGGTTTTTAGTTGTTGTTTAAATGACACTAGTGAATCAGCGATCTGTGTGGGAGTAGAAAGATTCCATCAGCGTGAATCATTGAATGAAAAGGTTTTCATTGAAAGAAATTTGTTCTGTTTCTACATGTCTTTCCAGCTGGACTGGATGATGATGGTGAGATCAGCACTGACCCCTGTCAGACTACTTAACTAAAATCTAATTGAACTATTACAATTAAAGGCAACATTATGGTTAGGAAATATAAACGGATTTTTCTTATACTGAGCGAGTGGATGTACTAGTATTGTAATAATGTTGGCCACCAGTGTAGATATCAAGCAGACAGTCTACTAAGGTATCGTTTACACTAATGCGTTTTTGTTTTAAAATGTAAAAGTTTTGCAACCGGTGTCCACACTATCTTTAACTCATGAAATTGAGCAGTTTTATGCAATTTAAAATGAAAATGCACCAGTGTAAATGGTACCTTCCACTCTAATGAACACTAATACACATGCTGCTGCACAGTCAGTCAAAGGTCACAGTCACATGAGTGCATCTTCATATTATAATGCACACGTTTTACTATGGTTATGTTTGCCATCATCACGCCAGCATCTTCGACCTGTGAAATTGGAGCATTTTGAAAACACTAAAGATGCCATTTTAGTTTGAAATTGTTGGTAATCTGTTCCAGTATTAATGGACTGAAATGCAAACTTTTGAAAACTGAGGCATGGTGGTCCACAATGACTCTCTGGTTGGTCTTCTGGGCTATAGGGTATATGCCGAAGTATGCTAATAGGACTTTGATTTTGCCAGTAACCTGGGTTAAGCGCTTCCGGTCAACTGTATGCCAATGCAAAAATCGGCGCATTTAAGGTCAGTTTTCTTTAAAAATCAGCGATCTCCACTGGCTGAGTGATATCTGATATAAAGTGGGTCTCAGATTGTACAAGAAGCACTGCATTAAATTACATTTCCCCCACCATGTCTTTATAATATAAGCATTTATTTTACCCTATTATATTCAATGGAGCTTCTGCTCTAGCCTGCCGATTCTGATGGGTGCGTGCGAGTAAACAGCTTTTTGTCTCGTTTTACGCTTAAACAACTAAATGAATGCCAAAGTTTATTTAACTGAATGTATTTTAATTACATTACAACATCGACGCTGTAAAAGGAACCGTATAAAATGAAAAAAAAAGTTACAATAACAAAAAAAAAAAACACAATAACACCGGAAGTTTATCAGTATGGGAAAAACACTAGCTCAGCATATACCCTATTGCATACCCTTCAGTGATTCGTCAAGCCCTGATCATATGACCACTAATGGCAGTTTACACTTTGCTGTAGCTTGAGTGGGACCTCTCAAAAAATTTAATTACACATCGCTGCAATGCTATAGTGCAAGAGCTCTGATTGGGTGGCTTGATATTGGTAATAAGTGGTCGGGGCCAAGAGCCATGTTTGTATGAGTGTGCGTGGGCAAGTGTCGAGTCCTGTGTAGAAGCCTCAGATGAATACTTTTGTTTAGAGTTTACTTTATGATTGAATTTGCTGCATGTCCACCAGTTTCCACCTCTTTCTTGCTTGAGTTTGTTCTACTTACTACGCAGTCACCCAAAGGTAATGTTTACAAACTAGTAAACATTTTAAAAATAGTGTAAACACAGCCACAACTGAATGTCTAAAAGAAACCTCACCTGTGTGCTGTGTGTTCTGTCTGCAGGTGCTCTTGCCATATTGATCCCGGAGCTGGACCTGGTCATCTCTCTGGTGGGCTCTGTGAGCAGCAGCGCTCTGGCCCTCATCATTCCTCCTCTGCTCCAGATCATCACCTTCCACAATGAAGACATGAAGCCCTGGGTGTTTGCCAAGGACATCCTCATCAGCGTCCTGGGCTTTGTGGGCTTCATTGCAGGAACATACACCTCCATCCAGGAGATTGTGGCCCGAAACGGTGACAGACACAACAGTACAGTTCTGTGAGTGTTGCCAGAGCCACCGAGTAAATGTAGGCCATACAGAGACCCGCTGAATCATTTACTCACTACATGCTCCTTTGATTTCTGCTGGAGTCCGCTTGGGATTTTTCCTACTGGACGTCTCTTGATGGCTCATGGATTTTTTATGAGGTTTGCAGCACTGAAGTCTCTTCATGTCAAGATTTATGAGTTAATCTTTATATGGTTTATTTCAATGTTTTGTTTACAGTGTATTATCGTCTGTAGAATTTTTTTATTTCATTTTCAGGTCCATGTGCTTTACTCATGAGTAGGGCCAGACAGAATCTGCGGACATCTTTAGCTATTTCTGCACAGAATATTGTGAAAAACCTGCAGATTTATGTGGAATGATTTTGGCAGTATTGTAACCAAAAACTTAATGTATATACCATATATATATATATATATATATATATATATATATACCATATATCTACTAAAAGACAGAAATTACTACTTTACAAACTGTATTGTAAGTAAATCATATGAACATTTTCATATTAGTCCGTAATGTCACTGAAATTAATTTAAAAACTGAATAAACATAAATTTACACACAACTAAATAAATAGATTCAATGATGGGCTGAAAATCTGCTGATTTCTGCGTGCGCAGTTTCCGTGTGGGCCTACTCATGAGTGTTTCCAAAAGTGAAATGGAAAAGAAGTGATGTAAACAGCGATTTCTGCTTGTAATAGTGTTCTTAGGGCTTTTGTTTTTAAGACCAAAAGAAGGTTGCATTTGCATATTAGACTCCACCTAGACTTGATTGTAAATATTTGGAGAATCCAGTTGAAGTGCAGAATATTTTACTGTATTATACTGTACTGTATTTTACTGTATTAATATTTCACTGTATATTGGCACAAGTAAATAATACCTGGTACTGCTCTGTCTCAAGCGAGATCAGTGCTGTTAAAGCAAATGTGTTCTGCATTCGTTTATGTAATAGTTGATTTTTTTTATGATCACTAATGATCTCACTCATCAAACAATCCTATCATTTGAAAAATATCCAAAAGATTTCATCAGCAACTTGTTTTGCTGATAAATCAGTTTATATAAATTAAGATTGTTCTACCCTTTTTATCCTGATGCTGTTGTGTTAAACAAATATACACATATGACGCGACGGTAATAGTCACTTTGAACTGTCACCTACTGTACAGGTACATTTTTCCAGGAACATTCTACAACCTGAACTGTACTGGACTTTATTTTTATTTGAAAACGATCTCTTTTGTTCTGTAAGTTGATCATACAACATGACTGTTATTTGAACAGAAAAAAGAAAGGAAGTCAAAAAGTATTTATCCAGATCACAAAATTATTATAGATAATCACTCAGATGTGAGAACTTCTTATTATAAGATTTGCAGTACATTTAAAGCCACTTCAGACCAACTGGAGTGAGAGTTTTTGTCATTTTTAAGGGATAGTTCAGCCAAAAATGAAAATTCTGCTATCATTTACATTACTCAGTTTTCTAACATAAGTTTATTTCTTCTGTTAAACATGAAAAAACATCCTTAATATATGTATTCTTACTGTGGAAGCCACTTGAGTGTGAGTAAATATTGAGGAAAAGTTCATTTTGGGTGAACTATCCCTTTACCTAAGCAATTTTAATGCTTAACACTTACGTTATATTGTTGATGTTACTTGAACATTTTTGCAAAAATTCTTTTCACTTTGCTTAATACAAATTTGCTGTAAACTGTATATTGAGTGCCAAAGTTATTAACTGTAGAGTTGCTTGTGTATATATACAGTATGTACAGTATATACACTACCGGTCAAAAGTTTGGGGACAGTTTTTTTTTTTTCATGGTTTTATTTTAAAGAAATTAATTCTGTTCATCAAGGCGGCATTTATTAAATGCAAAAAAAAATATTTAATATTTATTATAAATTGTAATAACTGCTTTCTCATTGTATGTAGTTTCAAATGAAATTTTTACTCCAGTCATTATTGCTTTTATTATACATTAATAATAATAATAATATTAACAATAGTAATAATAATAATTGTTATTAATATTTGAGTGATTTCTGACGACTCTGGAGTAATGAAGCAGAAAATTCATCATTAAAATCACTGAAATAAATTATTGAATAAACAAACTACTTTTGAACAGTTATATTATAGTGCAAAAACATTTCACAATTTTACAATTTGTACTGTAATTTTGATCAAATAAATGCAGCCTTGGTGAGCAGGAGAAGCTTATTTTAAAACATTTAAAAATCCTACTGACCCCAAGCATTTTACAGCTAGTGTACACTGTACTATGTTGAATGTCAATTGACTGAAGCTTCTGTAAGTGCAGTCTTGTTTGTTTTGTATTTGCTGTTTCTTGGATTTTGCCTTATTGTACAAATGCTTCAAATATTTTGCTGCTCTCACAATGTTAAAAACGAAGGTATTTCTATTGTAAAACCTTAAAATGAGTGAAATAATGTAAGACTGTAACTCTAAAAGGGGAGATACATCACTTTATAGTTGTAGATGTTGAACGTAAGTTTCACTGGTCCACTGGTTGTTTCCTCATTGTATCTTTCTAGTTTCTAGTGCAGGCCTTGACAGCTGGAAAGTGCTCTGTGGTTGAATTAAAGAACAGATAGCCTGCTTTGATGTTTATAAGTGTATTGCCTCCTCTTCTTGTGTTGTTGGGTCACTGCATTTTTGTTTTCCAAGTGATAGTATACAGGATAGAGGCATAAGAAGTTTACTTGGATAAAAGTAACGGGGTTTTATTTTACACTGATCATATTTTTTTCTTATAGAAGACACCTATTAAAATTTTGTTCAGTGTGTAGATTATATACACCAAAAAATGTGTCAGTAATATTTGCAACAAGAGAATCATTTAGTATTAAAAGTATAGGGGAATTACCAACCGACGTCACACAGCTTCAACCGTGCATACCGGTTGCAATAGCAAACATGTCGTGTTGTCTGGTAGGATGCCAAAATCGAAAGTCTAAAAATAGAAAACTTAATTTTTACTGTACACCACACTGCTTTTAATGCCAACCGCGGACGTCTTTGGCCAACAGCCATCATAGGAGCTGAATGGAGTGAGGACCTAACTAAAAATGCTCGACTCTGCAGTTCTCATTTTATGTCAGGTAAGTTCATGCTATGCTAAATCATACACATTACTCATTTTTGATTGCAGCAATGTATGATTTCAGCAAAAACAGTTTAATATGGTTAATTAAACTGCGGACACTGAATGCTTAGTATGAAATGTAAAAATGTACGTTCACAAACCCTGCCGTACAGGTGCAGTTTGCTGTCAGAATGCAGTTGTTTTGCTTGTTCTTGCTCAAGGTTTTTTTTCTTCACTTCCGCCATTTAGTGAAGTTTTCTGGTAATCATGGAAGATTATTTCTTGCACATGACCACACTGAACAAAATTGTGGGCATCCAAAGACTTGTAGGCCTTTAACTTCTGTCTTGTAAAACCACTTAGAGTTTCCATGAAATAGTTGTATATTTGGGGCTGGATGCTTGGACATTTCGTCTTATCCAATATCCATTGGGAGGGTGCTATCGCAAATGGACCTGTCAGACGAACGCCGCTCACTTTTAGGGTAATTTTGCAGAATAACTGTGCTTATCACTGGATGACAAGCTGTTATAACACACTGAAAGCTTTATGTAAATAATTTATATAATATGTATATAACTTATCTCTTATACAACAGCAAACTATGTACCGCATCGGTTGTCATTCTCTAGCTGTAAATGCAAGCGCTTCCGTTTTTTTCTGCAACCTCGATGCGCGCGCATCCTGAATGTTTACAAGCATGGTAATTCGCCTATTTAACCCTCAATTGCATGGTGTGGCCATGTGGCAACATAATATTGATGTTCATTTCCCAGCCGCTGTTTCTTTAAGACCAACGTTCAAATTATTTTGTTGGAAAGAGAAGACCTTTAGCCAATGATGTGCTTTGGTTAAGTCACATGACATGCAGAGTTTTTCTGTGACGCGATATCTGACAGACTGGCGTTTATTGTGAGTAAGGTTAGTTGCTGTAAGCAAATGAAAACGTCAATAAAAACAAAGGATTAACTCCTATCAGATCCACAAAAAATCAGAAACATGACCTCCAGTAAGTTATGATGATATATTCACAACTTAGAAAAGTTTTTATCGAATTAGTTTTTTTTTTTTGTAAATTGATCAAATGTATGTGTTGCCAAATGGTGGAACGTGCAATATGTTAGCTAGCTAGCAGAGGTCAGCTGTGATCTTTTAAGTTGTAACAATAACAACATGAATGCTAGTAATATAATGTTGACTAGTCATATCTTAATGGCATTTGCATTATGGTTAAAATTACATTTTAATGGCAATACTTTTGATTACAAGTAAAAACAGGGAACAGTGTATTAGTGAGAAACACCATGTTCTATGGTAAATGAAAGAAGGACAGAACGGGCTCTCCCTGCAGATGAAAGTGAGGATGAGATGGGTTTTAGTGACCATGAGAATGATGCAGATTGGACATCTGATAGGAGCAGTGATGGAGGAGACAGTTCAGGTAAGTTAGCTCAGAGGCAGATAAAACAGGCGTAGTATAGTATATAGTATAATATATACATATTGTTATTATTCTGATGCATCTGGATATATCAGACTTATTTATTTGTTATAATATTTACTGGTAGAAATATTTTTACCTACTGTATGTTGTATACATGATAATACAGTATTACGTTTGTTTTCAATAATATACTGTAAAAAGAATGGAATAAATGAAAACTGTTGGAATATCAGTTGGAAAGTATGTATAAGGTGTCATTTATAAGTTCTGTGTTAAAGCATATAATACTGTAACACCAATCAAATCATTTCAAATAACAAAATTATTATTATAAGGAAAGTTTAAAATGTGAAATTTCTACGTTAGACCCACTGTTGGACATTGTTGGCATAAGGCAACATTTCATAAAGTACCTTAAAAATGTCCCCAAATTTTTTACAGCACTTCAAGTTAAGCCATTCTAATAAAAGAAAAACAGTCAAATATTTTTTTTATGTAGATCTATCATAATGTGAGTTTTTTTTTTATCACTGTGAAGTGCCAAACTATTAGTTGTCCTTCAAAACTTTTGTACTTGTCACTTTGTCACTTGTCACTTTGTCAGTTTTTAATCATATAAAATATATTCAATAAAAATATTTAAATTCTTGTTTTAATTAGTATATGTCAGAATAAGTATATTTTGCATATTAATGTAGACACTTCCTTTAAATCACTTCATTTAAAATGGCGAGTTTCATCTTCGACGACTTGTTTTTGTATGAATTATGCATGTGATGATTGCTCATTATTTTGATTATCTTTTTTCCCTAATATGATTTGGCAGAATCGAACAAGCTGAGCATGTCGATTTGTAATCCACAACTGTTTCGTCGAAGTTGCATCATGGCAAAGCGTCTGATTGGTTAGCGTGGCAAAGGCTGACATCCGCAATCTAATCTCAGAAATACCAATAACAGTGTTTTGTACTTAGACAGATCAAAAGGAAATTGCTATGGTAGACTGTCATTATATTTTAAAAAGAAATTGCAGTGTGGACTAAAAACAAGTTTTGAACATGCTCTATTATGTGGTTTTGTGCCTCAAATGTCTTTTACTTCAACTGCTCGTTTTTTACAAGGTATGAACAAAGGAGTGCACCAATTGAGGAAGGTCAAGTAATATCTGACATTTTTCCCAGTTCAATACAGACTCTGTGACATGCATTTTATGAGTAACTTTAGAGTCCTATGGTCATTTTGATGTGTTAAAAGGTAGATTCTGGTCTTTTTTTATTGAGATTTTTCCATACAGAAGTTTGTATTTTTAAAATTCTACTTTAAGTCCCAGCCTTTAACCTAAACATCAAAGGGTGACCCAACACAGACATTGTTTATTGTGCAATTTCATGGATTCATGCTCTTGGCAGGCAGTAATTCACCACACTGAACATATTTTGGTCGACAGAACCATGTTTACTTGCAGCAAGTGAACCTGTATTTAATACAGTGTTGTCTTTTACCTTGTGTCGTTTTTGTTCTTGGTGTTCAAGGACTGTGAACTGGCGTATATTTATAGTGACACAACCTGGCATCTGTTTACCATTCGATATCTCATATATCACTTGAGCAAACAAAGATACTACAAATATACTAAAAACACTAAAAATAGCCCAATCAAAAGTGGCTGATTATGTCATAGTACATTTTATAGGATGATTTTTTAAAAAACATTCTCTTTGATATTTTTTACATCAGTACAAATTATCATTTTTACATATCTATACTTTTTCCATTTAAATATAAAGCTGTAGCATCATGTTAATATTATATGTATAAAAGAACTAAGAAATACAGAGTAGTGGGGGGAAGAGAAAAAAGAAAGAAAAAAGACTCAAATTAAATAAGGTGGGGGGGGTTGGTGTGTCTCTACTAGGGTTTAATCACTGCTTTCTTGCTAAAGTACTCAATAAATGGATTCATATAGGATGAATTTTGTGAGTTTTGACGATGCTTGTCGTGACTCATGAGAAATGATATGGTCTACCAGCTTAAAAATAAAGTCAATTCATTATTAGCATTATTATTATATGTAGCTACTTAAAGGGTCAGCCAAAAAATGAAATGACATTCATTCATCCTTGGAACACAATTTACAATATTTTAGATTTTCATCTATTTTCAGTTGAACTGCTGAAATCATGTGGAATGTTTTGACAATTTTTTGGTTCTTTTGGACTTTGAAGGTCTCCTGCTGTCTATGGAGGATGATGGAGCTCTCGGATTTCATCTAAATTATCTTCATTTGTCTTTTCAAAGACAAACAAAGGTCTCAGGCGATTGGAACAACATGAAGGTGAGTAATTGATAACATAATTGTCAGTTTTGGGTGCTCTTTTGTGCTATGTTAAGTTCATAATTTCAGTTTGCAGGTTTCCCACAATATGTTTACAATACATTGCCAGTGTCAGCTCGTTTTTCAGTGTCTAAGGGTTGTTTAAGTATCCAGTGTCTCTAAACCCACCCTTTCTGAAAGTCTGCTCTGCTCTAATTGGTCAAACCCAGCCCAGTCTGTTGTTATTGGTCAACGACCAACAGCACATGTAACTATTCTTGTATACTTAGTGATGTAGTAATGATTCCGTGTTTTACTCTATAAATTCAACATAAACTGACAACATAAAATGTTAATGTGTTTGCTGAAGCTTTGGATTAACCCCTTCACATGTAAGTTTTAAATAGATCCGCTGACCCCCCCAAGCACTACTGCTCACTGAAGATTTCTACAGATGATTTCTCATTAATACATGCTTTATACTTTAACTGACTCTTGACATAGATAAATTTTCTTATTTAAAATTAAATAAGCCTCTCTAAATATATGTGACTTTCGTGTCCCTAATAAAATTGATTTAATTGATTAAGTTAATTAAATTGAGATTAAATGATATGTAGATTTAAGTTTAATCACAATCCTAATTATACCCTGATATTCCTCTTATAGTCTCCTGATAACAATAATGAACCCATAAGCTCCATTAGTACCTCAAATATTTGTTAATTGTTCTGGTAGATCTTTTTTTTCAACAGAATCAACTATTTAGCATGTATATGCAACACCATGAGGAGGACAATAAAAGAAATCCACATGACTTGTTTTAAAGCATGCATATATATTGTTAAATAAAAAATATAAATAATAAAATACAGTTGAAGTCAGAATTATGAAACCTAAAGTTATAGCCTTTAAATGTCACTTTGAGCTGTAGAAAAGTCTTGAAAAATATGTAGTAAAATATTATTTACTGTCATCATGGCAAAGATAAAATAAATCTGTTATTAGAGATGAATTATTAAAACTGTTATGTTTAGAAATGTGTTGAAAAAATCTTCTCTTCGTTAAACAAAAAAATAGGGAAAAAAATAAACGGGGCTAATAAGTCAGGGGGGCTAATAATTCTGACTTCAACTCATTTATTTACTTATTTTTGTCAAATAATTTAGTTCTGCCTGTACCTGTTTTTTTTACTCACAGTTCTGGTTAAATCACAAGCCATGATTTCATCAAAAAATCTTCTTTATCACTCTGCTGAAACAAATAAAAAATATCACATCTCAGATGGCTTGAGGGTGAGTAATCACGTCAAATTTTCATTTTTGAGTGAACTATCCCTTCAAACAGTGTTAGGCTGTCTTTAGCTGTGATTTGGGCTTTCTGTGAGCTTCAGCATCTGTGCGATGTTTCTCTGTTTTATCCTCAAACCCCGAGGCATAAATCTACCATCTACGAGCTATTTGTCCTCTGTGACCCACAAAGCTCCCTGTCAGAGATCTATACGTTTTCTTTTACCAAACCTGCTCTGAATGGATAATGATGACTGGCAGCGCACCATGAAGAAAAGCGCCTTGGGCAAGTGTTAGTTTATAACGTGTCTTGACTTGTGAGTATTTATTGTTCATAAAACACTTGAGGGCGCAGAAAACAACATACGTCTTGTCAAAAAAGTACTTCTGTGTTCAACAACCACATGTCAGGAAAAAGTTTCTTTGTACATATAAAGAAAAAAATATATAGTTTCTTTTCTCAAATTACTGAATATTTATATAATTGTCTGTCTTTAAAAAAATTGCACAGTTAGACACAGTGATTACATTTTATTAGCACTATTTAACATTGCACTGAGAACGAATGCAGCACTCTTGATTCCCAGTGCATTCATAGGAATGTCAACATATAAAAATATGATTGTTTAATAAATATTTGATCAGAAAAGAATGTGCAGAGAAGAGTTTACAGCATTACAGTTGGATTTTCCACTTTTACGCTTAAAAACACAAGTATTTAAATAGGACACATGAAAGTGCTTTCCATTGCAACACTCAGGAAAACATTGTATTTCTTGTGCGTTTTTTTGCAACATTCAAGTTCGTGATTCCGATAGATTAATAACTACTGTACGTTTCCACGCTGACTTTGTTTTAGCCAAAGTTCATTTCTATATATTTGTGTAAAATAGAGTAAATCATACATTCTGTTTTGCAGTTGAGGTATCAGATAATACATTAAACTCACTAAGCATTGCTCCCACAATAGTGTGCTCACAAATGAAATCGATCAAAATCTTCATTCTATATTCTCATTAATATATGCTTTGTACTTTAATTGACTCATAACATAGATTTATTTTCTTAGTTAAAAATAAATACCAAGACTCCCCAAATGTATGTGACTTTTGTGACCCTCATAAAATTGATTTAATTGATTAAGTTAATTAAATTGAAATGAAATGATATGTAGATTTAGGTTTAATCATAATACTAATTATAACCTGAAAATTCTCTTACGGTCTCCTAATAACAATAATGAAACGATAAGCTCCATTAGTACTTCAAATATTCACTAATTGTTCTGGTAGATCCTTCTCCAGTAGAATCAAATATTTAACATGTAAATTAAACACCTTGAGGAGGACAATACAAATTATATCCACATTACTTCATTTAAATTTTTAGGTGAAATATCCCTTTAAATTGACTTTTTCACAAAAAGAAGACATTTAAAACAAGCTGAAAACCTGTAACCCTTGACTTCTTTATTGTTTGTTTTTCTGAATCTGAAAGACAATGGTTTTAGGCTCTTTAGATTTCTTCAGATTTCTGTGATCAACAGAAGAAATTAATTATTAAAGGTTTGGAATCACTTCAGGGTGAGTAAATAGTCAGTAAATTTTCGATTTTGGGTGACGTATCCCTTTAATGGAATTGCATTTGAGAAAATAATATATGTTTTATTTTATATGTTTTATATATCTATCTATCTTTAAAAGTATAATTTTATACTAAGAAAATATATTTTAGATTTTTAGACTACATTTTAGGCATTAAATTGGATTTTTTGTTTTTTAACACAAAAAAAAAAACAAGTACAGTACAGTGACATACAGTAAATGCAATAAAATGTAGAAATATCTTTTTTTTTTTCAAATGGACATTATCAAAGGTTTGCACAGTGTGATACCATCTTTTACATTTAGATGGTAATTGGATTAAAAAAAAAAAAAACACTACCTGACAAAGGTCTTCTATTCCAGTTGTAAGATAATTTAATAATAAAAAATAATAACTTGACTTCAAGTTGATCATTTGGAAAATTGGTAGATTTGTCAGATGAATCATCTGTTGAACTGCATCCAAATCATCACAAATACAGCAGAAGACCTATTGGAACCCACATGGACCCAAGATTCTCACAGAAATCAGTCAAATTTGGAGAAAAAAAAATAATGGTTTGGGGTTACTTTGGGGGCGTGCGAAAGACTTGCAGAGTGGATGGCAACATCAACAGCATGAGGTATCAACACTGCCCATTTGTGCTGCCCATTATGCTACAAACCACAAAAGAGGGCAAATTCTTCAGCAGGATAGCGCTCCATCTCATACTTCAGCCTCCAATTCAAAGTTCCTGAAAGCAAAGAAGGTCAAGGTGCTGCAGGATTGGCCAGCCCAGTCACCAGACTCAAACATTATTGAGCATGTTAGGGGTAAAATTATTGTGGATGCAATGAAGATGAATCCAAAGAATCTTGATGAAATCTGGGAGTCCTGCAAGAATGCTTTACCATTCCAGATGATGTTATTAATAAGTTATTTGAGTCATTGCAGAGATGTATGGATGCAGTTGTTCAAGCTCACAAGAGTCATACACAAAATTAATTCTTTCAAGCCATGATCATGTTTTATTTTGGTAAAATATGTGTAATCTAGAGGTCTTGCCTTTCATGTAAGCCACTTTTGATACCAAATGATCAACTAGAAGTCAATTTATTATTTGTTGTTCCTTAAACCTGGATAGTCGACAAGATTTTTGTCAGGTAGTGTATTATGTAAATAATGTAATATATGTAATGTAAACCATAAACCTAAACATCATTCTGTGCAAATTTAAGCATGTACATACAATGACTCAGAATCTGCTAGAATTTGGTATAAGAAATATTCAAACAATACAATGAAAAAAATTGCATTGCAAGATGCCTCATTACGCTCATAAGTATAACTCTTTTGAATGACACAGGTTTCAGGAAAGACACAGTGCTCGTCTCATAGTGAAAACTCAACAATTAAACTTGAAAATAGCGAGTACAATCCTTTTATATTCTTTTCGAAAGTTGTGGTTTAGCACTCCATATATAACGCCATTAAGACAGCTGTTGAAATACGCCATGAAGTAGCTGGCGGTGAAGAGCCACTCGGGTATGGATTGACCCAGTCTAGGGTGGATGGCCACTGCCAGGCCTATCAAGTTCAATGGAGCCCAGCAAACAGCGAACAATACGAACACCACAAACATAGTCAGAAAATTCCTGAAGTCATGCGGTTTGATTTTAGGCCGACTGTCAGGCTTGACGCGTCTGCGGACCTGAATGACGAGGATCCAAATGCGCAGGTAGCAGTAGGTGACAATGCTTATGGGCACAATAAAATGCACCACCACCACCATGATGGTATAGAGCGAACTCACCGACTGGGCGAAAGTGCATGAGAAAACACGTGGGTCGTACTGTAGAGACTCCACAAACCAGTTCGGGACGATTGCCAATACAGTCAGCGCCCAGACCAGGATCACGTAGCATACTGTGTTCTTGTTGGAGAAGAGCTTGTCGTACTTAAGGCTGTGGCAGATGTAACAGTAGCGGTTGATGGCGATGCCTGTGATGTTGAAAATAGAGCCGATCACACTGAGCCCCATCAGGAAGCCACTGATCTGGCAGTGAATATCACCAGCGATCCAGCGGTCGTGGAAGATGGCGGTCAGGACAAGCGGGTAGGGGTAGATGGCCACTAACAGATCTGCTATAGCCAAACTCACCACAAAGGCATTGCCTGTAAAGATGAGAGAGAAAAAGTTAATGTGTTTTGTGTGGAGCGGCGATATAAAATGGCATTCTCAGTATCAAAATAGGCACTCAAACATATTACAAGTGTGGAAAGAAGTGTTTAGACACAATATTGTAAATGTGCTCAAAATGTATGCTCAAATGTGCATTCAAATGTATGTCAACATTAGCAACGTTGATGTTTTTTAGGGTTATTTACTGAGCTTGTTTTCCCATTTACTCACCTTCATGTCATTAAAAACAACAAAAAAGTCCTGTTCATGTTTGGATCACAAGTTAATACATATTTAAGGATTTGTGAGTGACTTCTGTCCTTCTAAGGTTCCTTTACCCCAGGGGTCACCAAACTTGTTCCTGGAGGGCCGGTGTCCTGCAGATTTTAGCTCCAACCCTAATCAAACACACCTGAATGAGCTAATCATGGTCTTATTAGGTATACTTGAAACACCCAGCCAGGTGTGTTGAGGCAAGTTGGAGCTAAACCCTGCAGGGACACCGGCCCTCCAGGACCGAGATTGGTGACCCCTGCTTTACCCAAACAAGATAAAAAAATAAATCTCTATGAATCAAGTGATTTGATCCAAGTCTAATGAATGTATGTGAATGCTTTATATTATAAATGCATTTCATTTGGTTTGCCATCTCCAGGTTGGAGGAAAGTCCTTACACCAGGTGGAGTAGTTCAAGTATCCTGGGGTTTTGTTTACAAGTGAGGGAAGGATGGAATGTGGAATTGACAGGCGGATTGGTGCAGCGGCAGCAGTAATGCAGTCGATGTACCGGTCCGTTGTGGTAAAGAAGGAGCTGAACCAAAAGGCAAAGCTCTCAATTTACCAGTCAATCTATGTTCCTACTCTCACCTATGATTATGAGCTTTGGGTCATGACCCACCCTAATGGCCATAATGGCCCATTTCCACTGAGTGGTATGGTTTGGTATGCTTTTATGGCTGTTTCCACTGTCACAAGGCGTACCAAACCAAACCGTACCGTACCACTTTTTCGGCACCCTTTCGAAAGGGTACCAAACATGAGAAAGGGTAACAAAAGGGCGGAGCTAGACGTGCAGCTGAAATCTATTGGTTTACAGAGATACGTCATTTGCTTACGCAACAAGCCAGAATGAAAACAAAAAACCCACATGTTTAAAATAGCTGAGAGATTACAGCGAAATTATATATACATATAAAAATGAGCCATGGTCGACCCGGGCTCAAACAAACCTTGTTGTCATCATAATAAACAGCCACAAAGCCAAAAAGAAAAGGAGATTTTACCCTGTGTCCCATAGTTTTTTACAAGCCAGTCTGAAGCGCGAGCGGTTTCGCTTCCTTGCTTGTGCTCGCCGCATGTCTATATTTGAAATAACGAGCTTCTTGAGCTGATGATAATAACCTGCGCTTGATTATTGACGTGCTTTTGAAACCCGGTCCTTTAACGCGAGAGTGACGCGCAAAAAAGGAAAAGCCAGAAAAAACAAAGGAGCAAATAATTTTTTTCAGCAAACATGAACAAACTGCCATGTTTAACTATTATTATCAGCTTTTATGACTATTATGAACTCAGAATGATGGAATTGCTCTCTAACAGAGGCTACATGTGCTGCTGTAGATTGCAGACACAGATGAGAGGTCTGCTCTGTCTGTGGGCTATATTTCTTGTTGTTTTTGAACCTAAATAAGCACTAAATGTCTGCTGTGTGTAGTTCTTCTGTGATTGGTATCATATCGGAGACTGTAAGGGTCTGTATGTGTTCATATATGTTGCATTTATATATTTATTTTATAGAATTGCAGACGTTACAGTAGGCTATTTCACACTGTCATTGGTCTGAAGTTATAATCAACTCATGTTCATAGAAAAGTTAGTAATAAACATTTATACACAAGTATTTATGTGTGTAAAGCATCTGTTTTGTGAGAAGAGCTTCTCATATGATATGTAAGCGACTCATACAGCTTTACTGTAGACATTTTCTCGATCGAAAATAACATCGACTGAAACTTTTTTGTCATACCACACCAAAAGGGAACGCAAGTGGAAACGCAAACCTGATTAAGGTGACCTGTACCGCCCCGAACCGTACCGTACTGTACCAGTCAGTTGAAACGAGCCATTATAGATACTGTGAGGAGCTCGGAGTAGAGCTGCTGCTCCTCCATATCAAGAGAAGTCAGCTGAGGTGGCTCAGGAAGTGTCTGGGGAGAGGGAAGTCTGTGGTTCTTACCTAAGACTACTGACCTCATAACCCGGCCCTGGAAAAGCGGTTGAAAATGAATGAATGAATGCGTGATAAATTTCATTTGGCCTATTTTTTCCAAATATATAATAACAGAAGATCAACTAAACCTGACCTAAATGAATCTCATTGATTCTTGCTCGTCAAGAAAGCATGATTAATCTTATGACCAAATTTGATTGAAGTAAACATTGTTCGCTGATTAAAGTTTGAATGCAAATGAAATCCTAAAAAAATTGTCATATAAATCTTACAGCAGATAAAGCCACTTAATTCATAAATTTTCATTCATTCATTCATTTTCAGCTTAGTCTCTTTATTCATCAGGGGTCGCCACAATGGAATGAACCGCCAACTTATCCAGCATATGTTTTACGCAGCGGATGTCCTTCCAGCTGCAACCCATCACTGGGAAACACTCTTGCATTCACACACATACACTACGACCAATTTAGATAATTCAATTCACCTATAGCACATGTCTTTGCACTGTGAGAGAAACCAGAGCACCTGGAGGAAACCCTGGCGAATATGGAGAGAACATGTAAACTCCACCCAGAAATGCCAAATGACCAGCCGGGCCTCGAACTAGTGACCTTCTTGCTATGAGGCAATCGTTCTACCCACTGCGCCACCATGACGCCCTAATTTCATAAATATATTTCTTCTTTAATATATTTACATGTTGGTGTTTTTGCTGAAGAGCATATAATTAAAAGCACAGAAATCTCAAAAATATCATAATTTGTGCTATGAAGAGGAACAAATGTTTTATGGATTTGGAGCATTCAGACACTGAATAAATGATGACAGAAATATCATTTTGTGGTGAAATTACCTTTTAACCTGTCAAAATCTCATTTGCAGTTATGCAAAAAACTGATCCAATCCCATGAGAAAGTTGAACTAAAATCACATGATTAATGTGAAAACTTGGTCACACTTTATTTTACGGTACTCTCGCTATTAACTATGACTTTTATCTTAATATTAACTGCTTAATAATAGCTGTTAAGGTAGTAGCTCTTAGGTTTAGGTATTGGGTAGGATAAGAGATGTAGAATAGAATCATGCAGAATATGTTTTAAGTAATAAAATGTCAGTATCTTAATAATAGGCCGGTAATAAGCTACTAGTTAATAGTGAAAATTGGTCCCTATACTAAAGTGTTACTGAAAACTTTTCTTACATGAAAGTCTATGAATATTAGCTTTAGTGGGGCATATGCAGATCATACAAATAGAATACAAAATGGGAAAAAACTACTTAAAGTGATTTATATCAATTCAGGCAATGAATGGACGTGCATTAAAAATATATATTGTCTAAAAATAGGAGCTCTTTTCAAAATTACAGTACATAAATCCAGCCCTGAATAGGACTTTGGAGTAAAAACATTCATGGCAAAGGGCCACTTCACAAAGGGCACTTTGGCAATAAAGATTTAGATTTTCACTCCCATTGGTTTTGTTTGCGCACATTTAATTTGTGAGGCAAGTGATGCAAGATGAAACATAAATACGTTGTAACACCGTGTCCTAACAACACGCAACACTGCAACTAATGATAAAAGGTATCTTTCCCATATTGTTAGTCAGAGTTTTTGTCCTGACCATCCATGACGATGACACACTGAACATCTAATTTAAGAAACAGTATAAGATACTGTACATAGTTCTAAAATAATTGTTGGAAACACTGTTGGTTTCTTTATATTTCTATACTTGTTAAATCACAGCTATAGTTTGTTTTGTATTGTTGTTGTTGTTTTTTTTTATTTGTAAGTTACTTAAGATCTTGAATATACTATTACAATCATGTAGTTTAAACATGAACGTTAGAATCCTGAACAGTGCAAACCAACAATATCAGTCACTCATCATGTATTTTAATACTGTTAATGGGAGTTCCAAATTCATTAATCACATTATAATCCTGTTGATTTCATCTGAAGTGCCATGCACCATCCTGTGCTTCTAAATGGTTCCTGTTCCTGTTGCATAGAGTCTTGTATGGACAGCCAAATTGTTTGTCTCTAGAATCAAGTCATGTGTTGTTAGGACACGGTTAAAGGAATAGTTTTATCTTTGGTCCCCTACACATCCTTTTGATGGTGTCACCTTTTGAAGGGATTAGGGCATAGGGATAAGCCCTTCAGAATGTAATCCCAATCCCAAATGGGACCTTAAATCTATGCGGCCTTCCTATGAATTTGCACTTTTAGTGATGTAATGCCACTTTGACTGTACTGTTGAGGGCACATAGTGGCTGCAAAGGAGGCATCACTAAAGGAATGTTAGGACTTTAAGGTTCACATACACACAGCAGCCATTGTCAATTTATAAAGTGCACATGTAGTGTGCTACTGGAGTTGGGATTGGTGCCAGGCTTGTCGTTTTAATGTCGTGTTAGCATGTTCAGGTTGGCCTCAGCTTGTAAATGTAGAAACTTTTACTTTCAGGACTCAGAAATCCTTCTATACTGTTAAAAAAAAGTTTTCTAAAGAGATAGCATAAAAGAATTACATATTTTGATTGCCCCCAAAAACTTTAAATTCCATGTAAAATGTAAAATAACTCATATTGTTATAGGTGAACATGTACATGATCGTTTTAATGTCATGTTTGCATGGTCGAGTTGGCCACAGCTTAAAAGAATGGCATATATTTTGGTTGACCCCCCCCAAAACATTTTATCCATATAAAATCCATTACAGTTTTTGTTGCTAGCTCACATTGTTAATCCATACAAGTTAATCAACAACAAAAAAAAGCTTTTTGTAATCTTCAATCAAAGTTTGATCATTTGCTTCCACCTTTGGAGTGATAGTCCTTCTGTTGATGATATATATATATAATTCTATCCAACTTTTTCCAGGTATTACAGATTAAAGGTGCAGTAGGTGATTTGTCAAAATGCTATCTGATCGCATAATATCTTTGAACACAGTCCCTCCACTGCTGTCAAAAGCCATGCCTCCCAAAATCACGAATGCGCACTGTAAAGATGACAGTAGACAACCCTCTAGAATAGATCATGTCATTCGCCAGTTAGAAAACTTTTAGTACTTTATAATACTACAATTCTGAATGAAAAACTATTATATTTAGAACATTTTCAGTTGTGTAACAAGTGAAACTTGTCATAATGTGCAATATTTCATGCATGCAAGGATTGCTGGTCTCACTCTCACACACGCTTTGTCTTAATGTCTTACTGTATGCTTAGTGGTTGGCTGGCGGGGTGCAGGAATTAAACTTTTTAATAAGACATACTTGCATGCTGTTTCAGACCGAATAGTCAAAGTAGCATGGTAAACAATATAGGGAGCGCGTCACAGATTGTCAATGTTCAAAAATGAACCAATGTAAATATAAAACCAACTTCAGCTCAGTAAAGCAGGCTAGGTGGAATAGTGCTATTTGTTTTGTTGTTAAACTAAATAAAAATGTTCATTATCAATGGTGTAAAAGGTCCAACTGAAAATAGTCGCATCAATCTTTCGCTGGGAGATTTCAGTGGCTGAACAACACTTCCGTGCATATAACCCATTCATAACAACAAAATCTACATAAGCTTTGTGTGACAAAACGAGTTTTAAAACATAACATTACCTGTCTAACAGAAATACCTGGGCCATGGTCTCATACTTTCTCCAGCAAAAGTGACTTCAATATTGATTCGGGATTTTAAAACGTTTTGATTCAGAATTTGTTTTTACCTCTCTCTCTTTCTCTCTCTCTCTCTCTCTCTCTCTCTCTCTCTCTCTCTCTCACGTGCACATGCAAACAGCAGATCTGCGTGAACGGGTGCTCAGATGTACAAATCTACTTTTGCTGACAGACAGTTTGGGCTACTTATCAGAATTATGAGAATTATCAGTCTGACAAATTTTAATTGGATGAACATTTTAGGTCTTACGCCTCACCCAAAATATAAAAATACATATAAATACATTTAGATCATTTACTTTAATTATTAGTATTCGAATGTGAAGAGACTTTCAACCAGCACAACAAAAAATGTTTCTGAATACAATCACCTACTGCACCTTTAAGTTTATAATAGACTGAGACATTAAATCCATCATCCAAAATGTAAATTTGCAATTTGCATGATGAACATTTTCAGACCAAACTAATAGAGAAACTGACCCGAAAACAGCTTGTAATCATACAAATCACCTCAATTAGCAGTTAACAGTCTTACACTTGGATAGTTAAGACTTTTATTGGCCTCTGCGGTGCAAGTGAAATTAACAGCCGTGTTGCTAGCCCATGTGTGGATTATGTTTCTTTAGTTTTGCTTAAATGCCAGAGACAAAACCCAATCTGTGTGATAAACCCAAAACAAACAGACATGCTTGATATGAGCCACAAATAAACCTCATGTGCTGTAAATATCAATATCAAACTCTCTCCAGAGAAATCCAGAGAGTTCAAAGCAATGACCTACACGGTATAATTGGATCTTGTAATATTTGAGCAATGTGTTCATTCTCTGTTCCAATGCTCACTGTTGTACCTTATGTAGCTAAAGATTGTACACATTAGAAGACGATTGATTGGTCTTTACTCTTTAATGAAAGGATTTGCTAGTTTGTGCATAACAACAATAATGGGCTTATAAAATCTAACGAAACAATTAAATCACGTCTGTTTCCTGTAGCTCTTTGAACATGAATGCTAGTGTTGTACCTACCTAAGCGGGCTGATGTTCATAAATAAATTTCATATTCAAGTCATCCCCCTATTGGAATTGTTTTATCTCGAGATTCAATATCTATTTAAAATTGCATTTTTCAACACTCCAGGTACAAGATGGTTCATTAAACAAGTGCTGCATTGACTTCTGCGTCCATGTCTTTGACTGGAGGCAATGAAATGAATTCTTTGAATTACTGAGCACATGAGTCTCCATCCAGCTGAGTTAATCCCTCACGTGTCGGCCTGGCTTGTACGTGAGCAACACATTTATTGCGAATAAATTTCACCCTCCTCTAGCGGTGGTACTGGGGGTGTGGGAGACTGGACTCATCACATTTTCAGTCTTTTTTTAATTCACTTGTTGGGGTTTTCTGACCAGTATTCTGCTTGCCAGCTCAATCAATAGACAGCAAATAAACAAATAAATGTAACCGCTGTTACTTCATTTGTGCTTTATGTCATATGAGCTTAAAGACTCATCGAAACGACTAAACTTAATTCAGATTCATTGAATTTATTTTTATTCATTCATTCATTTTCTATTCGGTTTAGTCCCTTTATTATTCTGGGGTGACCACAGCGGAATGAACTGCCAACTTATCCAGCATATGTTTTACGCAGCAGATGCCCTTCCAGCTGCAACCCATCACTAGGAAACATCCATACACACCCATTCACACACAGACACTACGGACAATTTAGCTTACCCAATTCACCTATAACGCATGTCTTTGGACTTGTGGGGGAAACCGGAGCACCCGGAGGACACCCACGCAAGCACGTGGAGAACATGCAAACTCCACACAGAAACGCCAACTGGGCTCAAACCAGCGACCTTGCTGTGAGGCGATTGTGCTACCTACTGCGCCACCGTGCTGCCCTTTGAATTTCTTTGTAAAAATGTAATAAGATTTTTCATAACACCTAAAGTTACATTTTCATTTTTTGGAGAAAATATGGAAACGCTTGGGACTGTATTGTTATTCACACCTACTGTTGAAATATGTATAAAGAGAAAAATGCAATGATGAGATGGAATCTGGATTGGAACTTTAAAACTATGTACATGGATATTTGTTCTTTAAAAATCCCCCAAAAAATGATATATTTCTCCTTGATACACTAGTAACAACCAATATAAAAAAGACCATTACAAAGAAATGGCTCAAGGAGGTCGCCATGTGAATGGCATGATATTGTAATTGAGGTGTATGGTGTAGAAGTACTGACCATTTCTTTAAAGGTGCTGTTTGTAAGTTTTTTTACTCTTCTAAAGCATAAAAACACCATATTATGGTTGCAGATATTTAAGAAATATGCTAAGTGAGCATACTTGTTTTTCTAAAAAACAATGCTAAACTCAATTCTTAAGGTTTATTGGGACAACTTAATTGTTTTATGTTCAATCCACTCAATCGATTTGTGTCGTGAGAAGATGAAGGATTTGTGTGAGTAGTTTGTAACCCTTAACATAACTTTGTATTGCAGATTCTGATCAAATATAAAGAGATTTAATAAAGATTGTATCAGGTACCTACTGCATGTCTTTTTGTTTATATGTTGTCATTTGAAAGTGTTCTTTATTGTGATTTTATTAGAAAAATGGAGGAAGAAAAAAACACTTGTTGAAAACTGTCTGTTTGGATGAAGTAGAGGACATGATGATGGTGCTTCTCTTCACAGTAGTCACGCTGCAGAAATTAGGGCCAGGTTGGGCTGATTGACTATGGATGATCTGCTATTCAGATTCAGTGGTGTGTGAAAATGTCTGTAGATCAAGACGCACAACTTTATCTCTGTTGCAAAGGTGACAAATGAGATGAAAAAGAGATTGTTAAAGTGCCCCTATTATGCTTTTTCGGATATTACCTGTCATGTAGAGTGTAATGTAGCTGTTGGGGAGTGTAAAAGGTCTGCAAAGTGCTCAACAAATGGAGTTGCAGTCACCCAAAAGAAAGAAGCAATTCTGAGCTGCCTGAAATAAGATGTAATTCCAGTGTTACTTTCTATAAAAAAATGTATGGAAGTTTGAAGCAAATTTGTCACTAGTTTGCATAACACCAGCCTGTGGTGTTCGTTTGCAGCACACAAACAACTTTTACTTGTTATAACAGGCCTGGAAGAGTTTGTTTTGCATTGATTACATGTTTAAAAAACTATGTTGTTTGTGTCACTGTGTATCAGGGAAGCTTGTGGAGCAGAATTTTATATATTTTCATATTTATTTGGTTTCTGAAATGTGCTTTGTGTGGTAAGTGTAGGCCAATCACAATAGACTTGACTGTCTGACCAATTAAAACAGAGTTCTCAGAATAGCAACGTTTATAGAGACCAGGGGTCCGTTCTTCGTACGTGGATTACTCAGTTATCAGGATTTGGTTATTGACGATTTGACATGATCCAGGATTGTTTCGTTCTTCAAAAATCATCTGAGACTTGTTGTCATAGCAACAGTTCTGCTAGCTCAAACCTGCTCGGAAGCAGGCTTATTTCATATAAACAGGATTAGATCGGGTCAGTTCAAGCGAACATAATACTGAAAGTATGTACCGAATTCTGAAATTTTCTTACAGTAGTAGTTATATACACTTGTGAAAATTGGAAATATATTTTTTAAACTATATATAAAGTAAAAAAAAAAAATATATATATATATATATATATATATATATATATATATATATATATATATATATATATATATATATATATCAATAAAACGTATGCAATCTGCACTCCGAAATAAAAGTACAAAGACTGTCACCTGGTGGTTCAAAGGGAAAATTTATTGATATGGACTTTTTAGATACAAACACGTGCAATCGTTTTAGTACAATTTGTGTATGATAATTTCCACAATAATAATCAACTTTTTTTTAAGGAATAATACATTTATGCAGTCATGGACATGTTTTGACAGCTAATAAGACGGTGATTTGATGTTTCACAAAAGTTGCAGGCATCTTTATCAACAAAAAATGCTTTTGTGATGCTAAATTAATTTAAACATCCAGTTATTCTTTACACCGATTAAGAAACCTGCTACTATAATACTACTATGGCTACTATAATAAAGAAAATCCGCTCTAAGTGTAAAACTAAATAAATTGCTAAATACGCTTGACACACGAAAGTGTGAAGGCTGCAGCCCACAACAAAGGTGGAGAGTTATTGCGTATCATATTTAACAAACCGTTTCCTATGAATTGTATGTAATTTTGCTCACATGGATAATTGAATATTAATCAGATGATGTCATTACGCTGCTGTGCCGTCAGCCAATCATTGCATTGCTGATCATGGTTTCGAGGATCGATAGATTTGCCTCTCACAACACGCGCAGCGATCTCAGATCAGTTCATCCAGATATTTTAATCTGATTTGCAAACTTGTTTGAAGAACCAAATTAGCCAGAGATCAGTTAACAAGCTTAAAATATCCAGGATCTGCCAAATCATCTTAGATCATTTAAGCAAGGTACGAAGAACGGACCCCTGATCCTTGAACAAACTGGATTTTGACTTTGTGTGTTTGTACACATATTGTAAGAGATCTCAGAAAAAAAGATATGAATCTTTAAAATAGTAATTCAGGTACGTTTTAATGTTGTTGTTTTTTTAAATGCACAGGCATCACTGCACAATTATTCACAGATCACCTGGTTTCACTCGACAGATATTTGGGATGACAGGACACATGTAAATCCATGCCTACAGGCTAACATTTTGAAACAAGCTCGCGGTGTTGTTGTGGGAGTTCAGTAGGGTGATCAAAGTAGACTTTTTAGTGACGGACGTGTGAATTTTGATGGACTGGGTTGTTCTTCAGATGAACTCTGCTTTCATGGAGGTGTATAGCGTGTCAGTGTTTTCGCCATTTCTGTCACCTGATTTAGTTGATAGATTGGGTGTTTTCTTTCATATGCAAACATGTATCTGCATCTGAAAAGGTGTAAACCAAATGGCCTACAGAAACTCGTAGGTGTGATCCAACCAAAAGAAATGTGTTCCCCAGTAAGTTCCATTTGGGTCATATTATTTGTTGTAACTAGTATAAAGTATTGTTCTACATACCAACCCAATCTCATGGCAATTTGTAACTTTTTGATTTAGTGGCTAATTCGTATCAATTCATACAATCTCATTTGTACAATTTAGTATGATTTGCTTATGTTGGTTGGGTTTAGTGGTGGGGTGGGTGCTACGTCTTCTTTTTCAAAATTGTACTTTTTCATACGACTGAACTCACACAAATTCGTACGAATTTGCCACTATACGGACAAAACATAAAATAGTTTTTTTTTGTGAGATCAGGCTGTACATACAGATCTTTTGGTTAATATCCTTGAAGAATAATGAGTTAACATCACTGATGAAGAACCGTACTGCATTGTGTTCAGTAAACTGTTCTACTGAGAGAAATCTGGTCAGCTTATATTTATTTTATGTGATAGAGCAATCTAAAACATTGGCAAGCCAGCTAATGATGGTTAAGTCAAATACATCAAAATGTACATATGAACTGAACTGAATCAACAGTGAACTAACCTGAGCCAAATAATGCTTTAAAAACTTTTAAAAAGCTTTAAACTGAAATTAATTTGTTTCATATTTGATTGACTTTTTTACAGGTTTTTATAATGTTTTTTTTTTTACTGTGGTCAAAATAATTAAGATATAAGTATATAGAAAAACCAACCCACGCTCATTATGGATATTTAACTAGGTCTACATTTTTAGTGACAGTTAAATACGTAACTGGAGGTACGTCTGTTTGCAGTTTTTGTTTTTGCAAATCCTACAGAGGCTGCTGTTTACGCTTTTTTGATGATGTCAAAATTCTCTTCTCGCATAAATCCACCAGAGGGCGCAATATACACTTCAGCTGACCAGGCCAGCTTGCTGTCGACTGAATGACTGACCGACTAACCCACCCACCCCTTCCATAAACTCAACCGATTGTGTTTTCAAAAACAATCTAGCGGCCACTGATTTGATCAGGTTTTCAGCCTGTTATTATTATTATTATTTTTTTCCTTTTGTTTTACCTGGTTTCTAGAAATATTCTTTGTCAGACTCTAACGCCGTCGTCGCAGTCAGCTCAGCTTCGCATCCCAAGTCCTTCAGCGTATGTGGCGAGCTACTGGGCAAACTTGTAACTCCAGAAAAGTCTTCCACACGGAGGTAAGCGGTCATCGGTAGTGCGAAAAGGAATAGAAGCCATTGGCAGCGTCACACCGCCCCATGGCGTTAATTTTAAAGATGAAATGCAGCCAGACACACTGTACCTCTGGCTACATAATTTGTGCTCTCCAGAAATATAGACAGGGGTACATATCCACAATGAGCTTGTGTTGCAAGCTAAAAACTCTATACAGTTAATACAACATGTGCTAATACAGAAATGCAATGCAAATATCACAGACCACAATGGAAATATGTCAAAAAAATCACTTCTGGGATATTCAACAAGACAGCTGACTTTTATCAAGAAACAATTGGGTTTGTCACATTTTAGAGTTCCTCAATACATTTTATTTGTGCACATTTCTTTATTTGCACATGTAAAAACTTGTGTGCACGTGTTTTGTTAAATGGATGATGTTTTCTCAGTGTGTTAGGGTTTCTCTATGTCCTAATCTGCAGCACAGTTCAACTCTCTCACTAAAGGTTTTTCAATTCACAAGTAAAAGATGGTTCGTGGTAAATAGCTAGACAATACTTTGACATTTCTGCAACTTTCACAGCCCAAACATTCTTGTGCAGAAACATACATTTTTAGATACAAACTTTTATTTAAAAATTATATATTTTTCACAGACCTCATGAGATATGATGTCATGACATGCATCAATTTATAAAGTTGATATTACTTCAGTGTCAAAAAATAGAATACCGATACATAAATGAATGTTTTGGCTATTGATGAAAACTATATGACAGAAATAGAACTTTAATCAAATTTTGTACATTACCCAATCTGATATGCAAGAATAAATCATCACATTTAAAACTGATTTGATCCAAATTCACTGTATTTAATTGAATATTTCTGTTTTGGTAGCCCTCATCTGATGAGTAACCTTTAACTATATGTTTTTACGATGAAAGCACGCATAAAGATTAGATTTTAGTATGTAAATGGTGCCTTTATAGAAGGCTATCGCCTGTGCAGTCATATCTTACTGCAGACTTGCATATGCAAGCTGAGACATGCAGTCTCAGACATGCAATCCCAGACACAACACATTCAGTGAAGCCCTCACAACTGCCACTATATATCTCTTATCTATAAATCAATTTTGGTAACATCTTAGATTTGATTTGTTAACATTTGCAAACCATGTTCTTTATAACAATGAGAATCCTTCTAATATATATGTAAGTTGATAGTAATTTCAACATTTACTATATAATTACCCTCTTTACACATAAGATTTAAATACTCCTGGCCCCTAGCGTGGTCTTTTAAAGTTACCATTATTTAAAACACATTGCTTTATAGTTTCCAAAACAATGCATCAATGGCCTGTTTCCACTGACCGGTATAGTACGGTACGGGTCGGTACGGGTCACCTTTATCAGGCTTATGTTTCCACTGCCAAAAGGGTACCAATAGTGGGCGTGGTGTACGACAGAAACATGGCAGATTGTTCATGTTTTAGGTTGCTGAAAGAATCATTTGCTCCTTAGTTTTTTCACGCTTCATTCTCTTGTTTGTCAGAAGCACTGATGTACTGATTGAATGTCATGGATTGGATGTCAGAAGCACTTCAATAATCGCACGCACGTTATTACCATCAGCAAAAAGTTATTCAAATATAGACACGCGAGCGATCACGAGCTCCCTGGACAAAGTGAAACCGCTCACACTTTTAGACGACCTAGTAAAACAAAACCACGACACAGCAGATTTTGTTCTTCTTGGCTTTGTGGCTGTTCATCAAGACAACAACAAGGTTTGTTTGAGCTTGAGTCAACCATAGCTTGTTATTATATGTACATAGTATTACTTTGTTTTCATTCTTCTGCTTGTGTATGAGCTAGTGACGTTTCTCTGTAAACCGAGAGCATTTCACTGAGCGTCTAGCTCCGACTTTCGATTTTTGTCGTGCTAGGTACCCTTTACAAAGTAGGGTACCTAAAAGGTGGTACAGTCAGGTTCGCTTTTTGGAACCTTTTGACAGTGGACACAGCCATAAAAGCGTACCAAACTGTACCGTACTCAGTGGAAATGGGCCACAAGTGTATCACATGACACACCACAGACCCATGATTTATCCATATATCGTTTATGCATATGTCGTCAAATTCTAACAATTAAAATTTGACATTTTTTATAACTATGTTACGAAATATTATTAAATAAGTAACAAATGCATTGCTCAATTGCTAGTTAACTAATGGAATGTTTTAGACTTCTCAATAAACCTAAGGGCAAAAATTACTAATTTATTCACCCTTAGGCCTGAAACTATATAGTCTTTAATTATATGTGTGTGTGTGTGTGCATGTGTGAACGCACTTGGGACTGTTTGCAAAGGCTGTTGATTTAAGGTTATGATAAAATATTCAGTATCTTGCACAGACTAATCATTTCACTTCATAAAATGTCAATACATCTTCAGGAGCGAGAGGTATTCATTTTATTGTGTTTGTATATGTTTTTACATTTTTTATTCATTGTAATTTATTATTATTTTTTTACTCAAAGTATTGATTTCATGTCCCACCAAGGACAACAGTTTCAGTTATTCATCTTTAATGCTTTACTGAGGAAAAATATTGTTTATGGCCTGAAGGTAAATTAAATTACATCCTAAATTAAAGTATAAATCTAAGAACATTTAGTGTTAACATTTTTGCAACAGGATAAAGAACACCTTAGGATAATAATCATATGATCTGTAATTCATAAGTAAAATCTTGTTTATATTGTTTATATCCAGAAAACTTTGAAAAGAAAATTGAGCAAAGTAAACTGTCAATTCAAAGTGCTGTCAAAAAGATTATCATATGTTGTGTAAATATTATGATAGTACCTCTAAAACATGCACTCACATCACATCACAGCAAAACACTGGAGCTCTAATTACTGGAGGTGTGTCAGGAGTTCATGAACCTGCTTCACTGCCAGCACATTCACAGCTCCTGCATTAAAATGCCCTTAATGGCTCCATTTCCAGACAAACCACTGACAATACAAACCACAATCCCTTTACTACTTCTATATAACATTAAGATCAACAGAATGAAAAAAGAACAACTTAGTCGACTATCTCAAAGGCAGAATGGTGTTTTAGATGGCCTGTATTTGTCAGCAGCACATGTAAAGTGTCTCAGTTTCAAACTCCTTTAGAAACTTATTTCTATTTAAAAAAGGATCTGAGGCTGAGCTCATTAGGACAAGTATCACATTTGTCTTCGTTGTTTTTCAGTTCTTGAATCATTTAAAGGTCAATCATTAGTTGGTCAGAAAAAAATGACTGCATCTGAGAAGCACTTAAAGCGTCAATCTCCAAAAGGAAAAGGTCAGTCTGTGCTGTGTTCATGAGATAAGAGCAGTGGCCTCAGGTAGATTGAGATGTTGCAGCTCACGCCACCGAAAAACTGACAACGCTAACAGGACAGCATGCAGAAGCTTTCATACAGCAGCTGCACACCTGCATGCTTTTGGTCTTGTCTTTTTCAGTTTGACACCTCATGTGATCATGCAGCTGATGGTCTGGAAACAGTTGATGAGTCAATTACGCTGCGTCTGAATCTTAAATAATGAGCAGAGACAGGCAGATAATCAGTTATTGGTGCTCTAATAATGGATCTATGAATAATAAATGCAACACTGTGTATTCAAACAATTGCGATCACATGAACGGAATGATTCGTTGTGCAAAAGCATTACCGGCACAATTAATCATCATTTCAGACTTTATTCAAAATTAGGTTTATTGTATTTGAATTATTTATTTTTCAAAGAAGGAAAATCTGTGGCTATTTCATTTGCAAAACTATAGTGAATGCATGTTATCTGTATTGGTTTTTGTTATTTTGTATTATTGATGTTGCTAGTTGTAATATTAATATTAAAATTATGATTATTAATAATACATTTACTATAAATGATTAATATTAAGGTAGTTTGACTGTTTTATTAATAGTAGTAGTAATAATATTAAGATTCAATTGATTATTAATAATAATAATAATAAGCCTGCAAAAATGTATTGCTTTTTATCATCATGGGTTTTTATACATTTCATTATATAAAGTCAAAAGAAAAAGAATAAAAAGACAAATATAAATGTTGAACATACTGTATTGAAGAAGAAAAATTGAACCAGCCTAAACTAATGTCGTGGTATTTGTCAGACTGGTCAGATTTTTTATTAATTTTAGACACTTTTGGTTTTGGATTTGCATATTTTTCAATTTATCTCAAGGTTACCAAGCCAAATACTACTAGAAATAAATGTTCTTAATGAATATAATTGTTGCAAACTAATTATTCAGCCACTGCTCTGTCAATAAAACACAAATAAAATCAAGATGCTCTGTTGTGGCTCATTCAGAGATGGTATTTCTCTAATAACGTGATGCTCTTCAGAAGTCCTGGACAAATAAATCCCGACTAAATGACTGTCAGCAAGATGCATTAAAGAGATGAAGACATTTACCTGCCTTCCTGAGCTTTCTGTTTCTGAAGACCGACACAATGACCAACAGGTTGCCCAGAACATCTACTACAATGGTAGTGATCAGAACGCTGGAGAGTAAAGTCACCACCCAGGGGAAGGAGAGGTACTTGATATCGCGATTTCCTGTCGAAATGTTCTTCAATGGGGCGTCTGTTCCCTCCACCATCCTCAATTCATCATCATAGGACAGCGGCGAGGGGTCCGGTCCTCCGTGCCACGCGCATCTACCGCGCAAGGGGCGCATCCAGACACCGAGCAGCGGCGGGTAGAGCTCCAGTTCAGCCGTGCGCTCTTACAGCTGCCATTTGAGGAATTGGATATATAAAAATCAAAGCAGTTTTTTTTTATCATAAATGCAAGAGAAAGAGTAGCGTGTTAAATAAAACTGCTGCGATTCAAGTTCATTTGCTGACATAAAATCCTGCTTGATAACCGGAGGGACGTTTGTAATCCTGCGATCTTGAGAACTTATGAAGCGCGCTGTGCTTGACAAGACGCCCATTCACACAGCTGATTCATATGCACAGGAAATATAAAAGTCATGTCCATTCATTCACTTCTTTGCCTAGCGTCCTTCATTCACTCCAAGAAGTCGCCGGCGGATAAAGGCTGGATAAACGCTTCCCAAAGTTAAAAAGTTCTCTCAGTAGGTTACCACTGTGAAACGCGGCGGGAGATCCACGGAGCTGTCTTCTTTATATCCGCATGTGTTGCCTCTGTGTGATGCTGGATGCTGATGCTGAGGATGTTCGTGCTGATCATGTGAGGGCACCTGATGCCTCCAGGCTGGCACGCGCAGTTGAAGCTAACTGTCATGTCCCAATTAGCAGCTGCACACAAGATCGCGCTGCTCTGTTCTGACTTCTACTCCGTGCCAGGATGTGATTTTTGGATACTGGAAATGGGAATTGTCACTACTTAAAAAGTGGAAATCTTGACCAACAATACTGTCTTCATTTTTATACGCAGTTAGTTAAAACTGTAAGTCTTGATGCCTGCAAGTGTTTTGTTTACAAATATTTCTCAATTAAATATTTAACGTATTTTCTATAAGTTGATCTTTTAATAATTTGCATGACCTGTGATATGAAAAATGAAGTGATAATTCTTGATATCAGATAATGAATTTCATTCACACTTTATTTTAAAGTAGAGTAATTGCTATTAATAAATCATTACTAAAGTCTATAAGCTACTAATTTGCTGCTTATTAATAGTTATAGGTCTATTAAGAGGGTATAGGTCTTGGGTATTACTGATGCAAAATAAGATTATACTTTATATTAATAAACAGCCAATATCTTAAGGCAAGTAATAAGCCAGTAGTTAATATGTGTGTTATCTGAATTCAGGGGTATGGTATATGGTATATAGAAAATATAGTATATATATATATATATATATATATATATATATATATATATATATATATATATATATATATATATATATATATATATATATATATATATTAGGGATGTCCCAATCAGGGTTTGTTTGTTTGTTTGTTTGTTTGTTTGTTTTTTGCCCTCGAGTTCAAGTTCGAGTCAATTGATTTTGAGTATCTACCAATACTGAAACCCAATCCGATACTTCTATAATACAAAAGATTAAAGAGGATCGAAGAAACAGATCCAGGATGTTCCTTGTTTTTTATTTAGTTCACCTTATTTTAACATTCACCAACTCTGTTAACAAACAGCAAACAGAGCACTTCTCTGAGGTAGCTTGAACAAGTAATAAACAATAGATAAATTCTTCATTTTTGGACTTTAGTGCAACAGTAAATATAAATAAAACCTAATATAAAAAACAGCACTTCAGCTTAAAATACACAGCAGGCAATCCCAAGTTTACACACCTCACAGTTTGCTATGGCAATGTTGTTATCATCAACTTTATAATACCTCCAGACCGCAGACATACTCGCGATTTCCGCTTCAAGCTGCTTCTGTGTTCTACTTTGCTGGCGTTTAACCAATAGCGTCTCTACAACAAGTGATGTCATGCCGCACGCGTTGCTATTTCTGTGTGAAGACAAGAAAGAGGTCTAACTCTGAGCCATCACATAACTGTAGATGTGTTAAAAAATAATGAGAATATATATAACCAGTGATAGTGCAAATATAAAAATCATGTTTTGAATAAGTTGGAAAAATCCAAATTATAATTTTTATGCTAATAAATACATTTCAACAAACGGTGACATCATTATTGATATTGATAATGCACATTTTTACTGTTGGAAAAAAAAAACAATAGCCTTTTTTGCTAGTAAAAAACAACATAAAATCTATTCCTGACATCAAGAATAAGCTAGATTCAAATCTAAATAGCTGACATTTAGATAAAAATTAGATCAGAATAAAAGTCATAGCAGTTTGTCATGCGCTACAGCCAGAGTGACATTATTACTCTTCAGACAAGCACTTAAAGCTGGATAAAATGAGAATGTTTAAACTAAATAATGGTTATAATAAAAGTCATAATATCCTATTTGACATTCATTCATTCATTCATTTTCTTGTCGGCTTAGTCCCTTTATTAATCTGGGGTCGCCACAGCAGAATGAACCGCCAACTTATCCAGCATTTGTTTTATGCAGCGGATGCCCTTCCAGCCGCAACCCAACTCTGGGAACATCCACACACACTCACTCACACTCATACACTATGGACAATTTAGCCTACCCAATTCACCTGTACCGCATGTCTTTGGACTGTGGGGGAAACTGGAGAACCCAGAGGAAACCCACGCGAACGCAGGGATAACATGCGAACTCCACACAGAAACGCCAACTGACCCAGCCGAGGCTCGAACCAGCGACCTTCTTGCTGTGAGGCGACATATCAAGTCAAATTCAAGTGCAAGTTTTAAAGGGTTGGTTCACCCCAAAATGAAAAGTCTATTATCTAATATGCATGACATGTTTTTAACCCCCTAAGTCATTCGTTCATCATTTTAACACAAATTAAGATATTTTAGATGAGAGCTCCGTCATCCTCTACAGACAGCAATAGACTTTCAAAGTTCAGCAAAGAAAACAAAAACATTGTCAAAACAAGTGTTCTTGAAGCTACTTGGCTCTTCTCTTTATCTCTGGATCAGAGAGCTCTCAGATTTCTTCTAAAATATTTTCATTTGTATTCTGAAGATGAACCAAAGTCTTGGGAGCTTGGAACAACATGAGGGTGAGTACATAACATTTTTCAAATGATTCATTTTTTGGTGAACTAACCCTTCAAGTAGTTGAAGATGGTTTTTTTTTAATTATTTTTGATTTGCTCGCAATTTTCATAATATTGTAATGTATGCATTTAGATTTTGTAAAAGGATCTAAAGGCCTGCAGTCTTGTGCTAATCACTGAATCCCAGCCATGCTTTTTTAGAGCCATATCTCCTGACTACAAGTGTTAACTTTTAGCCAGTGAAATTTCACTGTGAGAATGATCTGAAGTCGTTTGGGTAACCGCCAACAATAGTGTCAGACCAGTACATCTAAATATAAGTACAGTCAATAAAACTTATGTGTTTGTCTTCTGTGAGTGCCATCTGTGAGTGCTTGGCAACTACTGGTCTGCCATGCATAAAAGCTTTTTTAGTTGTTGTTTTTTTTTCTTATCCACTCATTTTTAAGTTATCCTAAATCACCAAACACAATAACAGGGTATATAGGAATCAGAAAGTGAAATTCAATAACCAATTTTAGGATTTCAACACATTTTAAGACCTCATCGCCAATTTAGGTTTCAACTGTACATAATAACTTGCAGTATATTTACTGAATACTGATTGTGAGGAAACATTATTCATATAACGAATAAAAATGCTACTCCTGAAAGGGGGTGCCAATAGACCAGCAGGAATAATGGTGTTGCCTTGGTTACTAAAGTAAACAAAGCAGCGTGATGTCAAATCTTGCAGGTTTTTATCGGTTTCATAAACGACAGCATCCCAATATTCACAGACAAACTTTAGCATATAACTATACACTGTATAATCAAAAATGATACACAATTTAATATCATGTAAAATAACATTTAAGATTTTTTAATAACTTTCAAGGGCCTTACATTTTTCTAAATTGATTAATCAACTTCTAATACTGTTTGAGACTCTGCGACTCTGCGAACAATTTACCCTTTAACTAACCTTCACCAACAAGACTAGATCCACTATATCTAGATGACAACATATGGTTAACCTAACTGGTGTTTGATCTGTAGCATTTTTATTTTGCTAATATTTTTATATTAAAAAGTAAATCTTTTTCAATCTATTTTGCTTGCAGTGAATAAAAGTCACCTTTACATGTAAAAAAAAAATTAAAGGTTGTGAATTCTTGGTTAAAATCTAAATATTACTTTTTAAATCGGATTACTTACAAGAGAATGTTTTTCATTCATTTATTTTAGGCTTAGTCCCTTTATTAATCTGGGAATTCACAACGGAATGAACCGCCAACTTATCCAGCATTTGTTTTATACAGCGGATGCCCTTCCAGCTGCAACCTATCACTGGGAAGCCAGCCTGATCTCACGAGAAAACGTAAGTATTTTACGTTTTGTCAGTTTAGTGGCTAATTCGGACGAATTCCTACGAGTTCATTCGTAAAAAAACTATAGAATTTTAAAAAGGAGGCGTGGCACCTAACCCCACCCCTAAACCCAACCGTCATTGGGGGATGAGCAAATCGTACGAAAATGTACGAATTAGATCGTACGAATTCATACGAATTAGCTACTAAATCAAAAAGTTACGAATTGCCGTGAGATTGTGTTAGGGAAGCACATACACACTTATGCATACATACTTTAGCCTTCCCAATTCACCTGTACCACATGTCTTTGGACTGTGGGGGAAACAGAAGCACCCAGAGGAAACCCATGCAAACGCAAGGAGAACATGCAAACTTCACACAGAAACACCAACTGACCCAGCCGAGGCTCGAACCAGCGACCTTCTTGCTGTGAGGCGACAGCACTACCTACTGCGCCACTGCATCGCCCCTGAGAATGTTTTTTATTATTATTAAATATAAGTATAACTCTAACCCTATACAGATATACAAAGAAATAGCATCCAATTTCAGTAAAAGTTGCTTGTTTTAATTCATATACTTTTCAAAACATTAAAAAAGTTTCACTACACAGCTTTTTGTTTTGAACGACGCATTGAAAACCTATAACCTCATTTCATTCATCAAAACAAAAGCGAAACCTCTGCATTTATTTTAATCCTCATTCATATATGCTTGTCTCATTCACATTTCACATCATCCATCATGCCTTCTGTGCACACCTTACATGATTTGCAAAAAAACTTTGGAACAGTATAAAAATGTTTGTAGGGCTGTTTTACATATTTTTAGATGACTTTTAATCTTAACCAGTGTAAGAAGGATTGGACATCAGGCATAGGTTTAATGGCTCGCAATATGCTGTCAGAAATGGTACATTTTCTCCAGATTTATTCCACTGCCTCATCATCTGTCAGCCTGCCAGGTCCATAAATATTTTATCCTTTATCTTGTCATTCTCGACTGGTTTATTGAAAAGTATATGACAGAATATCAGCATCAAGGCATTTATTAGTACACATACACTCAATTACTACTATATATATATACATAGAAAACATTTTATTGATTCAGCTGTAATGCATGCCCCATCATAAAAGTATGATCATTGATCAGTTTCCAAACAAACTAATTTGTCAACAACAAGAAATCTGGATGATTTTCATATAAGAAACAGTTTCATCATTGACAACCTTGTTTTTTTTTTCTACATTTGTATTTGCACGTGAGCTGTGGGCGTAGGATGTTCACTGTATTTTTCTTCAACAGTCGATGGCTTCTCATCTCCTCTCTTTTCAAAAAAACACTATAAAAGCACTAATCTGAGAACACAAAGCACTGCTGCCCTCCATCTGTTGACCCAGAAATGACTGGGGGTCACATTAATAACCAGACCTTTTTGTTTGCAAAGTATGATGATGAATGCAAAGCAGTGTGTGATGCGCTTTAACAATCCAGATGTGAGCGAATGCACCCGCAAGACTGTTTATCATGCTATGCAAGAGTGTCGCAGGCAGATTCACTTGTAGCCCTTAAAATTACAACTCGTGCTGCTTCCTAACAGTATGCGCGTTAGGAATGGTGTTTATTTTTAATGGATCTTTACTGGCATCTGAATAATGCTCAGTGGCAGTGCTGATTATAGAGGTTTGGGCCAGAGCCGAGTGCAATACAAAATAAATAAAAAAACAACAACAAATGATTGTATGAGGTGACCCTTTCATGTCGATGAGCCTGGCCAAATCATACACAGTCTCTTGCTCAGTTTTGTACTGTGTGCCAACAGCTGCACAGTTGCTGATAATGTTTTCGGGACTTCTGATCATGGACACTAGTTAAAAAAAAAAACAGTGATGGGCAAAAATTAATTGTGATTAACTGCATCCAAAGTAAATAGATAGATTCAACAAGGTACTGGAAATATTCCTCAGAGATTTTGGTCCATATTGACATGATAGCATCAAGCAGTTGCTGCAGATTTGTCGGCTGCACATCCATGATGCGAATCTCCAACGCAATCTCACGGCAATTTGTAACTTTTTGATTGAGTGGCTAATTCGTATGAACGATCTAACTCATACAATTTAGTACGATTTGCTCATCACCCAATGACGGTTGGGGTTAGGGGTGGGGTTAGGTGGCACGCCTCCTTTTTAAAATCGTACATTTTCGTACGACTGAACTGTTCTAATTCATACGATGGCTGGTGAACATCCCAAAGGTGCTCTATTGGATTGAGCTCGGGTGACTGTGGAGGCCATTTGAGTACAGTGGACTCATGTTCAAGAAACCAGCCTGAGATGATTCTTTATGACATGGCGCGATATCCTGCTGGAAGTAGCCATCAGAAAATGGGTATACTGTGGTCATAAAGAGATGGACATGGTGAGCAACAATACTCAGGCAGGCTGAGATGTTGACACCATGTTCAATTGGTACTAATAGGCCCAAGTGTGCTAAGAAAATATCCCCCACACCATTACACCACCACCACCAGCCTGGACTGTTGATACAAGGCAGGATGGATCAATGCTTTCATGTTGTTGATGCCAAATGCTGACCCTACCGTCCGATTGTTGCAGCAGAAATCAAGATTCATACAACCAGGCAACTTTTTTTCAATCTTCTATTGTCCAATTTTGGTGAGCCTGTGTGAATTGTAGCCTCAGTTTCCTGTTCTTAGCTGACAAGAGTGGTACCCAGTGTGGTCTTCTGCTGTAGCCCATCTGCCTCAAGGTTTGACATGTTGTGTGTTCAGAGATGCTCTTCTGCATACCTCGATTGTAACGAGTGGTTATATGAGTTACTGTTGTTTTTCTATCAGCTCGAACCAGTCTGGCCATTCTCCTCTGACATCAACAAGGCATTTGAGCCCACAGAACTGGCACTCACTGGATATTTTCTTTTTTTCAAACTATTCACTTTAAACCCTAGAGATGGTTGTGCCTTAAAATCCCAGTAGATCAGCAATTTCTGAAATATTCAGACCAGCACGTCTGGCACCAACAACCATGCCATGCTCAAAGTCACTTAAATCACCTTTTTTCCCCATTCTGATGCTTAGGTTGAACTGCAGCGGATTGTCTTGATCATGTCTACATGCCTAAATGCATTGAGTTGCTGCTATGTGATTGGGTAATTAGAACGGGCGTTAACAAGCAGTTGGACAGGTGTACCTAATAAAGTGACAGTGTACAGTATATACTCCTGATCATTACAAGACATGTTGTTGAAACACCAGAAAGGATTTGAACGTTTGTTATCCAACATCGTACTGTAAGTTTGTTTTAAAAGTGAAAAAAAAACACGCTTATTTTAAGGTGCTGTTACACGTTTCTATAATAATTACAATTAATTATAACTACATGTACATGAACTATGTACTAACAATGTACTAACCCTAAAACTTCTAAACCTCATTCTAACCCTAACCACATTCATGTTGTTAATTACTATTACTCGGTACAAAAATCAACTCAAAATATCAAAAGCATAGTCCTCTTCTACCAATTCTAATTTTAGCACAAACCCACAGCATTTGGCGCAGTTGCAACCTTATTTCAAAATATTCAAATGAAGGTGCCTCCTTTTACCTGCTTCTCAATGAAATCAGTCGTAAGTGGCTAGTGACAGATTAAAAGATGTGTGCAGTGTGAAATCAAATTGATTAAAACTCATCTTAATATCAGAGGTAAACAGGACCTAAACTGAATCCTTAGTCCTTTGTGATTAATAAAGTAGTGTCATCACTTTGTGTCAAAAAATGCAGATAAAATCAACACAATCAATATTAAGGTCAACTAAGCTCTTGTGAACTGAAATGATCAGTGATAGAAATGTCCCTTTACTTAAAATGAAGTTATGAGGCAAGGGGTAAGGATGAACTGGTTATTGCAGAATGAAACCTGAGAGAGGTTATGACTAGATATTCATTGTTCTATTTATCACATGGCTACTTCACACAAAATTACAGTATACTAAATAGTGAGTAAACTAATTACTTTTAAAAGCAAACCCATTTTCTTAAAATTATTAAGTAAATGAACTAGGTGCACAATTATGAAGAATAAAATAAAGTCAACTTAACCATTTTAAGTTCCAATGGGTTTACTCTATTTTTAAGTAAAGTTAACTTGTCACTTTTAAGGCAACAGGTTCACTGCTTATTTTAAGTAAATGAATCACTAATTTCTTACACTCTAAAAAGCAGTTACTTTTTTTAAAAGTGAGAAAAAACTATTGCCTTAAAAGAGACAAGTTGACTTTTTTTTTTTAAAAGTGAGTAAATCCATTGGAACTCTAAACTGTTGAGTTGGCATAATTATTTGTTTTTATAAATATGCATATAATTCATTCTCTTTCTTTTCGGCTTAGTCCCTTTATTAATCAGGGGTCACCACAGTGGAATGAAACACCGGCTTATCCAGCATATGTTTTACACAGCGGATGCCCTTCCAGCTGCAACCCAGCACTGGGAAACACCCATACACTCTTGCATTCTTCACACCCAAGCATACACTGGCCAATTCAGCTTATTCAATTCACCTATAGCGCATGTCTTTTGACTGTGGGATAAACTGGAGCTCCCGGAAGAAACCCACGCCAACATGGGGAGAACATGCAAACTCTACATAGAAATGCCAACTGACCCAGCCGGGGCTCGAATCAGCAACCTTCTTGCTGTGAGGCGACAGAGCTACCTACTGTGCCACCATGTCACCCTGCATATAATGAGTTAACTTCATTTTAATACTATGTTTTCTTCATTTTCTTATAGAAAAGTCAATTAATCGCTTTTTACAGTGTATATTGCAATAGATTTTATATGTTATTTTACAATATTACTGTTATTACTGTATTTCTTTATATAATTAATGCAGCCTTGGTGAGCATAAGTGACTTCTGAATGGAAGTTCATTAAAATTGTATCTTTATTATGTCTGAACCTTTGTTTTTACCAAAGAATGCAAAGAGTACTTCAATGATGCATTGTATAAATATTTTGCATTTATTTTCCTCTAGTAAAAGCCGTTCCAGAAATCTTGGAATGAATTTAGAAAACTATATGGGATACTCGTTAGCTTTCAGACAAAAAATAAAAACAATTAGAACAATGGAGGAAGGTTGTGAATCAGCGCTCTGACTCAGCCCGCCAGGGGCTTTACCACAATTACTCTAACTCAGCAATTTGCCAAGATTTATGCACAACCGAAAGTGGAGCAGTCCCATGTACACATCTCATGTCTCAAGGCGAAGGATTCTCAAGTAACCTCACAGCTGATGACCTCTGGCTGTTTTGGAAATATGTGTCAACTAATACACAGTAATCACTGAGAGCCATAACTCATCATGAACATGAACACAGGAAATGTTTCATGTAGGAAGTTACTGTTTAGACACAAATTGCAATGTCAAACTGTGTTGACTAACTGAAAATAGTAAAGCCCTCTTGAAAATAGTAAAGGAATTGTTCACCCAATGAAAAACTGCCTTAGGCCATCCATTCACATGTGCTGAAGCGAAACTGACGCAATTATATTTTCATCTATGCATTTTTATGTGCATTTAGGGATGTCACATAAAAATCCCTAAATGGAAATGCCAGGATACGCATAAAACGTGCATAAAAAAATTAAGCACCCATTTGAGGTGGATACATTTTTATACGATCAGAAGACAGTATAACAGGGGCTGGCTACTAATAGCAGCTGTGCAAATAAACGTACATATCCTGACATCAAGATTGCATCATATGCCAGAAATGCTGGGTTTAATTCCACTTGTAGGGGTGAGTAGAACCAAAAGGGTTGACCTGGTGCCGTGACCCAGAAAAGAGTGAGGTTAAAACCCAGATTAAACTTAATTATTGAATAGCAACAAAAGAGCATAGCTAAATATGCAGCTTTTTGAAGTATATTACATACAGTAGTGTGTGACAGAAACCATTACTCCTAAAATATTGATCCTTGCACATTATCTGCACAATCATGCATATTTAAATGAGTAATATTGTAAAATAAAGAATTTTAAAATGTTACTGTTTACTATTTTCATTCATTCGTTCATTCATTTTCTTTTCGGCTTAGTCCCTTTATTAATCTGGGCTCACCACAGCGGAATGAATCACCAACTTATCCAGTATATGTTTTATGGTGCGGATTCTCTTCCAGCTGCAACCCATCATTGGGAAACATCCATACGCACTCATTCACACACATACACTACGGGCAATTTAGCTTACCCAATTCACCTAAAGCACATGTTTTTTGGAGTTGGGGAAACCGGAGCACCTGGAGGAAACTCACGCAAACACGGGGAGAACATACAAACCCCACACAGAAATGCCAACTTACTCAGCCGGGGCTCGGACCAGCAGCCTTCTTGCTGTGAGGTGATTGTGCTACTCACTGCACCACCAAGCTGCACCTGTTTTCTGTTTTAATATACTTATTAAATAAGTAATTTAATTCTTCATTCGTTCTTCCAGTCTTCTGGTTTACATCATGGTTCAGAAAGCATTTAAATTGATTTGGTGCTGTTATAACTTGCGGTGGCGACAAGGGTTGGATCCAAATACAACTTTTATAAGAATCATCAGGCAGGCAAAGTTCAAAAGAAAGACAGACGGTTACATGAAGACAATCCACAAGAGTAATAAACAGGAAACATGCAAAATGATAATCTACAAGAATAATAAACAGGAAACATGCAAAATGTCGTGGGAACCAGGAATCCAGGAAACACTTAGAAATGCTTACTACAGGGAAACAACACTCAGCATGGATGTCTGTGTGAGTGGTGTGTATATAGTCCAAGTAATCAGTCCTGCTCAGCTTCAGCTGTATCTGTGTGTGTACTCAAACTGAAATCATGATTTGAAACAGGTGTGTGACTGAAGGGCAGAATTGGAGTTGTAGTTCGGTAGAATGACAGAAAGTGTTGAACACAGGCTCATTGGCTGCATTTCGTCTTTAAAATGACCACTATGGGGCGGTATGACGCCACAGACGGTTTCTGTTTCTTTTTGCACTACCAGCTGACCACTTACCTCCATGTGAACAGCTTTTCCGCTGTTACCAGTTTGCTCAGTAGTTCACCATGTACGTCGGCAGAATTGAGACACAGAGAGGAGATGACCACAATGAAGGGGTTCAATTGCTGCAAAGAATAGTTCCAGAAAGGGGGTAAAAATAAAACAAAAGACAAAAATTAAAATAAACAAGTAAATAACAGGGTGAGAATGAGGTAAAATCTGAAAACATGGTAAAAATCAGGCTATGACTTTTCTTTTTCTGGATTGCTTTTGAAAACACTGTTGGTTGGGTTTAGGGAAGAGGGTGATCAGGTCAATCTTTGCTTTTGGGATCAGTTAGTCAGTCAATTAGCAAGTGCAAATGGAGAAAGAAACTTGAGATCTGAAAGAGCCTCGAAAACAAAAACTGCAAAAAAAAGTTCCCTTCTGGGATGTACTTTGTCATCTCCAAAAATTAATATAGGTGTACGTATCATTATTGAGCCTGGGTTGGAGGGTTCTCCAGTAGCCTGCAAGGGCAACACTGGTGACCATAACACTATTATGGTGATCATAGCTAGGCCCACATGACATCTGCGCACGCAGAAATCTGCAGCTTTTTAGCCCATCATTGAGTCTATTTATTTACTTGGGTAAATGTGTGTAAATTTATAGTTATTGAGTGAAAAAAATGATTTCACGTGTATTATTGTGACATAATAATAGTAATATGAAACTGTTAGTATGATTTTACAATAAAGTTGTATTGCAGCAGACGCTGAGAAAAGACTTGCGGACGCAAATGCAGTTTATTAGAATCAAGGTCGTACAGGACCAAAAACAGGAACAAAACGGTATCACAAGGAAAATCCAAAAGATATGGTCAGTATGCAGGCAAGAGGTCAGACTAGGCAGCAGTGAATCAGAACGAGGAACAAGGCTAGGATCAAAAACAAACCTGGGAAACCGCTTTGTAATGTTCAGTAGTGAAACAAGACTCTGCAATGTGTGAAGGAAGGTGAGGTGTATTTATTGTCCTTGTAATCAATGTAGATGAGCAGCAGCTGTGTGCGAGTGTCCAGATTATTGTCAGCTGCTGTAGGAGTTGATGGCAGGGAGTTCTGGGCGTTGTAGTTCATTCAGCAGTAATCTCCAATAGAGAAAACCCTGCTGGCAATCACAACAACAGTAATAATATTTTATGTCTTTCAGTAGATATATGAGAGATATGATCTGAAGCATCACATGATTAGAAAGATTTTTAGTTTTTATAGGTTATATGTTTCATAGGTTAGAACTTTTTAAATGCTGTCAATATAACATTTGATCACACTGAATAAAGGATAATCATTTCTTTCAAAATTATAATAAATTCTGACCCCAAATGTAATAATTTTGAATCCATAATCAAACATTTGATCAACCCAAATGCAACACATTATATATATTAAACATAATTTTATTTAATAGTATTTATTTCATAGTATTTTCTACAGGGAAATGACAAAGACAACAAAGATTCACTCACAGAGGAATCCTACATTGAAATTTCATAATACAAAAAAAAAATTGACATTCGTACTAACCACACCCACTAAACAAACAACCGGCAGATCGAAACCAAAACTTGCAACAGCTGCCATTAATATGTACATCAACACTGTATCACGGCATTCGAAACACTACAGACTAAACACTACAATAAAGTAGAAGTCTATGAAGGACGGGCGTTTCAGTTTTCATCGAGCACATGCAATATAATCTGATGACACATGCATCAATCTGCTAAACAAATCTCCAAACTCACTCGCATTCAGCTCAACTTTGCATCAAATAAGATTGTGGAAATCCCTATTCATAAATTCTAAAATATATATTTATATGTATAATAATAAAATAAAAGTGTCACCTCACTGCTATGAATACAGATCAAAGACAGAAGCGCTTTAAGAATATAAAATGCAGCTGTTGTTTATGATGTACACACACACACACACACACACACACACACACTCACACACACATATAATATTCTTCAATCAGTCCAATTTCTGTCATACTTGGGCAGCATTTTTGATCTTTTTCGTGATTAGTAAGCATTATGACAGTTTGTCAAGAAGCATAATTGATCTGTAAAAACTGCACAGGGATTTCTTACGGCTTGATTTTGATCGCCTTTGATCACTGAATACATCTAAAACTGCATAACATCTGCAGTAAAAGCTAAAGCCAGCACAAGTTCACATTTAAAATGACACATTTAAAATTCACCAAGCACAGCGATTCGTTCACATCTTAACAGAACAGTACAAAAGTATGCAAATGTACCCAACAACCAATGACACGTCAGACTTGCGGGTGACCTATGTGTGATATTTCATAAACATATATTTTAGATTTCACATTGTGTGCTTAAATTTGATCCAGCAGGGAACCAGCCTCTGCTTCAGTCAACTGTACAGATCAATGTAAGCTCTCTATACTGCTGTTTGGTTGGAGTGAAATGTGTTTCTAGATATCCTGCATCGCTAAATATGATACACCATATGGCACTTTTGACAACCATTCAAATTTCATAGCACATTAGTTTCGGTGAGCATACATATATGATGGAAGAACAACACCTCAGCTATGTTTACAGCAATTTCCATCCATCCCACAGCTGGCGATTTTAACATGCAGCAATACAATCAGTCACTTAGCATTTGTGCTAATAATAACATATAGTTTTTAGGGTAACACAAGAAAATAAGTTGTGACTGCTTTGTTTAACATTGTGTTTCCTGCAGAATTTATTAAGTGGTTGATGTTAACTAATGTAATTATTGGGTTAGTTCATCCAAAAAAAAAAAAGAAATGTTGTCATCATTTAATCGCTATGATGTTGCTTCAAACCTGTAAGACTTTCATCATCTTCATGAACACAAATTAAGGTATTTTTTTGTCAATTTTTAGAGATTTTTGTCTCTTCAGACAAAACTCCTGCACTTCAAAATGTTAATAAAGAGATCAAAAATAAATGTTTATATGAGAATAAAAGCCTCAATTAAACCTGTACATCATATACTGTATATAACTATGTGAATATGATATGGATTTATGTTTTGATCTCTTTATAAATATCTAAATTAGAGTTTTGGGTGAAGGGGAAAAACAGAAATAGTGTGACCATGATTGCTGGCTACCACTGAATGGGTTATTTTTTGCATGACAAAAATGTAAATGTGACCATGGACCTCAAAACCATCCACAAGTGTCATATTTTGGCAATAAATAAACGTTTTAATGATTTATACTTAGGATAGGATATGACAATATTTAGTTGAGCTACAAGTATTTGAAAATCTGGAATCTGAGGTTGACAAAAAATCTAAATAGTGAGAATTGCCTTTAAAGTTGTCTAATTGAAGTGTTTAGGAATGCATATTGCTGAACAAAAAATAGTTTTTATATATTTACAGTTGAAAATGTACAAAATATCTTCATGGAAGATGATCTTTAGTTAATATTCTAATGATTTTGGGCAAAAAAAAAAATATTTACACCATATTTGTCGTTATAACAAAAATATATATGCAACATCAGACTGATTTTGTGGTCTAGAGTCACATATGTGAAACAAACATTATTATTTTTTCATAATTTGTCAGATCACTAAAGAAAAAAGCAATAGTTCTCACTTAGCTGATGACTGATAATAAAGCGTGTTTGGCATGCTGTCCCGGGAGAGAATATCCTCGAGCCCGGGGCTCCCTTCCGTTTGAAGATCGAGAGGGGAGTTTGAGCTCGAGTAGGTCTCGAAAACTCCCTTGCTTGTAAACGTGTTAGGAATAGCTAAGAGATATAACTGGCTAAGAGTTTGTCTATGATGCCACTTTGGATTAGTCTATTTACTTATATTTTGTGTCTTTGGACGGTGGGAGGAAACCAGGAAAACCCTTGCGAGCAGGTTAGGGCTCAAACCAATGGCGTTCTTGCTGTGAGGCAACAGTGCTAATCAATGAGCCGCCCTATCAGGAAAGGGGGAAGGAGTATGGGTGAAAGGGGGGATTCTTCAAGACAAAGATTACTGTAGTTGAAAAAATCTCTATTTATAGTGAGTTAGTATTCATCTGATTGGCGCAATATGTGAAGCTGATGCGGGACCAGCCATGATCAATCATAGGCACGTGCCCCTCTCGAAATTAGTTAGGAAATAACCGCATTTAAAATACAGAACTGTCGCTGAGGGGGGAAATGTAGCATCTGGTTACCCTAAATAGAAATATCTGTTTTTATAGATACAAAAGTGTTCCAGATAAATGAGCAAAGGCATTATTGATTTAAAACATACTGTAAGTGACTAAATGACAACATAATCTTATTTTTTTGTGTTAAACAAACCCTTTAACTCATCCTTATTCAAGATTATTCTTATTCAGCTATTTTTCTCGCCAAAAATGTTAGCGCAACCGCGCAACACCAAACATGGACGCATGATCTCTACACAAAAACAACGTCATTTACAACCACACTGTAGACTTTTTTTTTTACCGCCATGCATTAATTCTACAGGCTCATAAAGGCGAGAAACAGCAAGGAAACTTGCATTCCACACAGCCATATCTACTTTTTCCCTGAAAGTGACTAATAATACTGATAGTGCTTCTGCGGCTTTCAGCCATTGAGCTTCATATACTATAAGTACGATGACCTTCCCTTTCGTAACCCCTCTCATATGGGACCTTTGATCCTCTTTCGTCTGGCTAAAACATGACCTCCTCGCAGCTGCCGTAGTCGCTCTCCACCATATCTGAGCCAGCATAACTGCGAGACGTCCTTCTAGTGGATCCAGACCGTGTGCTGTCCGCATAGGAAGGCTGTGCTACGCTCAGACGGACACTGAGTCTCTTATAGCCGCTGGAGACATTGTCCAGGCTTCGAGCGTGCTGGGTAGGGTAGTAGCTTATGGCAGTGTACTCATTAGGGCACTGAGAGCGAGGCAGCGGCAGCCCGTCAGGCCCTAAGAAGTCATCGAGATTTTGATTGCTGTAACATGGGGGTAATGGAGCTCGGCGGTCGGTGCGGTCCAGGGGGAATGGAAAACCTCCGAAGCGTGAGTTTCTGCGCGACTCGGTGGAAGTATTGGAGTAGGTGCTTTCCACAATGTCAAATTGAGGGAACTCTTGAACGGCTGGTCGTCCATAGTAGTCAGGGTCAGCTGGATACACTGTGAATGAGAAATGTTGAAAAATGATTAGTTCTTTTTAAGTAAGGGCTCATTAGTTTGGCTATAGTAGATGAGGCTTGTCGGACAACATTTGTTCTGTACATATTTTTAGTTAGTGCAGTTTCAATATGTTTTATGTTATTCAAAAGGTTTGGGGTCAGTAGTATTCATTCATTCATTCATTTTACTCCAGCTTGGACTCTATTTCAGAGGTCACCACAGCGGAATAAACCATCAACTATTCCAGCATATGCTTTACGCAGCAAATGCCCTGTCAACAGTATTTTGTAAAGTTATTTTTTTTTTTAGAAAGGCTCACTAAGGCTACAGATATTTAATCAAAATACACTCTAAAAACTGTATTAGTATTATAAACTTAGTATTTTGAAATACTAATATTACTCATTTTATATTAATATTAGTATGTAATTCATATCTGCAATCTAAGGGTGCTTTCACACCTGTTTTGTTCCGAAACAGACATTAAAATTGTTACAATGTTGCACTTTATACTTGGTGCGGTTCGCTTTCAAATGGCGAAGTTTCTAAACAGAGCAAAATAGCTAAAACAAGTCACGTGCGAGTTAACTCTCCTCACATTGGTCAGAGTTTCATGGTTTATTTTGCAGAGTCCCGCGTCCTTATTTTAATTTATGACGATGAGCAACAAGACATAAGCGGAAAGCTGCGCTTTAATTTTGAATGGTGACACCCACAGACGTCGTCACCAAATATAAATCAGAGGTAAGACTTTCTTATACATAGCCCTTGGATAGAATTATGCATTATAGCCTTTACATTATAGAGAGAAATAACAGATAAACCAAGACTGCAGTTCGGTCAGTTTTCTTAACGGATAAACGGCTCTCGTTAATAGTTTAGCATGCTTTCACTGTCGTATTTGACATGAAACGCACATTTACTGGTAGGAATGACATCTCGCCCTACTCATAATTCTTTCTTCATATAGCTGCATATATGCCTATTACATATCCCTAATACACTGTGATATAGCCGGGCTCGGATCGTTTTGCTTTCTCACTACAATCGATCCGCTCCAGAGTTCATATCAATTGAGCTGAGACCACCTCATTCAGGCGATCTCGGACAGATTGAATTGATTGATTTGATCCAAGCGCAATTGCTGCTTTCACATATGCCAAACAAACCGCGCTAACTGGGAAACAAGACAGGTTGCGTAACAAAAGTCTAGGTGTGAAAGCACCCTAAGAAAGTCTGTAAAAATACATACCATTGTGCTATAAAAAAAAGTAATAATATCAGTAATAAAATGGATTTTTAACCCAAATTTATGGACAAAACTAACTATAAATGTTTTGTTTTCTTAAATAATAATTAGATTATTATAATGATTTAACTGATAATTTTTAATCCAATGGCTGAGTTTGTCTATACTTTACTCAAATTTGGCCTAACGTTGGAGAAAGGAGATGTGTAAAAATCTAACTAAAATGGTTTAACAACTACACACTATTAATTATTTATGAAGCATTAGCAAATAGTTAATTCATTATTTGTTAAGCATTGACTCTACATTAAAAGACGCTTGTAAGCAGTTTATAACTGCAGCTACAAATGCTGTATTCCTCACTAATAAGCACATTTATTATGTGCTTAATAATTGTGCTTTCATAATTTGTGACTGATTGATTTTCCATGACTAAATTAAATATCGGATTATGTACTTACATAGTTACCATTACTATATATCTGAATAATAAGATGTAGAAATGTTGATTTCAATAGTTTATTGATCCTTTATTTACACATTCTGAATGATCTTAAAAAACACCAACTATTCTTAAATAACTGGTTTGTAAATAAACTTAATTTTGTAATGAAAAATGAATTCTTAAAGTATGAAAACACAATTATTAAACACATTATAAATGTACCTATAAGTGAAGAATACAGCATTTGTAGCTGCACTTATAAACTGCTTACTACCGTGTATTAATGTAGAGTAATTCTTAACAGATAGTGAGTTCCCTATTCGCTAACGCTTATTAAATGGTTCATAGTGTGAATTGTTCATAGTTATTATAACGTGTTACCATATTTTCTTTTTTTAATAAAGAAAAGACATTGACCCCAAATCTTTGAACAATGCACACATGAAAATGTCATAGATGCAATCAATGTACAGTATATCCAGTATTGACGGATAAATCAAAAATCTCAACCAGTTACCTGTGGTACAGATATATTGTGAATTCCTCTCACTGCTATATGACTTTACTTATGAAACCAAACACATCCAATGTTATGTGAAACTAATACATTTTCACCCTCAGCTTTCCACTATAAGTGAGTGGGACGTGACAGTTTAATGCACTGTTTATGACAGTTATTACAGTTTACAATGATCCACTATCACACTTTCACATCAACACAGTGTCAGAAGTGCCAGAAACATCTTGTATGAGGTTATCAATGTCAACACTTCTTAATTTTAGTCAAATTATTGATAGTTCATTTTTTAATCATTTTAAAATGCCTTAATCTTTAGTCTTATCTGACATTTGACTATGTAACAATTATAAATCTGATATTTACAGTTTTTAGCCAAAGCTTTTAAGGAGTGAAACAAATAAACAATTAAAAAACTCAGTTCTTCAGCAAAGAGATTAAATTAAACATGAATTTCCACTGACCTCTACAGACACAAGCACAATCTGTCGTGTTTTACACTTCTCCCATCTTTTATGATGTGACTAAGGCCCCGTTTACACTAACACGTTTTAGTTTTAAAACGGTGTTTTAGAATGAAAACAATCTGCGTCCACACTAGCGTTTCACCTAGAGTTTCTGAACAACTCTCTGTCTACATTAAAATGGTGAAAATGCACATCACGTGACCACACACCTAGTCACATCATAGTCACATCATAAAAGATGGGAGAAGTGTAAAACATGAGAGATTGTGCTTGTGCCTGTTTTAATTTTTTATTTGTTTCACTCCTTAAAAGCTTCAGCTAAAAACTGTAAATATCAGATTTATTATTGTTACATAGTGAAATGTCAGATAACGTGTTAGTATAAACAGGGCCTGAATTCCAAATTAACTCTTTCTTCATCAGTTTTTTAAAACGTAAAGGTTGGCAGCCACCACCAGCATTTTTTTTTATGATTTTTCAACTAAATTTGACAGCTCTCTGCAATGAATATATGAGCATATTACATGTCAAAAGAAAGTACCAAGCCTCTACCTTTAAAAAAAAAAAAGCATTTTAAAATATCATCATGTTTTAATGTTTTATCCCCAGTTAAATGAAGATATGTCTAATGAAAAATACAAAATTCTTACAAAGAAACTGTGCATTTTCAAGAGAATATATATCTGAAGGGTTATCAGTCTGTCACAGACACAACTAACAGTTTGTAAGTCTGTAAAGGGATCCCTCTCATTGACTTCTCCATCCAGATGACATTCACAATGGTCAAAACATAAGTGATCACAGTCTTTTAATGCCTTCCTGTACATGCGATCTGAATCATCTGATCTACACTTTTTATATACAATCTTATCAAAAGTACATGGATCATCTTTGTATTTCAACCTAGATGAAGTCCAATAACTTATACAGGACATGCGCTAGAGCTTCCTTTACTGTAAAACACCTACAAATATCCATAAAATCTAATCAAAGGCTAGAAAAGAGTGTGAAGAATCTGATGAGCCTGAAGAATCTGGGAAAAATGACAAAGAAAACCATTCTCACCTTCGTAATCGTGCTCCCAGTTGTTTTTCATAATGGAATCATTGTCAGAGCTGGTGGAGGGTGGAGGAGGAAGATTTGGGGCCACGCTGCAGATCACAGGACCCTGAGGCCTCTGAGGGCGAGGGCCCACCTGAGGGCCAAGCTCCCGCTGTTCCCGAAGTTTGAGTGAACGGAAAGGACTGCTTTCCAGATCACCAACGGAGCCTATCAGCATGCCATCCATTGGAGAGCTGATCTCTGCTTCTTTCGTCATGGTCTTGGGTAAAGTTGGGAAGTAACCATTGGAGTCCTGCACACAGCCGGATTTGTGCTTCTTTTTGCTGACATAGTGTTTTCGGAAACACACAAAGGCTATGACGAGGAGGACAAGTCCAACAACACCTGCGCAGATTTCAGCAATTTCCACATAAGGAATAGAGGTCGAGCGGTAGGTGGTGCGCTCACAGTGAACTGAGTTGGCTACCATTGAACAGGTGAAACCATCCTGACATGAGTTTGGAGCGCATGAAGTCTGGCACCTGAAAAGACTGAAAACACATGACAGATTTAGACACAAAGATTTAGTTTAATCTCTCTAAGCTCAAACACATATAGCACAGGTGAACTAGCTTTCAGTTGAAATGGAGCATGCCATCAAGTATGGCAATTATGGGTTATCATAATTGGTGAAAAACAATTTCCCATTCCAATTGTCCAGTGCATCAGATTCTTTTTGGATATTTCTTAAGGTATGAAAATGGTTATTAAACCATCATCTGGGTCTTTCCACCAAACTACATTTTTATTTTAAAGCATGTCTTCTGAGCATGTTTAGTCTTCTGAAGCATGACTGAGCTTGTATGACCAAGTTTAAATGATGTAGCCATTGATCACTGAACAAAGTAGTCAATGTCAAATCTAAATTAATCTTGCTCCTTATATAAAACAAGCGTTCCTCTTCAGACATAAATTAAACGGCTTCATTCATATAATAATAATGATAATAATAATAATAATAATAATAACAATAATACCTTTTATTTATAGGTGCCTTTTAAAGCACTCAAGGACACTTTACATCTATCGCAAGCATATCATAAAAATACAAGCATTAAAATGCAATAGACGTGATATTAAACCAGGAATTCATTAAAAGCTACAGTATGCTAAACAAAAAAGTTTTTTATCTGAGATTAACATTGGAAATAGAGTCCACCTGGGTGCTGTACAACTAAATGCCCTGCCAAATAAGTGTACAAAAAAAGAAGATCAGAAAGATAGTGAGGTGCCAAGTTATGAAGACCTTTGTATGTTAGGAGGAGGATTTTGTATTGTATATGATAGTAAACAGGGAGCCAGTGCAGGTGAAAGAGAATTGGCCTTCATATGGACCCATCCATTTTTATTTGAGTTCTTTATGGGTATTTTTGCCTTCATGGGCAATGTTTTTTTGAGTGAATAGACTTTCAAAGGAGAAACAGAAATAAAAAATAAACTAAAAATGCATTCATATCTTATCTAAAGAACACATTTCTTTTAGGTCTGGGACAACACGAGGATAAGTAATTAGCTATGTTTCCATCAACCTATTTCATGCATAAAAATGCTTAAAGGGCACCGATTGTACCCCTTTTACAAAATGTAAGATATGTCTTTGGTGTCTCCAGAAGGTGTCTGTAAAGTTTCAGCTCAGAATACCCATGAGATAATTTATTATAGCCTGCAGAATCTGCCCATTTTGGTGTCTAAGTACAGTGTAGCTGTTTTTGTAGCCTGTGGCTTTAAATGCAAATAAGTTGCTTCCCCTGGCCCACCATTCCCACATGCTTGTTTCCTTCTCCTGCATTACATCAGATAAACAGCAGTCAGTGATAGGGATAAACACTGATAAAGTTGAAATACAGCTCATTAGTCACAAATACCAGGTAAGTTTATTTGATGTATTTATGGTGGAGTTTCACGCAAATGCTGTTTATAGTACACACACACAAACATATATTAGCGTTTACTGACACCATGCAGCCGTGGTAATTATAGCAGTTAAGAATTAGTGATTTTACTTTCATTATTATAAACATGCTCTGTTTTAAAAACATTTTAAACTTATAAAAAAGTCACTGAGAGTTGAAGCAAATTTTTTAATCCTAATTTATTTGGCAAAAAATGTTCTGTGGACATGTGAATACATGTTATTATAGAGGCATGGCACCTGTCAATCAATTCAGTGGGTGAGGAAAACTGCACTCCTACGTCACGTTGCAGTGGGCCTCAAAATCACTGGGATTTGGGACACATTTTAACATTAGGAAATTTTAAAAAGAGACTTGTGTTTATATCACTCCAACATGACAGTGGACAGACTGTACATACACACAGTTCTGTTCAAACTAATTTTCGTCATAGGTGTCCTCCTTTAAAGGAAACCTCAAGTTGATTATGAATATGTGCATAAAAAACTTAGCTGAGTTTAACTTAGCTTAACAACAGCTGAGTTGGATAAACTTTTTATCAGGTAAAAAAATGTGCACAATTACTGAAAAAAATCCAGCATGCACATCAAAAAAATGTGTGATTTGATTTTAGCAGATCATGTGATAACAAAAATGGAGGAAAATAGCAGGTATATTTCAGTGTATGAAAAGGTCGCAACATTTTCAAATGCAGCATATGAGAAAGAAGCAATGACAATTTTCGAGAATTTTCAAGAGTGGCTGGGCTCTCAAAGAGTGGTCTCGTGCCTCCAAAATCCAGTTATAACTGTGTTCATTGAGTTTCGTCTTCATTTTCTGATGTGCATGTAATTTATTGTATTCTTCTTCTTCTTTGTCTTCTTCTTCTTCTTTTTAATATTATTATTATTATATCTTATTATTATTATTATTATTATTATTATTATTATTATTATTATTATATTAAAACAAAAGGACTACAGTGACCTCTCCTACTGCAGCAAATTCCATTTCTCTTTTTGATATTTGATGCCATCAGGAAGTGATGATTTTGTTCTCCTTGACTCATTGGATGGAAATGGTGATTTATTCGCAAATGTTTTCAAGACATTCCTGTTTTGCCATAAGTTTAATTTGCATCATTGGATGGAAACATGGCTACTGATGACAGATTTTTCATTTTAAGCTGAACTAATCCTATAAGTTAACAATTCCAGTATGAATCATTGCATTTTTAACATTATTTCCTTATTAAAGTGTTCTACATACACATTGATGTCAGTAACCAGTATCATAATATGCTTTAACGCACACAATGACACACACAGAAGGACGTCCGTTAACTGAAATTCTCACTCCATGACTAATGCTCAAGCTGTGACGTTATATGCCACTAAGGACAATCAATGATGTTTTAAATTGTTAACTCAAAGGCACACAGAGGCGAGTGGCACATACTACATATCACCAGTGTGGGCAGGGGTTCATAAAAGAGATGAAGAGACTGAATAAACAAGTATTAATTCTCATGCAAATTAGCCAGACTTCCCAATGCCTTCACCAAGGACATAATACGCATGTGTGGTTTCAAGAGCCCCGCTGTGTGAGCCTCACCTGTTTCCAGCTATTTGTGTGGAGCAGTTGCAGATGTACCCTTGATTATTTGGCATACATAAACCATCGGCACATGGCTTGGATGAGCAAGGATCGTCCGGCAGGTGGATGAACTGACAGTGAGGTCCATAGTACATTGACGGACAGCTGCAGTGAAACCCTGGGGAATAGATGTAAAAAAAAAATGATCTTTTCCTTCTGACAGAGTAATGGTCAAGATAATAATGAGTCTTTCATAGCTTCTCTGTGCTGAGATCAAAGTGTAGACTGACACTGGGGCATTGGGAGACCTCGTGAATGGAGATACTGGAGAGATTATTATCTTCCTATAGAGTCATTTATGTTTCTGTGTACTGTTGCTTGAATACTCCTAAAACGTCCTGCTTGTTGACCCTAACCAATTTGATGAATGGATAAATTACCCAAAAAAAAAAAAAAAAAAAAAAAAAAAAAAACGTTTTAGATGGCATGAGGTTGAATATACAGTATATAACAGCAAATTTTTAATTCAGTAGAAAATCAAGTTGTTGTTTTTTTTTTTTGTAATAAATGCCGATTCATAAAATGCAAGTCATTCTTTTCCACCAATCATAGAGTAAAATACAGGCAAAACAACATTAATGAAAGCATATTTTTATTTATTTTTTTGAATGCAGGTAACTATTGATGCATTTTATGAATCACAATGGACCACAAATTCTCAACACGATCTCACGGAAATATGTAACTTTTTGATTTAGTGGCTATTTCGTATAAATTTGTACAATCACATTTATACAGATTAGTATGATTTGCCTATCCCCAATGACTGTTGGGTTTAGGGGTGGGGTTGGGTGCCATACTTCCTTTAAAATCAGACATTTTTGTACAACTGAACTCATACGAACTCGTACGAATTAGCCACTAAACTGACAAAACATAAGATAGTTACGTTTCCTCATGAGATCAGACTTTAAATTCAGCTAAAAACCTTTTGTAATGCAAGATTGAAATTTGTAATTGAATGTAAATAGTTATTTGTTTCCATTCAGAGTTGCACATCTTATTGTATTAAAACCCAAAATACTGAATTAATAACTTTCGAATAAACCAATGCTTCGATTCCATGTGTTTAAGACAACAAAATTGTCACTTCCTGGGAACTGTAGTTACTGCAGCCACAGGAAACCGCTGTAGCTATATATTTTTTCTCTTTTCTTTTCTTTTCTTTTCTTTTTACAACATATTAAGATACAAATGCTGTCATGTTATCTTGTGTTGGTGTGAATGCCTGATATTTGCCTGATATAGATGTTTAGGGTCAATATAATTAGCCACAGGGTGACACAGTGGCTAAGTGGTTAGCATTGTCGCCTCATGGCAAGCAGGTCGTTGGTTTGAGTCCCTGCTGGGCCAGTTGGCATTTCTGTGTTGAGTTTGCATGTTCTCCCCATGTTCGGGTGGGTTCCCTCCAGATGATCCGGTTTCCCATGGACATGCGCTATAGGTGAATTTAAAAAGCTAAATTGTCAGTAGTGTATATGTTTGAATGAGTGTGAATGGGTGTTTCCCAGTACTGGGTTGTGGTTGGAAGGGCATCCGCTGCATAAAATATATGCTGGATAAATTTCAGTTCATTCCGCTGTGGTGACCCCTGACAAAATAAAGAGACTAAGACGAAGTTAAATGAATGAATGAATTATTATCCATCGTAAGAAATTGTTATTTTCAATTGGCTACTTAAGAAACCACTGTTGTAATAACCTGCTTTACCTAGTTATGCCTTTGAAGTACCACTTTAAGCTGATATACTAGTAATACTAGTATCTTGCAAAATAACTGGTAAGATAATTTGTACTGTCATAAAGACTGAGACATAATTAGGTAGTTATTACACTGTAAAAAATATGATCAATTAGTCATGACAGCATATGTTTTTAGTTCATTGTAACTTATTAATCCAAGTTAATTATGTTCCAACTTAATTTTATTAGTTACGCGAGCTGTTTTAAGTCAGTTCAACATAAAATAAGTTCAATGGACTCATAGGGCTTTATTTTGACGATCCATGCACAAAGTGCAAAGCGCAGGGCGCAAACGCATTAAGGTCGTGTCAGAATCCACTTTTGCTAATATAAGGACAGAAAAATCCACTTTGCGCCGTGGCGCATGGTCTAAAAGGGTTGAGCTTATTTTCTTAATGAGTTATAGGTGTGTTTTGAGAATAAACCAATCAGAGTCACATCTCCCATTCCCTTTAAGACTCAGTTGCGTCGCGCCATAGCGCATTTGCTATTTACATGACGGACTTTGTAAGTGTAAAAACTGAACCCTTCACTAGAGAGAAAACAGTTAAACAGAACATCTTAAATAGAGCGTGAGAATGAGAGATGAGCCTCCTCATTGTTTACTTTTGCTTTCACTCTCGTGGATAGGGAAACTTCTTGTATGCACAGACATCCATTAGCCTATAAATAATTAATTTAGTTTGTTAAGCGTGAATATTTGTTTCAAAACTATTTCTAAATTCAGTTCTAATTTCCAGCAAACAAATAAATAAACAATAATAACGAAGTGTGTTAAAAAAACTGAGTTATATCCTAATACACATGCTGTGCTCCATATGGTCTAAAACCTGACAGGTGGGAAAATCTAAGCTTGTTTTTAATAAAACAAATATAAATATGCATATAATGAATAATACTGCAAATAATGATAACATTATACAAAAGCAAAGTGTTACAAACTGAAAAAGCCCCCCGAGATGAAGAAGGCATGAAAGTATGTTTTTTATATTTATGTAGGCTAGAAAATAATATGTTTTGTAATATTTTAATCCTTTATATGTATATCCTATTTATATCCTTATTATATCCTATATATATCCTTAATATTCAAATTCGTTTTCATTTGTAAAGATATTTGCGTATTGCTGTACATCCTGTTTGTATTAAGCAATGTGTAGGCGAGGCGCATAACTAACGCGCTCTGCGCTGGACAATAGGCCGGCTTTGTTCTGGTCTATAGCACAGTCTATTAAAGTTTCTCAAAATAGCAATGCGCCAGCAATGCGCCTCAACACGCCTCCTTTTTTTTTTTTAGATCAGAACGCCTATGGGCGCACGTATGAGCGCAAATGCATTTGCTATTTAAACAGCGTGGCGCAAAACGTCAAAACGACTCTTGCGCTAATCTGAAACTAGCAAACAATGATTGCGTCGCGCCTTGCGCCACATTGCGCCTGGTGTATGATAGGGCCCATAAGGTTCATTTGATTCAGCTTAAAAATGTAGGGCAACCAGGATTTTTTTTTAAAGTGTAGAAATTTGTTTTTAAAACTATCATGTTTAATAAAATGTGTTGAAAAAAATCTCTCCTTTAAACAGAGTTTGAAAAATGTTTTGGAAAATAATACAAATTTTACAGGAGGGCTAAACATTTTGCCTTAAAATGTACATTTGTGATGGTGTTCTTCTTATTTTCATCATAGTTATTCTGAATGTTCATGTCAATTGAGTGCATACATTTAATATGCACATCTTAGGTTTTTATGGGCACTAGGTGTTTCCATTAGGCATAGTTTATCATGTGCTATCCCAAAATGTGCATAAAAACACATGAATGCAAATATTTGCCCTTAAGAGTAACAGTGTTTTCTCACCTCCAGTGGAATTCTCAGCACAAATGCCTCCATTCTCACAAGGATTACTGGCACAGATCTCCACATCAGAGCAGCACTGGTAGATCCCGAAGAGTTTGCCAGCCTGCGCTCCAGCTCCTGTCATCCCCTCCTGTCGTCTCAGCGCCTCTCCATTGAAGTGTACGCTCTCCAAACAGCCTGTGAAGCCCAGGCGCTCTGCATCTGTGTTGGGATTAGAGCTGGCCAGCACCAAGGCCCCGCCGGGGTGACTGAGTCTGCAGGGCTGAGGCAGGACCACTGAATTGGTGTGACTGGAATCAATGGTGAGTCGAAGGGTTGTGCCGTTGACCTCCAGAGAGACGTGATGCCAGCGGCCATCAGCCACGGGGTAGTTGGCCACCTGCATACTGGCAGAGAGCATGTTGCCACATCTATATCTGAGCCACAGCTCTTTGTCCACCAGCTAGAAGAGCAAAGACAAAAGAGTCAATGACAAATAAAGAAAATGGGGAAAAGCTTTCAAATGTAACATCGGCAACACTTTACAATAACAGTACATGAATAATGATGGATTAATATGTAAACTAAACATTACTCGATTATGGACTAATGATGAGTTAATGCATGCGCTAATCATGAACAAACTTTAACTACAACATGAGTCACAAGGGTTCAAGTGTGAATAACGGCTACCTTAATTACTTGTTAGTACATGATTGTTAATTAATGTATTAATTAACATTGAGGTTTAAGCGAAATGTAACCAACATGAACTCATGAGCTGTTAATGTATAACTATGTCATGACTTTACTTGGAGAGGCACATCATCATTAACTCATCCTTAACTACTCATTAACTCCTGTGTTTACACTGTTGATGTTGACAGAACACTTTTCTATTGTTAATCAGTGTAAACACACCAGACAGACGTGCATAAGGAGTTCATGAGTAGTTAAGAATGGGTTAATGATAACGTACCCCTCCAAGTAAAGTCATGATATAAATATACATTAACATGTCATGAGTTCATGATGGTTAAATTAAGCATAAACTAATGTGGTAAATTATACATTAATTAACAAACAATCATGTTCTAACAAGTAATTAAGGTAGCCGTTATTCACACATGAACTATTGTGACTCATGTTGTAGTTTAAGTTAGTTCATGATTAGCACATGCATTAACTCATCATTAGTTTACAATAAAGTAATTCATTTACTGTTATTGTTACGTGTTATCAAAACATCTGATATGACGATTTTATATTTTCATATTTTAACAAAAACGTTGAATTCGCTTACAGTATGTTTAGATGCATTTTAAGTTCAAATGTAATTGCTGAGCAAAAGTGTGTTTAAGCGTTTTCCCCCTCGTTTTTAGTGCAAATATCTAACAGTTCTTAAATCAAAAAGCATTTTCTTTGTTTTGTTTTCAGAAATAAGTGAAGTGAGTTTGTCCTTAAAGTAAGCTAAATGATCTGACAATGAGGCAAGTAAAATAATTACCAACTTAAGACGACTTATATCTTTTTTTATTTCCATTTCTATGACAACCATATTTTTACTTGTCTAGAAAAGGCTTCTTGATTAGAACAAAAGAGACAAAAACTCTAAGACTTTTTGCAGACATTTCATGCATTACAATAAAAAGCAGCTTGACCAACTGTAGAGTATTTTTTGCATTTTAATGACTAAAATCTTTACAAAGTTGCTTCAGGGCTTATTTATTTCTATTAAAGGGCACCTATTTTACCCTTTTTTGTATTTACAGAGAGTGTCTATAAAGTTTCAGCTCAAAGCACTCATCAGATTATTTATTATACCTTTCAGAAGTTTAGAATTTTCTGCTTAGAACACAATGTAGCTGTTTTTGTTGCCTGTGCCTTTAATGCTAGTTCTCCCCGCCCACCGTTCCCACGTGGCTGTCAGAGTGTGCCTCAATCTATGCCTCGGCTGCGTAGATAAACAGCACAGTGACAGACATGAAGGAAGCGGATCTCACGTAACGTTTGTGAGAATTACAACAGTAAAAAATTTACCAATGATTATTTGATGTATTTGTTGTGGAGTTGCAACGATGAGTCACAATCTCGTCACACACAGCGCGCACGTTTAGTTTTGCACTATTTTTGCAAGCAAATGTGATAGGATACACTTCAATATCTACTGCTGATTTAACATCCACAAACTGGGATTGAAACGTCTTCTTTTACAACAGTACTGACATGCAGCTGTGGTGATAAAGACGGTAAAATCGCTGTAATTCATTACAAACATGCACTGTTTTAAAACATTTTAAACCTGTAAAACTCATTCATTATTACATTTGATGATGACTGATGATCACAGAGTGCTGAACAGATCTTTTAATCCCAGTCACTTTGTGCAAATCCTATCTTGTTGATATGATTATACGCGTGTACATGTTAATACGCGTCTGTCAATCAATTTGGTGTGCGGGAAAACCACACTCCTACATCATGTTGCGGTGGGTCTCAAAACGGGAGGGATTTGGACCCTATTTTAACATCTGGAAGTTAAAAAAAGACTTAATATGTTTCTATCACCCCAACATGACCGTGGACACACTATCCAAACACACAGTTCTGTCCAAACAGCTTCCAAAAGATGATTTTCATCATAGGTGTCCTTTAAATAATGTGTCATCATGATATTTATAAGTGTTTGAATTTAATAGGCAACAAAATGTCAATTCTTAAAAAACTGCAGATATATATTTAAAAAAAAAAACATTTTTGGCAAAACTTTCAACTACTAACACAGTTTTGACTTTATATCTCAAAAAAGCAACACTTCAGTAAACTCCAGGCCCTTCATTAGACCAAAGAAATAAAGTCTGTAAGTACAGCGAGTGTTTCATTTTCTTCTGAAGTTCAACATTCAGAAGGATAAAACATGTTGATCACAGAAGACATGAGTTCAAGTAAATGTATGTATGAGTTGCATTTTGAATGATGTTTCAACAGATCAAAGCAAAAAAAACGTCATCAACCTTCCAGTCTGGTATGCAAGAAAATAATTTCACTTCAAAAAAGTACCTTCACACATATTAGCTTTAGCCTGATGTCTGTGGATTGAATAAAGCTACTAAACCTGAGCTGCTGAAGAGCCTGAGCCAGACTCTCGCGGAGGCAGGTTACATGGGTTGTGTTTTTCGCACAGTTGGAAGTGTGTGCTCTCTTCGGGAGATAAGAAGCCCTTTGAATGCTGAAGTTTGCTCGCAGGAGATTACACTTAGTTTCTGTTTCTACTGCAGCGGGAACTTTGTGATGCAGCCCAATCAGGAGCATTTGAATGCATGCTGAGCTTATGCCTCCTCAGCGATCCACCCCCAAATAATGGATCACTCACATATGCATGTATTAGTTTCCTGTTCTGTGCATTAAAAAAACATTGCTTGTCTCTGCATGTGTGTGTGTGTGTGTGTGCTCGCACTTCACATTTGAAAGGATTACAGTGATGCTAAGAGTATGCATTATTAAGCATCATCTCCTCTTAATTGCTGCGGCAGGATCTTCAGAGAGTTTTGCGATGTGAGAGGCGAGCACAGCGCCGTTTGCTCTGATCTGATAGCAGTCAGCCCATGGGTTTTGCTCATTTGCTTTCATTGGAGGGAGCTGCTGTTTGATTTCACTGTGCTGAGCTGAGTGTGCAGCGCTGGTGGTGCTGGTGAGTTGAACGCAAAAAAAAGAAGAAGATTTTCTCCCGGGAGGACTCGTCGAGGGTGAATGTTCGATCTGAGGTTGCTTTCTTGAGGGCAATGCTCGAGTTTGACAGGTAAGAAGGTTACTAATCCACCAGGCTCAACATTAAAAAAAACATATAGCACACTTATAGCACATGATCTTAAATAATCACTTACTAAAAATTTAGGTTAAGCAATCAATGGAAGTGACCCGGTCCTCAATGAGAAAATATTTGTAAAGATTTTATTTTTTAAAGATTTGTGTCTGTCATGGTCACCAGCGATCCAGCCTGTGCAGATCGCTGAAGAACTACAAATCTGCCATCTGAACTACATATCTTGTCATGCACCACTCACACGCACCTGTTCCTCATTCGGTAGATTACACACATACACGGCAGGGAGCTGCTCATGAACTGATTAGATAGACTTTATAAACAGCACACACACATTAACACTTTATTCCTGTTTGCTGCCTGCCTTTCGACCATCCGCCTGTTTATTGAACATGACTCTGGATGAATCAGGAATGCTTGCCTGACCATTCTCCTAATAAACCCTGCATTTGGATCCGCACCTCCTTGTCAGCGTCCCATCACATTACAGAGTGAAAATCAAATCTAGCGCACATTGGTATTCTTTAAGTGAGCAATTAATTCATGCAAGATAATCCACTAAAAAAATTGTTTTGGTAATCTTTAATCTTGAAGTCCATTTGTTTCCGATTTTGGAGTGGTGGTGCTTCTCTGTTGATGTCAGTTTGATGGCTTTGGACATTCTTAACCACGTCCCTTGTACTATTAGTTTACTATGAGAGAATGATGTGCAAAAAAAGCCCTGCCCCCTACCCAATATTCCATTTCAGTTGGAATTACATCAACATACTGAAACAAAAGTCTGAGCAACTTCTGGATCCAGACTGCTGGTCACTTGGGGTGTTACTATGGTCAAATAACATAATTTAACTCAAATCAATATTGGATGTCATTAATGGATTTACTTGGCAAACATTTATGTAATAAGCCAGACAAACAATGTAGTTGAGTTAGAATTGTGCCATATATTGTTTGATCAGTGGAATCTTTCCAGTGGAATGGTCAGAGAAGAAATGGTTGTGCACAGCTGAGCCTGGTTTTTCTCGAGGTTTTTTTTCCTTCACTTTCGTCAATTGGTGAAGTTTTGTTCCTCGCCATCGTCACCACTGGCTTGCTTGGTTTGGGAATTGTGGAGCTGCGCATCAATAGATTTTCTCTTCAGTATTTGGACTTTCAGCAGTGAAAATTAAACCACACTGAACTGAACTAAACTGAACTTCAACTCTGAAAACTGGACTGACACAGTTCAATTTTAATTGACTAAAACTTCTATGTAAGCTGCTATGACACAATGTACACTGCAAAAGCGCTATAGAAATAAATATGAATTGAATTGAATTTCATTGAATTGAAATCAGTTTTTCAGTGGAATAAAATTGATTTGTCACTAAAAGTATCAATACTCTGTCAAATAATCTTATAACATCATCATGATTATTTAATGACATTTATTTACATTTTAATGACTAATTCAATTTGTACCTATATAGTTGAAGTCAAGAAAAATATTAATGACACTGTCATGAAATTCATGGTAAAATTAGAATGGCCTTGTGATTATAATGTTTATGACAGATTTATGACACGTTATGTTGTCTTGATTGTTGTCATGACTGACAAAGACAGGTTGTGATGTATTTGTTTATTTCAAGTTGTCATAACAAGGACATCTCAAAAAAATGTCATCTTTGCATTTTAAATAAAATAGCTGAGTGAACGACACGTAATTACAGTTATCATAAGCATGCATAAAATATAATACTATTCATGGCATGTGTCATGTCATTAAAATAAACAAAGTCAATAGAGTTATTACAGTGAAAATATAATTAGTTATTTATTAATATTTTCTAGCATTTTTTAAAATAATGTTTTGTAACATTTTATGTTTTTAATGTCACAATTAATCTATTTAATGAACTACTGAATACAATAAATGAATTAATTTCTTAACAAACATTAAGAAAACAACATATTTTATACAGTATGCAGTACAGTCTTTTATGATCTCAAAGCTTGCATTTATTTGATCAAAATACAGTAAAAATTTACTATTTTAAATACCAGCTGACTATTTGGATTCATTTTAAAATGCTGTATTTTGACATTTTTAGCAGTCATTCTTTTATTCAGAGTCACATGATCCTTCAGAAATTATTTTATATTAGAAGCTCAAGATTTTTTTTTTCAGTTGTGCTGATTAACATCATCATAGAAAGCATAATACTTTTTGAGATTCTCTGATGAATAGAATATAGAATAATCAAAATATGTATTTTTTCCGATATTCATTTAATCAGCTTTGTCTCTGATTTATCAATGAATGAACCACCAACTTCTCCGGCCTATTTTTTACACAGCGAATGCCCTTACAGCTGCAACCCAGTATTGCAAAAACTTTCAGATTTGTTATTGTTTTTTAGATACACTGTAATAAAATTAATTTATGTTAAATTACAGAAATTTACTGTAAAATAACTGGCATTAAATTACAGAAATTTACCGGAAACTTAAATTTAGGGAAATGTCTGTAATTTAACATCCGTTATTTTACGTTTTTTCCCCCCGGCACCCCTGCTGCTGGAAAAAAAAAACGTCAAATAAGGATTTTTTTACAGTGTACTTGTAAGAAAGCATGTAGAAAAAGAAAGTATTAATTAATAAGTCTGCCATCCTGCTTTAAACTCATAACAGTTTAATTAAACCCGCAGCTTATGCTGCCTTAGAATTTGGCCTAAATTATAGATCTTAAAAGTATGATTTTGCTGCCAACTGTTTGCGAGAGTCTTGGCATCAGATACGTGTCTGTGAAGCCTTACAATGTTGTCTAGGTGGGTTTCGCAACAGACCTCCTGATGTGAGTCCAGTTCGAAGAAAAACCTAATTATTGCGATCAATGCCCCCATGCTTGGACTCCTCACGGCATTAAAGGGTATCAGTTCCACCGCATCTATCCTGCCACAGATCTTGTTTCTCTTAATAATGTTAGATCGCAGCTGTCAGTGTTCATAAATGCTACAGCTGCTTAACTGACAAGTCACCTTTTCTTCCCTTTCTCTTGTCAGAGGTGGCTTTCCTCAAATAGGCTCAATTTCCATTTGAAAGTAATTACTTAAAAAGTACGAAAGCTGAAAAAAAAACGAGTTAACTTCTGAGTTAAGACAGTTGATTCAAATTTTACAAGTTTCCAAGGCATGAGCTGTCGCTGGCCTTAAATTAAAGCTTGATAAGATGTGAATTGATAGGAGTTTGCTGAGGTGCACCAGAATGTTAATTCTCCGGAGAGACACATAAATTAAGGCATGTAGAGCTACGGAGCGTGTGAATTATGCCCTCAAGATTTCTTGAATGACCATGTTTAACAATTCCTTTTGAAGCCCATCTACAACAATGAAATGGTCCGGCTTGCCAAGTTTCAAAACCCAGAGGTAAAGCTTTGAAAAAAAAAAGGAGGGTGCACTTTTGATGTTGCGAGCCACTTAAATTGAATATTCAATTATGGTGCATAAATGAAGCGTCCTCCGGGAGCGATGTCATACGATTTTGAGGTCGGTCTTTCAATCATGCTTGCTGCATTCTTTTTTTCATTTTTATTTTGTGTAACACATTAAAGACGTCCTGGAGCTCAAGCTTTGGCTGCATTAGGCTGTTTAAATAAACAAATACTCAAGGAGTCCTCGCTGCACCTCTGAGTCAAAGGAGGAGAGCAGTCAGCCATGAATTCATCATAACACTCATTTCAGAAATACAGGGTGATTTATCACTGATGTGCTCAAAGGGTGGGATGAAATCCACATCGCAAGTGCTTTCATTCCCTTCCAGAATGTGCTCTTGAATATTAACGCGTCTAATGCGCACTTAGTCGTTCATGAGAATAAACAAGCATCAAACATTTGGACGTCATACTTGTCATGAAGCTTCCTGTGATCGTTCTATCGTGATCTGAATGGTTTTATTCGCATTTTGCATTGATTAAACACACACCAATTCACTCAAAGTATGCTTTTTTGGCAGACAAAAGAAAAAGTTAAGATGCATTTTGGTTTATCAGATCACAAGTAGAAGAAGAACACATTCCTGTTTACATTTTGTGTTTTTAGCAGTCTCTTTTGTACATTTGCACCCCTTTTATTTTGTTATTTAAAGGGATAGTTCACCCAAAAATGAAAATGGCTCATTTCTTCCCTCTCGTGTGGGTTTAAATCTTTATGCATTCCTTTCTTCTGTGAAAATGTTGGTTACTGGGATCCATTGAATTTCCAATTCATTTATTATGAACGTCAATGGCAACACAAAATTTACAAAAGTATGTTTGTGAGTGAACTATCCCTTTAACACCTGGTGTAAACAAGTAAGTAAAAAAACATGTATTTATAAATATATTGCACATCTGGCAGGATATGCAACATAGAATGTGTGCTTATGAGTCAAGGTGAAGTAAATATCTGATGTTTCTAGACGAGATGTATTGTTTAGCCAGATGTAGAAAATAAAAATCATGAACCATAAAAAAAGAAAAAAAAATATGATACCTCTAATGTTGCCCAGTCTGAGGCATTGGTGGCCATCACTGTGCCATCTGCTGCAGACGTCTTCAGTCGAAGAGACAGATGGAAGTTCTCTTTGGCCTCCTCCATGTGATAGAGGTATTTCAGATAACCCTTGCCGTCAAATCTCACAGCAGATTCTGCAACATCGGAAGCAAAAAAATAGTAAATTCATCTGGCAAATGTGTCTTAGCTGTCAACTTCCTGTAGAAACTAATAACTGGCATCATGTTAAACAGGACTCACTATAGTGAGTGCTCACTATAAATAAATCAATGTAAAGCATCTTTACATCTTTTTAAAGGAACAGTTAATTAACAGATCAACTGTTTTTTAAAGAGAATTCAAGTTTTCATTCAGCAGAGAAATAAATAAGCAAGTAATTAATTTTTTTTTATTATTTTAAGCTGTAAATAAGTTATTTTAAACTGTACTTTAATATTCATAAGATCACTGTTTATTACACAAAATAAAAATAGAAAACTGCTTTTTGCCTATTGAAAGGTAATACTGACGTCACCACAAAAACAATTGCTTTCAATTTAGATGTAATGTGTGTGTTTTTTTTTTCTACAGTACACCATTAAAGAATATTTTTATCTGAAACCAAGACCTTTGGTGATTCAAAAATGCAAGGGCACTTTGAGAATAATAATAATAATAATAAAAACACTTTGAGAATAATAATAATAAAAACATCCACTGTTTGCTTTTTTTGAAGGTCGCAGTCTAGATTGTTGTCAATGTGTTCCCCTGATTAAAGATAATAATGTTGCAAACAATGTTCAGTTTCTTGTATAGACCAATCATTGTGCTTCATAAGGCCTCAATCTATTATCAGGACTCATAATACAGGTAATAATACAGGTAAGACAGTAACTTACAAATACATTTGATATTTACTAATTTAGCAGACACTTTATTCCAAAGCAACTTACAAGTGACGATAAAAGAATCACTTAAATCATCAGAGAGTAACAGTATATAAATGCAATGACAATGCTTAGTTTATTATTAATATTACCAAAACTTAATTTAACCTGTTTATGTTTTTATTGTCTGCCAAAGTGTCAGTCTCTCTTACAGATTTTCAAAAGACTAAAAACTTTTTAGTTTTTTTCCTAATGTTCAACTAAAGTAAAAAAAGAAAAGGTGCCCTAAACCTTGGTTGACCTAAGGGTGAGTGAATTCATAGAAAACTTTCATCCTTTATGGAGCTTCAAATCCTCTTGTCGCTATATGTTTTGTTATACATCTCAGGATGGCAACATACTTTAAAGCAAACTCAGTGTAGTCAAAATAAAGATAATGTAAGATTATATATATATATATATATAAAGATAATAATCAAGGTCTCTGGGTTTGTCTATGTCCCGAGTGGAATTTTGCTCTCTTATTCCTATTTTTATTTTAGTTTATCTTATCTTATTTTATTTCATTCTTCTAAATTTTTATAGTAGTGCATGTGTATAGCATATGTTGTCAATTTATGCTGTTTGATGTAGCATCTTGGTCCTGGAGGAACATTATTTTGTTTCACTGTGTACTGCACTGAATATTGTTGAAATGACAATAAAGCCAACTTGACTTGACTTGACATGACTTGAATGCAGATTACGATACTGGTGATCTTTGTTGCCTACCGTTGCAGGAGCACATGCTTTCCCAGCTGTGTTGTGGGGTTATGAAGTTGGTCCGTGCTGTGGCGTAGTTACTCATCCTCCCCTGCCTCATCACCACCGTGTTCCTGCAACCCCTGGGTGGGCAACCAGCCCCCACACACCCATCATGCTTCAGCCTCAAAACATTCAAACCCAGCGTATCTTCTACAGTGGAAAGAACCCCAGTCAGACGTTGAACAGGCACGGACTTAATGGAACCATCCTGACCACGACGGACCAGCAAAACCTCCGTGTTGACAGAGTTTGGCTGCTGTTGCAAGCTGGCGATGTGCAACTCTTGTCTGGGTATGTTTAACTCTATGGCCAGGCTGCGTTGGAGGCCTCTCCAATGGTCAGAGACAAATTCTTCTGCAGAAATTCCAGCCAACTGCAGTGTGAAGCCCTGATCCAGATTTTGTTGAGTGGCAGCCCAAACATGGACCTTCACTCCAGCCCAGATGCTAAATTTCCCATCGGTCACGCTAACGTTCAAGTGATACAGGCCTGGATCCAGGTTTTTCTCTACTACAATCTTTCCATCCACTGTGTCCACTGAAAACAGGCCTCCCTCCTGGCCATCGGAGACCAGCTTGTAGGACAGTACATCTTGGGGATCTTGATCAGTAGCGTGCAGCTTGCTGATGACGCTCTTCGAGAAGGGGCCACCAGCAGTGGTGATGAAAACCTCAAGCGGATTCACAGTAGGTGGATACCGGCTCTGCTCAGTGATGTTGATCTTCACCACGCAGATAGAGGACAACGGAGGGTGGCCGCTGTCAGTGACCTGTGGAGATGATATTTATGTGAAGTGTGAAAAAAAGTATTGCGACATGTGAACAGTGCACTGACCTTTGAGGTATCTCTTTAAATAATTGAAGATGGTGTGGTAAAATCACTGGTTCACAGATAACAATCAAGTTTAATACCAAAGGCTTACAGGTACAAGGCTACAAGGCTACAGGTTGTATTGTACTATACCAGTTCTATTCTGTTTGAAGGTGTGATTCATTTAGAAATGAAAGACTCTGTCATCATTTATTCACTTTCATATTGTTCCAAACCTGTATGACGTGTGTGTTTCTTCTTCTGTTGAAGACTGATTGAAGCAGACATTTTGAACAACGGTAATGAGAACAATGAACCTTTTAGAATATACTGTAGCTAAAACTGTTTAATGTGGTTACTGAAATCTAACTGAGGTAGTTCCAATTTCAGTTAATAGAATAGTTAGAATAGTGTTTAATATTAATAGCACAGTTGGAATGAATGAAAATTCTTTAAAGTTTGTGAAGTAAATTTTGTATACATTCACTTAATTTTCTTTTCGGCTTAGTCCCTTTATTAATCAGGGGTCGCCACAGCGGAATGAACCGCCAACTTATCCAGCATATGTTTTACGCAGCGGATGACCTTCCAGCTGCAAACCATCACAGGGAAAAATCCACACACACTCACTCACACTCATACAACTCGGACAATTTAGCCCAGTGTTTCCCAACCCTGTTTCTGAAGGCACACCAACAGTTCACATTTTCAACCTCTCCCTAATCAAACACACCTTAATCATCTTATCATAACATCAGAAGAGACTCCAAAACCTGAAGTTAATGGGTCAGAAAAGGGAGACATCTAAAATATGTACTGTTGGTGTGTCTCCAGGAACATGGTTGGGAAACGCTGATTTAGCCTACCCAATTCACCTACACCGCATGTTTTTGGACTTGTGGGGGAAACCAGAGCACCCGAAGGAAACCCAAGCAAACAAGAGGAGTACATGCAAACTCCACACAGAAATGCCAGCTGACCCAGCCGGGGCTCGAACCGGCAACCTTCTTGCTGTGAGGCGATTGTGCAACCCACTGCGCCACCACGCTGCCCGAATTTGTATATATATTATTTATTTATATATTTTTATTACCCATAAACATTATCAATACACAGCATTTCATTCAATTTTGCCTGCTGTCATGTGTACTTTTCATGTACAATATTAATTTTCAAACCTGGACAAAGAGAAAATATTGATTATAATATTCAGTTTGTACTTATTGGTCATATACTGCCGATTGATTCCACAGTTAAAGGGATAATTCACTAAAACTGAAAATGTAACTATTGAAAAGAATGACTAGGACCTTGTATGTGATAATATATACCCGAAATGTACCTCTCTTGGGATCCATGAGCTAAATTTTTTATTTTTCTAATAGGATATATCCTACACCAGTATGTATTAAGAAAATGTTTGCCAATGCCACAGACTTGTGTTTCAAATGTTATCTTTAAAAGATAAAGGTACATTCATTCATTGTTTTTGGGACTGTGACAAAATTTTGCCATTTTGTAAGAAAACACATAAGATACTGGAAAATATTCTCAAGCTAAATTTTGATATGTATTCATTGAATCTTAATGCAAACAATCTGTTTGAAAAAGATTACAGTTATTTATTATCCTGGTATATTTAGCTTAAAAATGTATTTTGCAACTTTGATCTGCATCACAGGCTCTATCTTTAAAAAATTGGACATAACAAATTGCTACATGGCTACTATTAGACAAACTTATCAATGACAAACATAAAAAAAATCTGACAGATTTTGGTCAATTTGGTCTCCGCTTTGGGAATACATAAAAGAACTCTCTTAAATTAACAAGATTCTTGTTATTTATTTACAACTTTTGTATGTTTTTTCTTGTTATTTTCCATTTTTAAGACCATACACTCTCATTTTTACATTTTGACGTTAATATTATTGAATGTGGGCTTACAATGAAAAAATGACTCACTCTCTTGTGGTTCCAAACCTTTCTTTCTTCTGTTGAACACAAATGAAGTTATTTAGAAAAAATCTGAAAACCTGTAACCACTGACAATCTGTTTTTACTACCATGAAATCAGTGTTTACTATCTTCTTTTGTGTTCAGCAGAATAAAGAAACTGATAAAGGTTTGTAACCACTTGAGGGTGAGTAACTAATGAATACATTTTCTTTTTTGGGTGAACTATCCAATTCAATTCAATTCAATTCATCTTTATTTCTATAACGCTTTTACAATGTAGATTGTGTCAAAGCATCTTCACATAGAAGATTATAGTAAGTTTTCAGAGTTTTCAGAGTTTAAGTTCAGTTTAGTTCAGTGTGGTTTAATTTTCACTGCTGAAAGTCCAAACACTGAAGAGCAAATCCATCGATGCTCTTTAACTATGTCCAAAATAGTTAACAGCGAATCCTTAAATGCTCAAGATGAATGTACAAAGGTTATTAAACAAGGCAGATGCACCACATGCATATTGGATAACATTGTTAAGCAGAATGTTTGATTCATAGATTTTGTAATGCTATTTTAAATGAATCACTTTTTTGACATCTGGGGATTAGCAAAAAATTGATTGCAAAATTTCCATTTAAACATTAATTATAATAATCATGTTGCACATCCCTGGTATGTTTTTTGATGTTTTTTGAAAAGCATCATTATTCACATTCATTATTTACTTAAATTTAACAAGCTGGCCAGCCGAATGCTGCATGGATTGGGGATTTGTTCAGTGTGAGCTTCGCTTTATAAATCACTAAGCCATAAACAATAGCCAATAAAAATCTTATTGCATAAAACTGAATGCTAATACGACTGAGCATTTAGAGCATAATGATGAGTAAATGATGACGGTCTTTCATTGTGGGTCAACTATGCCTAAGCATGTGTTGGAAACATGCTGTACTTGTAGCTAAAGTTAACGGAAGTAACGCTTCACCTGGATTTTTAGCAGATGCTGTGGCTTGCCTCTCCTCCTCAGCTGGGAGGATACGGACAGCAGTCCTCCTTGGTCAATGTGAAAACTCCTGTCCTCGTTTCCAGAGACAATATGGAAGGAGAAGGGAGGGCCGTTCTGAGGCGTATCTCTGTCTGTTACCAGCAGCTGCAAAATCCCACTGCCCACAGCCTCCCCTTCCTGCATCCAGAACAACACCATTAATCAGCCGCACATGTTTGGAAAATACCATCTGACTTTTACAAAAGTTGTACAGTAGTTGTCCGTTCTTCAAACAAGATAAACAAATAACATAAACCTATTTGTTGCGTTTTATCAGGACCATTCTTGGCTCTAAAATGTGTCAGAGGCAAATCATCAGAAGTGTTGGAAAAGAATAACCATGATCAATCTGTCCCGATGTTTATCTGCTTCTTACTGTTGAAAATCAATAGCATTTTCTGTCACGGGACTCGTTTTCAATGCCAGATTTCTCTGTGCAAACAAGCAAGCGGAGAAAAAAAAGCAGCAAATGCAGGCTTGAAGAAACAGCCCCAATTCTGTCCAAATAAAAACACTGAAAGAACAGATGGTGATTTTTATCACTCTGTCTGCATTTGTCAACAAAGTGCTACGGATTGGGACGACATGTGCTCGTCGTCTCCCTTCAGGCTGGCACAACTGGAACAGGTAATTGAAATGGAGTGCTCGGCTGGCAGAGATGAGTCTAATTGTTACTGACCACCTACATGGTGCCAAATCGCCACTGCACTCTAAAGACATAGACACCTTGGGTGGAAATAAATGAGGTGTGAAAAATATTTCCAAGTCAGCAGAGTCGGGCCTATAATTAGAAGCAATAGATCCGGCTGACTCTAAAGGGGTAAAACGATGGTTCAAACAGTGACGCATAAAATGGCTAGATTATACATGGCTGATTGGCTCTTTAGCCTGAACTCTTGACTTTTTGTGTGCCTGTGTGGAGCTGCAGGCAGAAATGACGACTGTGTCTTCATAAAAACATATATGAAGGCATCTGTGCTCAATCCTATTCTTGTGAATCTCTGCATGCTTTTACATGCAGGTTTTTAACCAACTTATGTTTAACAAGCTGACACAAGTTCTGGCAAATGTGTTAACCAATTTTCCTTTATGATGGTAGGTCATCAACGGCCTATGATTATCAAAGTTAAATTTTCGCCTCATGTAACAATTTTGCCCAGCATTTAAACACATTAACCTGCATTCTGTCAGTAACCTGCATATACTGTACAGCAGTGGTCCTCAACCACATGGCCGTGGACCAGATGGATTGATACTGGGCCGCAAAAAAAATATATATATTATTTCGATCTTTTATTTTGAAAAGTATTTTATTTTGAAAAATGACCGTATTATCTTGATTACATCTCAGTCACTTGAGCAAATTTAACCCACTAGCAGCAAAATGAGTAAGAAACAGACATCTTTGGAAAGTTTCTTTGCTAAGGGGAAAGGACCCAGTGAAGGAACCACGAACTGCCAAGGAATGGATCCGCAACCCACTTGTCAACAAATCAGGTGAATCCACCATGGCTGTGCAAGAAGATCAACTGATGGAGATCCCAAATGATGGCGGTCTTTTAGGGCCGTTTGCATATTGTGTCTTTTCTAGAGTTCGCAGAAGTTCGTTGTTTCCAATGGAGGTGCATGGGTTGTGCGCACAAGCGGCGTAACGCACTCGCGCCTTCCAGATGTTAAATGAATCCCGCGAGTGCACTGCGAGTCACGTGGAAAGGACTGACCAATCAGCTTTAGCTTGTTTGGAATATACACATTTTGGTAAGACTAATTATCTCAGACAAACACAGAACACCCAGTAATTTTTTTCCATAAACAAAACTTCGGAGTGACAGCAATGTTTTGTCAGCTTGTCTTCATCTGAGAACACGATTGATGGTTGCCTAGCCATCAACCAAACAACAATTCCCCCCAACCCCCCTCCCTCTTTCACTGCAAAAATGTCAAGCGTTGACTGGTCCGTGGTGATAAAAAAGTTGAGGACTACTGTACGACAGGAATGCATCCTTACTGTGCATTCTTAAGCACAACCAAATAGATCAAATGCTTTGCCAAAGAAAACCTGTACGCAATAGTTATCTTTATTTCTATAGCACTTTTACATTACTACATATTTGACTTCTTGCTCTGTTGCATTTTATATAAAACATGTTGTTCCTTGTTTTGAACTGGACTAAAATCATCATCTGCTCTGAGATCTCTGGTCTCTCAGATACACGAAAAGTCCATTCTTTTAAGTTAATGTATAGACATTAGTTCACAAATGCCTCTGATTGATTCCTGAATTTGTCTGATCCAATTGCATCAGTTCTTAAGTCAGCAACTCACTGATTTAGATGATATAGTCAGAGTGAGTCTCCAGTTAGCAATTTACTGATTCAAATGATCTGTCAGATTGAATCTCCATCTAAAGATTCAATAAATTATCTGGTCCAAGTGTGTCTTTAGTTAACAACTAACAGATCGAATTGATCTGGTCAGATATAATGCATACTACTCCTAAACTAAACAGCTGACTTTACTAAAATTTCGTGGAAACCTGCTCCCTTAGAACACTTATGTTTTTACACAAGGTGAAACTACATAGCCCTAGTTGAATTAACATGAACTCCTCATTGCACAACATCAAAACTGGAGTTTATATACAACAGCCAATAATTTACATATATTCATTTTACTAAGTATTTAACAGTACATTATAGCAAAATAATTAGATTGTTTTATATAACAGAAACATTTCAACAATTAAACAATTATAAATGTTTGTTAGAAATTTCCTAACATATCCAGCTATGTTCTTTCATGTTAAACATAAATAAATATAATAATAATGGATTCTTTTTTTTTTTTTGGGGGGGGGGGGGGGGTTGTCATTAGGTTTGATGATTTGGGTCACATGATTCATATTCTGTGCTAATGTTTCAATGCACTGGAAGAACTTTGCATCTGGGATAGCACTTAAAATGTTTGGCGATGTGATCAGTGCACTGACCTCAGAACAAGGGAGCTGATTGATATCTACCATTTGAGTGGTTTAATGCAATGGGTTTCCATGCTATTTTCTACACTGTAAAACCCAACAGTCAACTCTATCAAATGACATGAGTGCAGTTAACTCATTTGAAAAGAGTTTTGAACTCAGTGTAAAAGGTAATGAGCTAGTTAAATATCTTATTACTTTAGCTTAAATGGAGCAAGTTCACAGTACTCATATAGATTAGTTTTTGAACTCAAATGGTTTGTAGCAATCGGTTTCCTCAAACGGTTTGAGTTGCCTTAACTTGGGGTTTACAGTACTCAGTTAGTTTGAGTTATTTTCATTTACTGGGTTTTACTGTGCTCAAATTGCTTCATTTACTCAAATGGATTAAGTTCACAGTACTCATTAGGATTAGTTTTTAACTTAAATGGCTTGTTGCAGTCACTCAAACTTTTTGGGTTTTACAGTGTCGTAAAGTCAATTGGGTTAAGAGTGCAAAGCTACTTTAAACTTAAATTGTCCCAGCAGGCACAGGATGTCAGCATGACATCAAATTGATGTTGTACCCCAACATTGTTGGGACGTTGCATTGTGTTTGGAAATTAAAATTGTGAAGACGTCAGAACCCAATGTCCAACATCCAACCTAAAATCAACCAAATATCAACATCTAATAATTTTACAGCTTGGAGTTATGTGGAGGTTACCACTATAAAGTCTATCAGATGTTCAGTTTTGGTTGCCATACCTGATAAATTAATGTTAGTATTTGACGTCAACATGGCGTTGGTTTAATTATGTTTAATTTAATGTTGAATTTTAGACACTTTCCAACACAACCTAAAATCAAACATATATCAACGTCATTTGACATCGATACTGGACGTCAAAATAACGTTATCCTTGGATGCTGGCTAGACATTGAATTTTGGTCACCTGATGTCACAACCTAAATCTAACTTAATATTAATGCCTTATGACATTATGTGCCTGCTGGCGTTGATCTCACTGTTGGAAAAAACATATATATTATAGATTTTTTTTATAAACACAGTTTACTTTCATTTCTGGGTTTGGTTTGCAAATAAGTGCTTATTTCAAAAAGCAGAGTTTGTGACTTATCAGTAAATTTGATGAACATGTAAACAAGCTCATTGTATGGTTGAAAATTGGTGTCTGATGTAGCGTAAAAAGCAATTGTCTATTTTAAAAAAGTTTTCATGTTATATCTGAAGCTTTATTTCTAAAGCTAATGTGAATTTGTTCTAGATCATTAGGCATGATATTACACAGTGTTGTCTGAAACACTTTCAAAGTAAGTGACTAACTGGTCCACAAGCAAAAAAGTTTTTGGACAAAGTGTTTTTTTTCACCTGAAGAATGAGGCTGTGATTGATCTTGGAAAACATGGGTGGGTTGTCGTTGACGTCAGATACGGTCACTGTCACCTGGACGGCGGAGGATAAAGGAGGATCGCCTTCATCGGCAGCTTGCACAGTTAATGAGTAGTGCGTTATCTGAAAGGCGAGAGCAGTGTCAGTGGGATTATAAAGATATGAACATGATGGCACGGATGTTCAATATCTGTAGTCAAATATGCACAGGAGTGATTAAAATGTTCGTCTGTGATCAGAGGATTCAACTAAAAATCCCTGATAAAACAAGTGGATACGTGTTCTGGGCGGTGATTCGGGAAGGAAACTGAAGCTCACCTCTTCTCGGTCCAGCATGGAGCGCAGTGTTATGAAGCCAGTGCGAGGGTCGATGCTGAACTGCCGTTTTGGATCACCGCTCACAATGGAGTAGATAATGAAGTTATTTGGGGGCCCATCAAGGTCGATGGCTCTTACCTGAGACAGATGAGCAGTGAATAAAAGGAAGATGAGCACACCTGAGTGGTATTAAGCAAAGCTTTAAAGCTCTGGATTATTGCAGATTCTTCTAATCCAGCGATCTGCACCAGACACGGCTAATGCCACGACGATTAACCGAGCAGACCGTGAGTGCTCATATACCATCACCATTAGCTGATTGCTCCGTTCAAAATGTTTTTCTGATTGCTTAACTGACAGATGCGGTAAATCATTCACTCAACAGCTGCCACAATAGCTTGTCTCGATCCCATCGCCATATTGACAACAGTTGGCTTTACTTTGCTTCATAGATAGCATTGTAGAGAAAGTCTGAGACACATTACAGTCATGTCATATCAAAGACAATCCGAGAACAAAATAAGAAAAATAAATACTATTCTACAAAAGTCAAAGGCTACTGGTTAGATATTATAGATAGATTAATTAATTCATTTTATTTTCGGCTTAGTCCCTTTATTAATCTGGGGTCGCCACAGCAGAATGAACTGCCGACTTATCCAGCATATGTTTTACACAGCAGATGTCCTTCCAGCTGCAGCCCATCACTGGGAAACATCCATACAAACTCATTCACACACACATACACTTCAGACAATTTAGCTCACCCAATTTACCTATAGTGCATGTCTTTGGACTTGTGGGGGAAACCGAAGCACCCAGGAGGAAACCCACGCGAATACGAGGAGAACATGCGAACTCCACACAGAAATGCCAACTGAGATATATTTTGATGTTAAAATACAATATTTTCTTTCAAGAGTTCACCATTAGCTGATGATTGATAATGAAGTATATTTGTCATGCTCTTCTGGGAGAGAGACCTGAGCTCAAAAGATCCTCAAGCTCGGGGCTCCCTCCTATTTGGAGGGTGAGAGGGGAGTTTGAGCTCGGGTGGATCTGGAGAACTCCCATGCTATAAGTGACAAATTATAAATTACTGTGGAAACATACTCCTGGCTAGAGCTCGTCTATAGTGCCAATTTGGTTTGTTCAATTCACCTATTTCGTGTGTCTTTGGTCTGTGGGAGGAAACCGAGGAACCCGGGGAAAACCCACGTGAGCACAGGGAGATCATGTAAACTCCGCACAGAAATGTCGGCTGGACAGGTAAGGACTTGTACCAGTGATGTTCTTGCTGTGAGGCATCATTGCTAACTATTGTGCCGCCCTGTCTAGAAAGAAAGGAGCAGTAGCAGTGGAAGTGGGATTCTTCAAATCTGAAGATACTGAGGTAAGAAACGCTGGTTATTTATGGTGAGTTAGGACTTGACTGATCGGTGGATAGTGTTATTAGCTAATGCTGAACGGGGACCAGCAGTGTTCATTCATAAGCAAGCTCTACTGACGAAATTAGTTTATAAATAAACCACACTTTGTAAACAGAAGAAAAAACTCAAACACGTTTGAGTACAGAAAGGAAAACTGAACAAAAATACAAAACAAAAATCACAAAGTTTAATTTTAAATTCTAATTGAAATTAACAAACTAAAATTCACGGTTCTGCTCCCGATACATTTGTGATTTGATATCTATTATTTCTCCCTCTTACCGTTTACGCTCTGCCTTGGGTCCCTTTAGCCTCATTGTAAGATTAGATTAGATTAGATTCAACTTTATTGTCATTACACATGTACAAGTACAAGGCAACGAAATGAAAGTATTCGTTTGGATAGCAGGGCACAGAGAGCCTCAGAGATAGAATAAGACAAAGACAAGAGGAGCTAGCGAGGAGAGATATGGGACGGAGAGGGAAAAAGTGCGACCACCTTCGCCGAGAGCCAAAGAGACTCAGCACCATGGGAGGTAGGGCATTCTCTTACCGTGTACCCAAACTTTGGAATGCTCTTCCCACAAACATTAGGAATGCTGGTTCCTTGGACTGTTTTAAGAAGCTACTTAAAAGCTACTTAAAAGCTTCTTTCTTTTTAGGACTGTTTTTAATTTGTGATATATTTTTATTCTCACTGTGTTTTTTACTGTATTCCTTATTGTTTTATTGTGCTTTGTTGTTTTTTACTGATTTGAAAGAAATTTGGGTCTTAGAAAAGCACGTTATAAATAAAATGTATTAATATTATTAAATTTCTAAATATAAAACCTTATAGAATATTAATTAATAATTTAATAGCATATAATTAATATTAAAATGTATTCATTTTAGTATTGAATAAATAATTTTTTATTCATGTTTGAGTTTGCATCAATATACACTACTTATTTTCATAAAGTATTTAAAATATAAGAAATATATCAAACTTTTCTTAGCTTGGTAGCAAATCTTTTGTTATTTTTGGTGAATTCATGTTTTAAATTTTTTTTAAATGTATAATTTCAGAAAATACGTCCCCCTCACTTTTAGAGACAGACCAATTAGAAACAGGTGTTTAATAATTATATGAATGTATGATCTCATACAGCTGCCAACCACCCCCCCCCCCCCCCCCCCCCCCCGACACTTTTAAAATGTCTGCTACGCCCCTGGTTTCATGCGTAGCGTTCATGCACAAACACTGCCTCTAAAGCCATCCCCTGATTGGACAACAAGTTTTTGAGCGCAGCCTAACAGTGCATCTTCCAGAAAAACACAGTCAGCCTAATTCTGATGCGCTTTATCGCTGGATGATTCAGTGACAGGTAAGGGGAAGTGCGATACCTGCAGAGCCATGTCTCCAGGTGAAATGTCCTCTGGTATCACTGTGCTGTAGCTGCTGCGGTTGAAGACTGGCGGGTTGTCGTTGACGTCTGTGATATTGATGATAACCATGGCGATGTCACTGAGCAGTGGTTTGCCCCTTGCCCCCTCCACTGACAGGTAATACTCGCGACAGAGCTCAAAATCCAGCGCAGCCTTCACCGACAGCAGACCTGTGACACACAGCAACAGAAATCACATCAAGTCCTGTCTAGCATTCAGAGTTATTTGCAGAAAACATCCAAAATACATCTCTCGATTAGTTTTCCAAGATACACTGACCAGTCAGTAATTAAAAAAGAAAAACTGGCATCATTTTGGCAAGACATATCCAAAAAAATGTCCAAATACTGCTGGATATTGCTTTATAAAAGCGTGAACAATACTGGCAAATTAGATTCAATTTCCCCAGTGAGAGCAAGGCATTACCAGCTGGTCTGGGAGTTTAGAGGAGCACAATTCTTGTTTCTAGTGTGAGGTGTAATAATGAAAGATTTGTTCACTGTTTGAGCTCATCTGCATTTAGATTTCTTTCCAAACTAATGCTGCTGCACTGTGTGTGGCTAACACATGTTTAGTGCTGACTGAAAATCTGATTCAGGGAAGCACTATTTAATACTGTCAGATATTGCTTCATTGCTGAATCAGCTGACCACACAGTAAACTTGTATTCAAACGTGACTAATAACTCTCATGCAGGCCTACTTGCCAGAGAAGTCGGACTGAATGCTGATATCTTTTCTGCAATGTTGCCTTTTCTGTTTTTGCAAAGTGGTTGAGTCCTACAAGAGGCTGATTCATCTAAAGTGTACGGAAAGCCGATGGGATTTGCTCTGTGCACTATGGGTAGATGCTGCTATTTTAGGCCTGATTCTCCTGAAAAGAAAGTTTAGTATAGGCAGGGGTGGACAGTTGCACAAAGTATTTTTATTTTGCAACTATTTAAGCACATTTTGTCATGTATCTGCTCTTTAACAGAGTATTTCTATTTTTAAAAACTTTTACTTTTACTTCACTGTATATTGAACTTTTGCTCCACTGCATGACATATAAACATTGTTTTGAACTGGAGAAATCTCCTGTTCATTCTTGTCAGTTGATGTAAAAATAGGCTCATAAATGATTCATTTATGAATCAGCTGTTCTTTAGTCAGCAACTCGCTGATTTAAAGGATCCAGTCAGAGCCAGTTAACAATTTGCTGATTCAAATGGATCCAGTCAAAGCATGTCTCCAGTTAACAATTTAGTCATTCAAATGATTCTGTCAGATTGAACCTCAAGTTAACGATTCACTAATGCAAATGATCTGGTCAGAGCGAGTCTTCAATTAACAATTCAGTGATTCAAATTATTTTATTAGACTGAATCCCCAGTTAACGATTCAATGATGAAAATGATCTGGTCAGAGCAAGTCTCCAGTTAACAACTGACAGATTCAAATGATTCAATGATACAAATGATTCAATAGGGTCCAGTTAACAAATTACTGATTCAAATGATCCTGTCAGGTTGAATCTCCAATTAACGATTCAATGATGCAAATGATCTAGTCAGAGCAACTCTCCATTTAACAATTCACTGATTCAAATTATCATGTCAGATTCATACCTGCCAACACTCCTGTTTTTTTCTGGTGTCTCCCGTATTTCAGACCCATCTCCCGTTTTGTTCTGTCTTACGGAAAACTCCATGAATTTCACAATGTTAAATGAATCTTAAGTTAACAATTCAGTGATTCAAATTATTTTGTTAGACTGAATCCCCAGTTATATTCAGTGATGCAAATGATACAGTCAAATCCAGTTATCAATTTACTGATTCAAATGATCCTGTCAGATTGAATCTCCAGATCCTGTCAGGTTGAATCTCCAGTTAACGACTCAATGATTCAAATGATCTGATCACAGTGAGTCTCCAGTTAACAATTCAGTGATTCAAACTATTTTGTTAGACTGAATCCCCAGTTAAGAATTCAATGATACAAATGATTCAGTCAGATCCAGTTAACAGTTCACTCATTCAAATGATCCTGTCAGCTTGAAACTCCAGTTAACGATTCAGTAATGCAAATGATCTCGTCAGAGCGAGTCTCCAGTTGACAATTCAGTAATTCAAATAATTATGTTAGACTGAATCCCAAGTTAAAGATTCAATGATGCAAATAATCTGATCAGAGTGAATCTCCAGTTAACAATTCAGTGACTCAAATTAGTCTGTCAGATTGAATCTCCAGTTAACGGTTTAATGATACAAATGATCTGGTCAGAGCAAGTCTCCAGTTAACAATTGACAGATTCAGTCAGATCCAGTAAACAAATTACAAAAAGATCCTGTCAGATCGAATCTCCAGTTAAAGACTCACTGATACAAATGATCCATTCAGAGTGAATCTTCAGTTAACTACAGATTCAATTGGGCCTGTCAGAGCAAATCTCCAGTTGATGAACTAAAGATAAAATGTAAATAATATATATTTTTTGCACATGCATCTTTCTCACTACTGTATAATACATTACAAATAAAGCTAATATTTGCATAGTTTTCTTCTCAAAATATGTTGCCTCAAGTGATGTCTTTTATTATTGAATATTTACATTTACATTTAGTTTTACTCATTTTTATATACAAGGCAGTAAGGTGTATATTATTATTTTTATTTGTTTTTCACACTTCAATTATCCTTCATTGTCAGCAGAAGTTATCAGTGTAAAAGTGTTGGTGATTAAACTTCTTTCTTCCTAAATGAATACGCATGCATCATTTAGTACTTTTAAAAGTGCATACAAATCAATGAACTGTGTGCTTCTACAACTGTAAGATGACAATGACCACTTAAACTGTTTACTAGGGTAATCTTTTATAAAGTCAACTGTACTTTTACACACCAAGTATTTGTGAATCATCCCACTGACTGAGTCCTATACTTCTCTTACAAGCATGCACGTCTACCAACATTATTAGAAGTCGCAGAACAACAAAAACATTGCAATTTTTGCTTAGCTCAAAATTCCACTTTTCAACAAGTGCAAAATTGCTCGCCGTAATGTCTCTTTTTATTGATTTTAAAGATCAGAGGCTATGTTGTGTCACTTAATGGCTTTCCTAGAGATCCACCAGCGTATTATTACTAACAGCACTGTGTTTGTCCTTGGCACATGTTCTGTCAATATAGGTGTGTTTGTGCTCTTACTTGAACACAGAGCTTGTGTTCGATACGAGAGCGGGCAGCAACAGTAAGCACTTGAATGTGCATCAGTGTTCCCTGCATTTCACCATGAACTGTGCATTTGTAGATCATTTTATTGTAAAACAGAGTGGTGTGTGCTGAAGAAATGGCTGGGTATTCATAAAAATAACAATCCAATCACCTTCAGTGTGAGATGTGCCTTGTTTTTAGTTTTTGAATCCACTTCGAACGACAGAAATAACTTCAGAACAAGATCACAGCAAACAGATCTTGTCAATGGGACGCTGAACTGAGAGTAATAAGATGTAAAACTGTGACATCTACTGGAAGATGCAAAAACTGGAAAAATTATTAGGGTTTGGATGATTCATGTGTTTCTGAAAAGACGAAACAAGATGTCTAAAACGGTTATGTTATATTCATAATAGCTCATCTTGTAGTCGAATGTTGATGTCGCACATATGAATATTTTATTGACAATGATCTAGGATTACTTCCCTTCGGCTCATAATGACAAATCACCTGTCATGAAGCTTCGCCTATTTTCATAATTGCCATGAGAATGCATGGCTTACTTGACTGATGAGCAACACCCATATACACAAAAACTGCATCTTATTGAGCAAACTGTACTTTGTTGCTCTTACTTTTACACTATTTGCACCTACATGTTCAGTACTTGCCTCAAAAAAACAAGGAAAATACAGGGTTCATCATAACTATTTTAATAGTTATCGTTATATTAGTTAATGTAACTATATATTAGTTATCGTAACTATTATAATATAATTACAGTAAAAGTTATCGTAACTATTATAATATAGAGTACACTCTCAGAAATAAAGGTACAGGAGCTGTCACTGGGGCAGTACCTTTTCAAAAGGTACATATTTGTACCTGAAGGGTCCATAATGGTACCTCAAAGATACTTTTTAGGTACATCTGGGTATTAATAAGCACATTTTAGCTACCACTGTGGACTTTTTGGGTACAAATATGTATCTTTTAAAAAGGTAGTACCCCAGTGACAGCTCCTGTACCTTTATTTCTGAGAGTGTACCTACACATTGAACGGGGCTGTAAATAAAGCGTTACCTGTACTTTTACCCCTCACAGCCTTATAGTCATTCACAAAATTGAACATGCCATCTACCTCGACAAGGGTTTATATGGTGGGAGAAAGTAATGAAGTTAATTAGCCTACAGTAACCTGCAAAATGAGTCACTTGTGAAAAATTAACCTATCAAATTTAATGAACATGTGCAAACATGCAGTTCATCCATCAAGTTAAGCTACTGTATGCAGCAATATTCTTATTTTCAGTCTATTTGAATATTTGTGAGGTAACTTTTTTTTATAAACTTTTAGATGATCTTACAGTATATACTAACCGTTAGTCAACTGTTCATACACTTGTATTTTGTGACATTTCATTAAACCCTCCTTGATTTAAGCGTTCCTTTGAAACGTCAAGAGTGTTTCTGCTGTTAATTAAATTACGTTTTTTTTTTCACCAAAGTAGACTGTCTAATATTCATCTTTTTTATTTTTGTAAAACATAGCTGCGTCATGAAAATCATATTACTCATGAATCCATCAGTGTTACTGGTTCTCATTACATTTAATTAGGAACAACAGCCAACAGTGAATTACATTTTTTTATTTTAATCCTAAAATGATTCAGTCTGACCTTGCATGAAATGGGAAAAAGTCAATGTAATATACTGCAAGCTGTTTAATGCGCGATTGATGAGTTTCACTTTGACAATCAAAAAATAAAATTATAATAATAATGAAAGACCATTGTAGTTGCTCAACTATTTCATGACATACACAAAGAATAGTCTTGCAATTGCATTTCATTGCGCTTGATTTTTATATAATATAATATAATGTAATATAATATAATATAATATAATATAATATAATATAATATAATATAATATAATATAATATAATATAATATAATATAATATAATATAATACATCAATATAATATAATATACTATAATATAATATAATATAATATAATATAATATAATATAATATAATATAATATAATGTAATATAATATAATATAATATAATATAATATAATATAATATAATATAATATAATATAATATATTATATTATATTATATTATATTATATTATATTATATTATATTATATTATATTATATTATATTATATTATATTATATTATATTATATTATATTATATTATAGTATATTATATTATAGTATATTATATTATATTGATGTATTATATTATATTATATTATATTATATTATATTATATTATATTATATTATATTATATTATATTATATTATATTATATTATATTATATTATATTATATTATATTATATTATATTACGGTATTACTACTAAAATACAGGGGTATTTATATAATATGTGGTCAAACAAGCAAACTTCAACTAAAGAGAAAAAAATCTTTCTAAAGCATAAATTTTTATTACATTTTTACCACATTTTGTCAATAAAGTGCATCTTAAAATGAATCATTCTAAAAAAATTAAAAAGTAAGAACTATATAATAATAATAATATAATAATCATTTATAAGTAGTACTATTATTGTGTATGAACGTGTTACAAACTACATACACAGTGCACTTCTTGAATGAAATAACCTCTTAATAGCCAGTTGCTTTCTGCAGGGAGCCAGAACTCACAGTAGTGCATTGTTTGACAACTAATAAAGAGTTTGGCTCAATCCTGCACAGAAGTCCTGCAGCATGAAGACTCTGAGGATTCGCGATAAGATGACAAGAGTGAGAGAGAGAGAGAGAGAGAGAGAGTGAGAGAGAGAGTGAGAGAGAGAGAGAGAGAGAGAGAGAGAGAGAGAGAGAGAGAGAGAGAGAGAGAGGGAGAGGGAGGTAAGAGGCATGAACAGATGGGAATAAACAAGCTGACAAGTGCCTGTGTGGATTCAAAACATGTCAGCGCAGGTTCTTCAGTTCAACATTTACTCAGGCTGAAGAAGATTCCAGCATCCCACAACAGGAATAAGTCATGGAGGATCAATAGCAGAGTGCAAATATGAATGTTCATGTAAATAAAACTTTTTTTACACATCTCGTATGATCTTTAGTGACACCGACTTTAAAGTTTTACATAAGACAATGTATCTGAACTTTTTTTTAAGTGAGGTTTATTTATAAACAAATTTCGAGAGGATCACGTGCTTATGATTTATCACAGCCGGTCTCGTATTAAGCTAATCAGTATCATCCAATCATATGAGCCATAAGCTACTATAAATAACCACAGTTTTTCAGTCCACTTTATCTTCGTTTGGAAGAAACCCCCCTTCCTCCCCATTCTCCTTCTTCACTATAGATCGGGCGGCATGGAGGCCCAGTGGTTAGCACTGTTAGCCCCACAGCAAGAACACTGCCAGCCCTGGTTCTGCCAGGTCGGTAGGTGTTTCTGTGAGGAGTTTGTATATTCTCCCCGTGTCCGCGTGGGTTTTCCCCGGGATCTCCGGTTTCCTCCCACCATCCAAATATATACATCATTCATAACAATCAAGCATTTGTCTAGCCCCCTTTTTTCCTCACGTGTTCTCTTAGCTACTGCAGATGGGGAGTTCTGAGATCCACCAAGCTCAGGTTTCCCCTCTCGCTCTGCAAACGGGAGGAAGCCCCGGGCTTGAGGATCCCTTGAGCTCGGGGCTCTCTCCCGGGACAGCATGCCAAACAAGCTTTTGATGAATCATCAGCTAAGTGTGAACTCTTGAACTGTCACTCGACTGTTTGAGTTCATACTTCAAAATGATATTTGGCATATTTATGTGATATATAGTTTGTCAAGTTAAAAAATACTGAAAAAAAGTTAGATGTTAAAACGGTATTATAATTTTACACTTTTTTAAAGAAAAGCCAAGAAGCGTTATTGAACTATCACTGAGTAACTAGTTTTTATTACCAGTTTGTTTTATAATGTATTCGTTTCGTTTTTTAGTTAGCTTTTATTTGATTTTGACGTTTATGTATTTCAAGAGTTCACGCTTCGATATTGCTTGATAATAATAGCAGGTTTGGCATGCTGTCCTGAGAGAGAACAATGAGCTTGGAGAAAATTAAGCCCAGGGCTCCCGCCTGGTCAATGTGCATGTAACGGAGTTAAAAAACAGGTAGTTATCGAGAGCTACCCATGGTAAAAGAGGAAAAGGGGGAAGATGGGGTGGATGGGTTTTTTTTTCTTTTCGGAAAACGAAGTTAAGGCAGTAGTTTTAAACCAGCTACTTTTAGTGAGTTTGGATTAATCTGATTGGCTTACTAATGATTACAGATGAGAGACCAGCCGCGATCAATCATATCACAAGCTCCTCTTGAAATTAGTTTGTGAAGCTTCACTTATTTGTTTGTTCACAGATATTTTTTGCTCGTTTAAAATACTTTTTCAAAATGAGCTGAAACAACCCGATTCTTGAGATTTCATTGGGACAACTTAATTTTTTTATGTTCAATCCACATAAATTTGTTAAAAGTGTTAAGTTAACTTAATCAATTTGTGTTGGGACAACATGAATGAATTGTGTGGAACCCTGCATTTTTTACAGTGTATATGTATTCATTTATTCAGTCATTCATTCATTTTCTTTGAAGTTTTATTTTTGAAATGTTTGAAAAAATTTCTTTGGCAACTAGGGGAAATAAAAATAAGTTATCCTTTTTATATTTTTACAAGTTAGCCTTTTTTTTACATTTTTATACATTTCCAGAAATCCATTTGAAACTAACTAAGCTGTCATTAAAAAAGAAAACAATCCTTATGGTCTTATGTGACGATGTCTTGTAACACAATTTAAAATTATTTACCAGGTTTTCTTTATAATATTGTACTTTTGTCTATAGTAACCACTTTATACATCCTGGCTTTACATTTAGTAGGTCTACTACCAGTGATCATTTGTAATATGTGTTTGTATTATTTTGTCATGAACCAGAAAAAAACAAAAAACTTAAATAAAAAAAAGAAAACAAATGATCTATCAAATTATATTATAAAATGCTTTCTAATAAAAGTTTCCTGTTTTTTATTTTTATTTTCCTGTTGATTACACTTGTAGTACCTCCTGTGACAAACCACCTGAAAAATCTAACTCTGAAATCAAAGCATTTCTCTATATAAACATGTAAAATGTTCTCTCTTTCAGTAAATCCCACCATACATAATGCTAAACAATTCACACATCTACTAAAATAGATTTATTTTAAAACAACTCTTACCAGTTACAGGGTTTATCATGAATCTGCCATCTTCGTTGCCAGATATGATGGAGTATCTCACAGGCTCGTTTTCAGTGGGGTCTTTGGTGAGGGCAGACACACTGATCACCTCTGAGCCGACCTGGGATGATTCTGCTATCTGTACTGAATACTCGGAGCTAAGGAACAATGGCTGGTAATCACTCAGAATCACCACATGTACTGTAATCACGGCAAAGGAGAAGAGATGGCGAGGGAGGCCTCGGTCAGTGGCTTTTACTTTCATCTCATAAGTGGACTTGGTCTCATCGGCTAGAGATCGCTCCAATCTCAGAACGCCGGAGATTTCATCTAGAGAGAAGAAGCCGCTGTCGGCACCTTGAAGAGAGTACCGCACCTCTGAGTTTATACCTGGAAAAGTTATATAAGACAATATTCTCAGTATTTCAGTGCAAGAATGACAGAACAGCAGATCAACAGATGTCTAAAATGCGATCTGGAGTCTCAAAAAATCTAATCATCTATAGGATGAGAACTTTTTTAAAAGAATGTTTAAACAATTACATTCTCAAAATGACTGCGATCAAATCAAAGAAGGTGGAACTTCACAGATAACAAACTGAACAGACACAACTGAATATGACAAGACAAGAAAGAGTATCCCATTTTGTGCTTTCATCAACTTATGGAAGCTTGGTCCCAGAGTTAAAAAAAAAAAGATGTTTATCCTAAACTTATAATGGTCTTTACACAATTGCAAGTCTACATCTCAAAATTCTGACTTTTCTTCTCCCAATTGTGTGTTTATGTGATGAAATTTCAGGTTATAAGTTATTGGATATAAAGGCATACATCTCCCAATTCCTACTTTTTCCTCAGATTTTAGATTTCATATCTCACAGTTTTAATGTATGCAAGACATAAGCTGTTGCCTATTTAGGGTTCATTTGAGAAATTGTAAAATCGTGAGAAATAAAGTCGATTTATTTGTAAACAGATCTACGGTGACCAAGAGAGCTTAACATGGTGCACTTTAAGAAAACACCTGCAATGACAAAAAAGATGCCAGCAAATTTAGAAAAGATCTTCATCCATTTGACAGCACAGATGCTGCAAATCCTCACAACGCATACATATCAAAAAACGCGTTGCCTTTCCCCACAACACAAACAATTTATGAAAACATGCTGCATTTTTTCACAGTGCAAACAATTTATGAAAACACTTTGCATTTTCAAACAACGCAAACAATTTATGAAAACATGCAGCATTTTTTCACAACACAAACAATTTATGAAAACATGCTGCATTTTCAAACAACGCAAACAATTTATGAAAACATGCTGCATTTTCAAACAACGCAAACAATTTATGAAAACATGCTGCATTTTTTCACAGCGCAAACAATTTATGAAAACATGCTGCATTTTTACACAGCGCAAACAATTTATGAAAACATGCTGCATTTTTTCACAACGCAAACAATTTATGAAAACATGCTGCATTTTTTCACAACGCAAACAATTTATGAAAACATGCTGCATTTTTTCACAGCACAAACAATTTATGAAAACATGCTGCATTTTCAAACAACGCAAACAATTTATGAAAACATGCTGCATTTTTTCACAACGCAAACAATTTATGAAAACATGCTGCATTTTTTCACAACGCAAACAATTTATGAAAACATGCTGCATTTTTTCACAGCACAAACAATTTATGAAAACATGCTGCATTTTCAAACAACGCAAACAATTTATGAAAACATGCTGCATTTTTTCACAGCACAAACAATTTATGAAAACATGCTGCATTTTCAAACAACGCAAACAATTTATGAAAACATACAGCATTTTTTCACAGCGCAAACAATTTATGAAAACATGCTGCATTTTTTCACAGCACAAACAATTTATGAAAACATGCTGCATTTTTTCACAGCGCAAACAATTTATGACAACATGCTGCATTTTTTCACAGCGCAAACAATTTATGAAAACATGCTGTATTTTCTCACAGCGCAAACAATTTATGAAAACATGCTGCATTTTTTCACAGCGCAAACAATTTATGAAAACATGCTGTATTTTCTCACAGCGCAAACAATTTATGAAAACATGCTGCATTTTTTCACAGCGCAAACAATTTATGAAAACATGCTGTATTTTCTCACAGCGCAAACAATTTATGAAAACATGCTGCATTTTCAAACAACGCAAACAATTTATGAAAACATGCTGCATTTTTTCACAGCGCAAACAATTTATGAAAACATGCTGCATTTTTACACAGCGCAAACAATTTATGAAAACATGCTGCATTTTTTCACAACGCAAACAATTTATGAAAACATGCTGCATTTTTTCACAACGCAAACAATTTATGAAAACATGCTGCATTTTTTCACAGCACAAACAATTTATGAAAACATGCTGCATTTTCAAACAACGCAAACAATTTATGAAAACATGCTGCATTTTTTCACAACGCAAACAATTTATGAAAACATGCTGCATTTTTTCACAACGCAAACAATTTATGAAAACATGCTGCATTTTTTCACAGCACAAACAATTTATGAAAACATGCTGCATTTTCAAACAACGCAAACAATTTATGAAAACATGCTGCATTTTTTCACAGCACAAACAATTTATGAAAACATGCTGCATTTTCAAACAACGCAAACAATTTATGAAAACATACAGCATTTTTTCACAGCGCAAACAATTTATGAAAACATGCTGCATTTTTTCACAGCACAAACAATTTATGAAAACATGCTGCATTTTTTCACAGCGCAAACAATTTATGACAACATGCTGCATTTTTTCACAGCGCAAACAATTTATGAAAACATGCTGTATTTTCTCACAGCGCAAACAATTTATGAAAACATGCTGCATTTTTTCACAGCGCAAACAATTTATGAAAACATGCTGTATTTTCTCACAGCGCAAACAATTTATGAAAACATGCTGCATTTTTTCACAGCGCAAACAATTTATGAAAACATGCTGTATTTTCTCACAGCGCAAACAATTTATGAAAACATGCTGCATTTTTTCACAGCGCAAACAATTTATGAAAACATGCTGCATTTTTTCACAGCACAAACAATTTATGAAAACATGCTGCATTTTTTCACAGCGCAAACAATTTATGAAAACATGCTGCATTTTTTCACAGCGCAAACAATTTATGAAAACATGCTGTATTTTCTCACAGCGCAAACAATTTATGAAAACATGCTGCATTTATTTCACAACACAATTTATGAAAACATGCAGCATTTATTTCACAACACAAACAATTTATAAAAATATGCTGCATTTTTTCACAGCGCAAACAATTTATGAAAACATGCTGCATTTTTTCACAGCGCAAACAATTTATGAAAACATGCTGCATTTTTTCACAGCGCAAACAATTCATGAAAACATGCTGCATTTTCTCACAACGCAAACAAATTAATAAAACGCACTTCCTTTTTTCACAATGCAAACAATTTATGAAAACACGCTACATTTTCACAAAACGCAAACAAATTGATAAAATACAATGCCTTTCCTCACAACACAAACAATTTATGGAAACAGGCTGCATTTTGTCACAGCACAGACATTTGACGAAAACACCCTGCATTTTCTCACTACACTTGCAAAAACATCAGAACACAACGGGAATGTTTCAAGTGGACCCAAAAACGTGACAGACACTGCTGTGCAGTGACTATTATTCAGTGAAGTAGTAGGTGATCTTTGAAAAGTGAGTTTTTTATTTGTTTATTTGAATAATTACGATTCCTGTGTCTTTACTATTTATTAACCTAAATAACCATAACCTAAATAGTGTACTGTAATGTGAGGTAAACATTGTAATATGTACACCCCACATTTTAGGGTGCTTTTGAAACATTTCTGTTGTGTTCCGTGCTATTTGAAAGTGTTGTGAGAAGGCAGTGCGTTTTATTAATTTGTTTGTGTTGTGAGAATAATGCAGCACGTTTTTTAAAAATGTGTTTGCGTTGTGAGGATTTGCAGCATGTGTGCTGTCAAAGGGATGAAGATCTTTTCTTAATTTGCTGGCGTATTTTGTAATTTCATTTGTTTTTTTTTTTAACTGCTGTACATTAAGCTCTCTCGGCCACCATAGAAATCTTTTTTTTCTCAATTTTCTTAATGCATTTAAATACAGTAAATCAATTTAAGGACCAGGTTTAATATTAAACAAGGCACATTAGCATGAGAGTGCAATCCTAAAATGAAAAATTCTGCAAGTAATTTATTGACAATGTGTGACTTAAATGAAATTAATTTTCAAAATGTCTAACACAAAGCATAAACCAGTGAAAATTAGGTCCAAAGACACAGAGCTGATCATGATAACTAACAGACAGGTGCAAAAAGCGGACATAGGCATGTTTATTTGGGTGTTAGAAAATGTGGCAAATACTGGTACACTGACTATTGCAAACCTTAGTAATCATAGTCATGTACTGTAAACACTCTCCTCCCACCATCAGTGCTTCGTAAATCCTGAGAGTAGATTTTTACCCAAAGAGAAGGTTTGCTGTGGCACTGTTTTCAAGACGTGGTTACAGTCTTGAGCCTCGATAGCAATATTAAGTCGTAAAAAATAATTTTTGAATATTTAAATACACTAATGACTTGTAAACCATTTAATTTTCACATTATGAGATTTAAAAAAAAACATTGTGTTCCTTGCACATTTGCACAATATGCTTTGAGACAACAATATCACTAAATCACTCGTTGAAGACATTAAATAAAGGTCAAAGTAGCTCAAATTCACATGAATCCCTGTAATGGCAACTGCATGTTCATACACATTTTCAGGTGTGGTCTGTCCCTCCCTAATCATGTTTCTCTGTCACAGATTCAATCCCTCATTCAATGCTGCATACCTTTAGATTTACAACCTTCATGTTACAGGTCAAGTAAAAAATCTGGGGGGCTTTCAGTGTTTTCTAAGTGGATAAGCCATAAATAGCCTTTGCCTTTTTTTTTTGGCTTTAGCTCAGACATTCGTGAAGAGAAACATTGCCATACCTGTGTCTGGGTCTTTGGCATAGATGACAGCAATAGGCGTCCTAATGGTTGTGTTGTCAAACACTGTGACTTCATAATGGCTTGTGGAAAACTGTGGCGGGTTGTCATTCATATCTTGCACCATAAGTGTGACGTCGGCCTGGCAGGAGCGGCCACCTCCATCAGTCACTTTAACAACTAGGTCATACTCTGTTTCTCGCTCCCGGTCCAACACTGCGAGGGTGAATAGCTCTCCTAAAAGAGAGGAAGGGAAAAAAATACAAGGCATTATTAAAAATGACAATAACAGGGGAGGATTAGACAGTGTGTTGTAACATGTACGGTATCTGAGACGAGCCTTGACTAGTTATTTGTTTGATAACTGAGTGCGACGGATTGTTGTCTCAGAGGTAGTGGCTTAATTTCGTCAAAATGGCTGCAAAAACAAAGAAAGTTGCTGTTTCAGGAACTTCTGAACGACTGAGCTGGACACAATCCTTTGTTTTTCCAACTTTGCCCAAAGCATTTCATGCATAATGTTTCTTGTAACCCAATATAACTGTCTTAAAAGATGTGACACTTAGATAGGATGCCCTGGAATAGAGCACATTGCATATCATAAATCACACTCTCATTGTTTAGCAGGAATTCCAGAAGTTCTGAGAAAGAAAGTTGTCTCTTATCTTCTTTGTTGAAGTTTTAAACAAGGAAGGCTACTAGAAATGTTTTAAAGTTACCTGTTTTAGGGTCAAGATGGAACTTGTCTGCATTAGGCCCATGAAGAGTGAATGACACCTGACCATTTGTTCCAATGTCCGGATCAGAAGCAGAGATCTTCAGGATGAACATGCCTGATGGAGAATTCTCCATGACTGCTTCAGTGTACAGCAACTGTGGAAAAAGGGTAAAAGTTACAAAATAAATATTTACCGCGTGGGTCTAATTTACTAATCTAATAGTTTGCCACCAATCAACATTAAAATCAACTTTCTGTTGTATTTTCTGAACAAGCAAAACACTTTTACAATTCCAAGCATGTTCTAGCATGAATGATTCGAATATGTTCAGTAAATGAATTTTAAAAATGCATTTCTTTCTTTTTTTCCCCAAACAGTCCTTGATACTATGTCCTCATTTAGTTTTTCTTACATTTATTTGTATGTTTGTTTGTTTTCATTCATGTCTGTGCAGAGGCCCCTAGTGAATAAGTGCATACTTACTTGCTCACACAAAGGACTGTTGTCATTGAGGTCAAGAACATGGACCTCCACATTGGCAGAGGTTTGAAACCTTCCATCTGTGGCTATTATTTTTAGAGTGTATTTGTCTTTCTCCTCTCTATCAAGGGGACTTTTGGAAATCACTGTCCACTCCTCTCCTGCAGCTGTGACTGAAAACTGGCCCAGCGGGTCCCCATCTTTAGAGATTGAAACACCAAAAGTATTTGTTTAAAACCAAAATACACAACTTAACCAGTGCAAAATTGTTTATACAACAGTCAAAGAAGAAATAAAATCTTAAAGCTGAACTATAAAACCAGACTGCACAGAAGAATATCATATGTCAGTTTCTTTAAAGGTCCTATGAAATTAAAATAAAGTTTTTTAGATGTTAGTATTGTTAGATGTTAGAATATCTATAAGCTAGTGTGCTACAAAACAGTGACAAAATTTGCATTTAGAAGATATAACTGATATATATATGTAAAGCGTGTAGTTTGTCACTAAATGGATCAACATTATTTTCACGTCACCTCATACTACAGTTTCTCATCAAATCATAACCAATCAAATGCTCTCTTGAATCTGACATGCCCCGCCCCCTTCAAGACGCTTCTCATTTGATTTGATGCACTTGAGCTCACCCACAACAATTGCAGAGTAGTGACAAAAACAAAACACTTTTGACTGTTTTTTAAAAAGAGGAGGTGCTACACGTTGTCCCGCCCTCTCTTCATGTTTCAGTTGAGATTATGTCAATCATTGAATAAAAATGCATATATCAAAGCACTCACGGGACCTTTAACAATAAAACTGTATTAATGGTAGAGGAGTGAACCTACACTGGTCTCACGGTTCGGTTTAGTTACAATTATCATGCCATCGATTCGTTTCAATTCGATATCTCGGTGCTTCAAAGTGCACTGACGATGCTTTCCATACACAATTTTTAAATTTTACTTCACAGCACAACAATTCTTGTATTAAAATGTATAAATATATTTATATTCATATATTATTTGTAAAAAAAATTGTCCTTTAATACAAACAGTCAGAACTTTAAAAACTCAAGTACATGCACAGAACAACATGAGTATTTATAGCAGATAAACAAATGTAAATATCCCACTCGCTTTCTGAACCTTGTCGAGTGAATTCTTACACCCCTATGATTCATCACGCACACAAAAGAAAGGGCTATGATTGGCTCTAACGATCTGGTGCTGTTCACCGATGATAAACACTGATAAATAGCAGAGGCTATCACAGCTGATCCATGATAGACGCAGAGGAGAAAACTTGCACTGCAGACACGCATTTGTGTCTGGATCAACAAGTATCGCTGTAACAGCCGAGAGGAGAGGAGAATATACCTCACCCAGCAGCTCACTCGCATTCGCCTCCCTCACCATAGTAAGTTACCCCAATATAGCGCATTTGAGATAAATGACATCAGTACGTAATAACCGGTTAGGATCTATTATTGAACTGATACCAAATTGTCCGTGTCTGCATCGTGGTGCACTGCAGAAACAATTAATTTTGACACCCCTAATTAATGGCCATTGGGCATAAATTGAAGTACAATATTTGTACGTACCTGTTATGTAACATACAATCTGTCTATTTTCTGCAGACACGTCTTTATCAGCAGTTGTCAGAATGACGATGTTCTCTCCAGGCCTGCTGTTCTCTAGGATGGACCCTTGGTAAAGCTCTTCTGTAAACTGTGGTGGGTTGTCATTTTCATCTGTAAGAGTCACCTCAACTAGGACCGAAGCTGACTGTTTGAGTGTGTCACCATGATCAGTGGCCACCACGAAAAATCTGTGAAGCTGTTTGATCTCTGAATCAGCCTCCTTTAGAGTAGTAATCCAGCCAGTTTGCGAATCAATGGCAAACATGTCACCAATGTCATCTGACTCTGGCTCAAGTGTATATGAAACTTCTCCATTGATGTTTGTGTCTGCATCATTTGCAGTAACTTGAATGACTGTAGTACCAGAGGGCAAATTCTCAGCCAGGAAGGCCTTATAGGTGTCAGCTTCAAACATAGGCTTATTGTCATTAACATCTTGAACCTCTATGTGAACCGACACAAGAGATGCTACATTGGTGCCATTGTGATTTCCTTGAGCGATTACATCAATCTTGTACATTTTGGTTTTCTCATGGTCAATATTGTTCTGCAAAACAACTGTGCCGCCATCTTTGTCAATAGCAAAAGAAAGTTCTTTGTTACTGTCTAAAGTGTTCCCATTGACCAAGCTGTAGATCAGCGGCATGTCAGCGTCTGCTTTAACCGTGCCTATCTCATATCCTATAGGGAGGTCCTCTGATGCTGAGAATGAGTACAATGGCTCTGTAAACCGGGGCAGTGTGATCTCCGGTGGGACCACCTTGACCTGCACTGGCACAGAGGAGTTGTAAAAAGGAACGCCTCCATCTCGAGCCTTGACTTTGAAGTTGAAAATTTTATTCTCCAAACCAACCAGACTCTCTTTGACACTGACTACTCCAGTAAATGGGTTGACTTCGATAATATCTTCAGTAACCTCGTCTGCTTCTTCTACCGTATAAGTGACATCAGCATTTTTACCTTCATCTGCATCATAAGCCATTATTTGAATCACTGGTGAGCCTTTGTTCACTGTGGACTGAATGGAAATATCATACTCAGAGGCTTTAAACTGAGGAACATTATCATTCTCATCTGTTAGAATAATCTTCACTGTGCAAAACCCCACTCTTCCTCCTCCATCCTTAGCCATGACCTTAATAGCAATTACTCTCTGTGATGGATTTTCTCTGTCTAGAGGTTGAGAAGTCACAATTTGTCCATCTTCATTGATGGCAAACTTCTCATCGGCAAGCTTGTTAATGATGGTGTAGTCGACACTACCGTATGGCCCATCGTCTGGGTCAATAGCGGCCAGTCGGATCACACGAGTTCCTACTTCTGCATTCTCTGCCAGATCTGCCTCGTAAATGTTCTGGGTAAAATAGGGGCTGTATTTGTTGCCGTTTGTCATGTCAATGTTAACGGGGGCAGTCTTCTGAAACACACCGTCTGAAACTGCAACTGTGAGGTTATAAAATGGATCCAAGTTTCTCTTGCACACATTAGAGAATGAGATGAGTCCAGATGATTCATTAATAGAGAAATATCGGCCTTCATTGCCTGACAGGATCTTATATTGAAGGTCATCCTTACTATCGGGGTCTGATGCTTGAACTTTGATAACAATGTTTCCGCAAGTGGCCATTTCATCAAGAGATGCCCGATAAGATGGCTCACTAAAATCTGGAGGGTTGTCATTAACATCTATGACGTTCACAATAATGTGAGCCTCACCACTCAGTGGTGGTACCCCTTTATCTGTGGCTTTCACTTTTAGAGTAAACTGCTGTGTACTTTCATAGTCCAATACTTGTGTAGTCACCAAAATGCCGCTTAGAGGGTCAATTTCGAAAAAATTTGTCTCTTTGTCAATCAGTTGGTAAGTTGCCTCTGCATTCTTGTCTGCATCTCTATCAACAGCTGAGACTTGTAAAACAGATGTGCCTATTGGAAGGCCCTCAAACACATCTGCAACATAAGAAAGACTCTGGAAGACTGGGGAATTGTCGTTTATATCTTCCACGTCAATCTCTACTTTGGCTTCAGCAAATGTACCAGTCACGGAATCTGTGGCACGAACAGTCAAAATATGCTTTGTTTCACTCTCAAAGTCTAGGAAATCAGTGACACTTAAGACCCCAGTTTTGAAATCGATGTTAAATAACCTCGAGGCATTGTCTTCCTCTAGATTGTAGATAAGGCGGTATCCTTCTGGATTTCTTGCCTGCACATGCAGGATTGTTGTAAAAGGAGTAATATTCTCAGGTAATTTCAACGGGTAGTACATGCTTTGAAATATTGGATGAGAACGATTTTGCACTTGGATGTATATTGTCCCAACGGCTGACAGACTCGGCTGACCATCATCTGATACCAGTACAGTGAGAACATATTTATTCATAGACTCAAAGTCTAAGGGTCTTTGTAGTGATACATCCCCAAGATAAAGGTCGATTCTAAAGAGGCTAAAATCATCCTCTAGGGAAAAGATTATAGATCCATTCTCACCAAAATCATTGTCGGTTGCTAGCACTTGAAAGAGTACATCCCCTGGTTCAGTTTCATCCGATATCATCAGCGTTTTGGGCAAATTTAATATTTCCGGTACATTGTCGTTTACATCATCTATATAGACTTTAACATGAGTGACATCAACACGTGGTGGACTCCTAAAGTCTCGGACCTCCACAGCGACATCATACACATCCTGCTCTTCGCGGTCAAACGGAACACCGGTGGTGTGAAGGACTCCAGATGATGGAATCACTGCAAATTTCCCATGTGGGTTCAAGACGGTGTACTGCAAGGGCTCATTCAGGTAAGTACCTGTTGCTCTAAGGACGGCTAAAATTTTCACAGATGTAGAGTTCTCCAGAACAGTTGCTACATGTGCTCTGTTCTCAAATTTCAGACTAGATTTTGTTGCATTGGTGATATTCAGTTTCACTAGGGTAGTGTCTTTATATAACCCATCGAATGCAGTGATCTTTAGCTCATTATGAGACTGTAATTCAGATGAATCATTCACTAAAATTATTCCAGTTGACTGAACTATTTTAAATGCATTTTTAGTACTGCTCTCCAAAATCATGTAGGTCACTGCTGAATCGGCATCATTAGCTGTCACTTGGATTACTTTCATGTCTTTATAAACTGGCAGAGTGAGGGCAATTTCATATACAGGTAAAACAAATTTGGGAGGACAATCATTAAAGTCCAAAACACGAATGATTACTTTGCAAGGCTTGGAAGCACTCAACGATGGCTCACCAGAATCCCACACCTGAACACTGAAGAAAAATTCAGGCGTTGCCTCAAAGTCAATCAAAGACTTTAAGGAGATGGTTCCCATGCTCGGATCTATTTTAAACACTTCATGAGCTGCAGGCTCAAGGATCTGATAGGCCAGAAGAGCATTTGTGTCTTTGTCCGCATCTGATGCCTTGATAACTAAAGGCGTGTTGTTCTCCCCAGTCACCATGCTGTTCACAGGCGCAGACTCACTAATCTGCCCATAGTACACATCCTGATGAAAAACAGGAGCATTGTCGTTTGCATCTATCACATAAACATACACTACAGCATCAGATGAGACTCCTGCTGTATTTGTAGCACTTATTTGCAGATGGTAGGTGCTGTGCTGCTCAAAATCGAGTGCATTTTGGACTGACAGCAGTCCGGAGTTGATGTTGATGTAGAATGTCCCATTGGGGTCGCCTTCATTGATTCTGTACAGCACTGAGGATGGGCATCTGGCAGAGACAGATAGCACAGGCGAGCCAGGAGGCATGGCCTCACTTATCTCAGTGATGTATTCTTTGGAGGAGAACCTGGGTGGTGTGAATTCAGACAGCTTTATAGTGATCGTAACAGGGCAAAGGGCACTACGCTGGGGAAAGCCCTGATCTGTGGCTTTTACGGTGAGGTGATACTGCTCCTGCGGAAGTCTGTCTAATGCATCAGATACACGAATGCTTCCTGTCCCTTGGTCGATTTTAAAAGCACCATCCACATTCCCACCTGGACAAAAAAAGAGAGATTGTTTACTCAAAGAGAATTTTGTGTTAAATGTCAAAAATGGATTAAATGTGATTATCATTTTTTAATTGCCACCCAAGAGTATTTACAAATGCCGCATTGAAATTAAGTTTTAAGGCAAGCCTTTCTTCATTTACATCTGTGCTTTCCATATACGCTAAAGATTAGTTAAAATGCAAAGGTAACAGTGCTCCAGGCAAAAGACTTACCAGAGTGAAACGAATAAACAATATCTGCATTGCTCCCTGTATCCTTATCCAAGGCTTTAACTCTTAGCACTTCAGTGCCAGTGAGTGCTAGATTACTTATGGTGCCCTCATAATGAGTATCCAGAAATGATGGAATGTGGTCATTACAGTCCTCCACATGAACGACAACCTTCGCAAAGTTCTTTTTTATTGGGATCTTATCATCTCGTACCTGGAAAGATAAAGTACATGGGTCAACCTGTGTGGTATATGAGATAACATCTGAACACAAATGTTTTCTTTTGCCCTTTTAGAAATGTTATTGAGGTCAGGACTTTTCAGGAATGTCGATTTATGGTCTTGTGCTCTGACCCCTTCTATCCCATTATGTGAGGGAGTCAAGTTAAATAATCACATTCCAGTAGGACTAATGACTACGCATTTTCACGCCCAATTAATCAAAGAATCACATTTTGTGACTTGCATGCAATTACAACAGATTGCACTGGCTGTTGTTACAATTTACATAAGACCTTGGGATGAGAGTCCAGTTGAGTCAAGTCAAGTGTCACTTTACCATCACAATCAGAGTATGAGTGGAGATGGTCTCGTAGTCAAGCTCCTCTTTCAAGACAAGCACGCCACTCCTTTGGTCCAGGTGAAAGTACTTGAGGCTTTCCGGATTGAGGCTGTTGTGGATGCTGTAAAAGAGTCCACTACTAGCATCTGCATCATTGGCACTGATGTGAAGGATCTCCTTCCACGGGGATGTGTCCTCTGGCACTCTAACCTCATAGAGGCTCTTCAGGAACATGGGCCGATGCTCATTTATATCCACGACTTGAATGTAGGCCTAGTAAAAAAGACAAACCACTTCTCTTTCAGCTGTTCATTGCCTTTAAGTAGGACATATTAAAATGCTGACCTGGTAACAATGGTAAATCTTTCATCTCGCATTAAGTTGCAGAGGTGCATTGCAATGAATTTATTGACTCTGTGATCAATGTGTGACGGATTTGGCATGTGTGCTCATACCTGAGTGGTTATGGTCTGAAATCCATCTGTGACTCTGACTGTTAAGTTGTAATGAGATTTTCTGCCTGCATTCAGACGTCTAGCTTTCACAATGCTGCCGGTGTTCTTTTCAATGTAGAAGTCCTGCTCTTCATCACCACCTAAAATACAATATCAGCTGTTGGTTAGACAAGCAGAGGACACTCTACAGTTTAACAAATATTGCTGCTGTCGGACAACATAATGTATTTTTAAAGAGGCTTTTTTATAAGAATAGTGCCTATTTTTAAATATTTATAATTTCTGAGCATCAGATGCAGTGTATCGGCAACCATCAGCCTGTCTGAGCAAACCAAGAAAAGTGACAGTTGACGTTCCGCCACAAGATGGTGCATAATAACTCCTTAGAGGTGAAAAAACTGCATTTTCTCAGTGTAAATTTCAAACTACAGCAGAACAAATGATTATAAATGAGGTAAGTGAAATTCTGAGTTGATCTCTCTCTTTTGTATGCTGCAGTGCTGTATGTATACCACAGAAACTGGCAGTGTTTGCTTTGCTTTGGCTTTTTCAGGTTAATTATTGTGAAACCCCGATTGCATCAGAGAAATACTGGTAAATTTCTGCAGACTGATGGCATTTCACGCTGATCAGCCTTATAATCATAAAATGTCAGCAAAATCGACAGTTTTTGAATCACAGATATTTTGCTAGAGATTCAATCAAATACTAGCTCTAAAGTGACGTTTGTGAACTGGCAACGGTTTCTGCTGTTCTGACATCAGCTGCAGATGTGAATGAGTGGCGGAAGAAAGTAGTTCCTCGTACAAAAGTTTTTTTTGAGACTGTCCATGTTTGATTTTCTTCTTTTTTTTCGAACTGTTGTAAAAAACACAATATCACATGAGTAGCAGTCCTACCAGTGCTGATATACAGCCTTATCACACTGCTACTCATGTGGTATTGCTCATATATTTAGTTGTAGCGTAGTTAGTCTCTATAGTTCTCATTAATGGACATGCATTAAAATTATGTTCATGGTATTTTGACGCATAGTCATTTGTCATTTTGTTAGCTGGTCAATTAAACATGATTCATGTTTTTTTTTTGTCATTTAATATTATATTATATTAAGTCATGCATTTCAAAATTACATAATTACAATAATCTATAACAATAATAGCTTATTAAAATGCTTGCTTTGCTGTTTTTTTTTTCGTGTTTTGACCTCAAATTAAATAGGTGTATACAGACAAGTGCTTTTAATTAGTAATTTATGTAATCTCGTAGATTCTGAAGCACTTCATTAAGATTAAAAAACATGATCTAAATCATATTGTGCATTTCTGATTGCTTAGATCAATATTAATTAGTATTTTAATATAATATTACTAAGATTAAAACATTAAATTGTTTTTTATTTTTTTATTTTTGATTCAATGAAACATTTGCTGTGCAATATGTATATAAAACAAAAACCAATGGGCAAGAATAACCTAACACACCTCCCAAATTTTACCATCAACAATTCAGGATGAAGCTTTGACAGTGAACCCGTATGCATTAATACAGAGCTGAGTGAGTAACGTGAAGTGTTATGACAGTAAGATTCAGAACTCCATGTACAATCCTCTACAATCCTTCCGCAGAATAAGTAGACAAGCAACACGCACACACACACAAAAGCCTTAATGAAATGCACCACTATATCGAAAACTTCACATTTCTAACACCCACATGAGTCTTTTTTGCGATGCCCAGCCAGGTACAATAATGACAGAAAACAAGACCACATTACAAGGGCACTCCTGCCATGCTGTTCATAAATCAGCACTATTGTTTAAGGGAAAACATTTGGCACACTTATAAAAGACCAGACGTCTTACTCAGTGGGGGCAAATTCATGCCTGTTTTAACAGATGGTGTTTATTAAGAATTCCACCTATTCAAGGCTTTCTGGTCCCATTTTAATGTAGCTATATTCTCAAGTGACTCTTCATTATGTTTGTGTCCAAACTTTACAAAGCAAACGAGTTTATCATCTTCTTTTTCGAAGATCAACAAGTACTGGCCTTGATGTAGGCCTTGAGATGCATTCTGAGAAAAAAAAAAAACAGTCAGGAGATCTTTTAATGACTACATAATTGGCTTCACAAGTGCTGAAAAAGTAGCTGCATTGAAAGAAGTATTTTAATTATGTAAAATTGGGGTTATGGTTAAAGCTAAACCAACTTAGAAATGATTTAAAGAAATATTTGAATTTCTAATGAACACTACATGAGGATTATGAAGCATATTATATGATGATTATATAAGAATATTATTCCCTATTTTGGCTCTGCTGATTATGTAATATATTTAATGTTTCAATGAACAAGTGAACAATCCAAGTGCATTTAATAAAGAAATAATCATGCAGATAACAGAAATAGAATGGTATAACCAAAAGACCAATAACCAACTAACTAACAAACAAACAAACAAACAAACAAACAAACAAACAAACAAACAAACAAACAAACAAACAAACAAACAAACAAACAAACAAACAAACAAACAACTAAGATAAGCTAAGGGACCATAACACATGAGCAACATACCACACAAACACAAATGGGTGCAGGGTGTATAAATAGTCCAAATAATCAATAGTGACAGGATTCAGCTGTGTGAGTGATCAGTGGAAGTGAGACCTGGTGTATGTGTAGTGGAATGAAGGGATTTGTAGTTCATGACTGAATTGTAGTTCACCAGCGATCTCTGCAGTCCTCGATCGCTGGTGAACATGACAAATTTATGGATTATAAAATTTTTGTGTATTTGTTTGTTTGTTTGTTTGTTTGTTAGTTTGGCAAATAAAAATATGTGTAGTTTAATTCTGAATTTTTAGTAGTGAATTTTTTTTCATATAATTTCTAGTCGCCTGTCTTCATTAGAAATAAGATAGTCTTCATTAGATAGAAATCTCTCCAAAAGTATATATGGAATAATACATTAAAGCAAGTGAAGGACATTAAAATGCATTTACGACCTAACATAAATTATGCATGACAAATTCCAGTAACATGCAGCCTATCTGAAATTTATGACACAGAATCCCATATCAAAGAATCTTTTTCATCGGACTGACCACAGTCTTCTGATTAAAATATAATGTGCTTGCATCTAACAAATCATGTTCGGTAGAATCACACAGAGATAACACAAGCTCTGCAGTCAACAGGTGAACTCTCATCCACGTGATTCACTTTCACTCCCTACAAATGCTTGTGATTTATTTGCACTGAAGCTCATTTCTCTCGCAGTGAGTCTGCAGGGCTGAAGGTAAGAATGTGGGGATCAGAGTGAAGGTCAGGTTCAGCCTTTAACTGCGGGCGAATGCGTGCTGCTTGCACGGACACAGAAAGAGACTGATGGCAGCTCCTCTGGTGCCCTGGCTTGTCATCTGAAGAAATGTGTCACTGCTAAGATCTGCCTCCTGGCACTGATTTTATCACAGAGAGGAAAGCTATAGCATCAAAGTGACAACAGAAACACCCCCCCCCCCCCCCCTACATACTCTACTGTACCATGTGTACACACCTTGTTTGAACCAAAATTTCTGATTTTTATAAAGAAAATATTAGTGTCTGAACAACCAGGAAGTAAAATGTCAAATAATCAAAACATATTTTATCAGCCAGGATTTTTACTGAGAGAGTTGGCAGAGAAGAGTGTAAGCAGGAGACAAAGCAATGATAAAAACAAAAAACTCTAAATAATAATGTTACTTGTGTTTTTTGTATTCTTAGATTCATCTGACAAGCACAAATCCAGCAAATGATATTATACTCAAATTCATAAATTCAAACTCGGATTTTTCAATAAAGAGAACCAAAATAATCTATATGAATTAAGCCACTTAATAGTATACTTTCTTAAGAGACAAACAGATTAAATGTAGACTTTTGTTCACATAATGTATAAATGATCAGTGAATTTTAAACATTAGCATGATGCATTAATACTAACTCGTTGGCTCTTTCGGTGCCACGTGACACCCAAGAATGAACCTCATTGGTTCTCACTCATCAACAAGACAAGCTTCAATGACCATCCAAATGTAAATGCTGTAAACATTGCTCACCGATCAATGTTCATATGTGAAAAAAAATATTCCTTAGGCTTAGTCCCTTTATTAATCAGGGGTTGCCACAGCGGAATGAACCGCTAACTTATCTAGCATATGTTTTACACGGCAGATGCCCTTCCAGCTGCAACCCAGTACTGGGAAACAGCCATACACACTTACTCATTCACACACATACACTACGGCCAATTTAGCTTATCCAATTCACCTATAGCGCATGTCTTTGGACTGTGGGGGAAACCAGAGCACTCAAACCAGTGACCTTCTTGCTGTGAGGCGCTAACAGTGCTAACCACTGAGTCGTGTCGTCCTTGATGAAAGGTAATTCAATTATATTAAATATATATATATATATTAGGGATGTCACAGTGGCGCAGTGGGTAGCACAATCGCCTCACAGCAAGAAGGTCACTGGTTTGAGTCCCGGCTGGACCAGTTGGCATTTCTGTGTGGAGTTTGCATATTCTCGCCGTGTTCGCGTGGGTGTCCTTCAAGTGCTTTGGTTTCCCCCAAGTCAAAAGACATGCGCTACAGGTGAATTGGGAAGGCTAAACTGTCCATAGTGTATGTGTGTGAATGAGAGTGTATGGGTGTTTCCCAGTGATGGGTTACAGCTGGATAGGCATCCACTGCATAAAACATATGCTGCATAAGTTGGCAGTTCATTCCACTGTGGCGACCCCAGATTGATAAAGGGACTAAGCCGAAAAGAAAATGAATGAATGAATAAATTTATTAGTTTTATACAGCTAACATATCTCTTCGGAAGGCTAGAACTTAGCTATTCAATGTCTCTTCAACTGTTCAAATCCCTTTATATTTGGTTGGTTTAACTGCTATGTACTTGCATTAAAAATAAATGCATGTGATCATAATGTACTGCAGAACACCTCTGTTGCTCTTGACGTGGGATATGGGTAGGGTTAGGGACAGGTTTGGTGGTATTTGAAGGTTTAAGGACGGGTCAAGGGATGGTCAACAGTGTAATTACAAATGTAACTGCAGAAATTAATTACAGGTGTAATTAGCAGATATTTAATAAAGCAGATATTTAATTAATCATAAGTACGGGGTAAAAACATGTATTTAGACAGGTACATTCTAACAAATGGTTAATTTCAGTGTTAGCACATATTAGTTAAGGCCACCTAACAAAAAATGCAACCAATCTCTCAAATTACAAAATAAAAAAGGTAGACTGAAATGTAACATATGTTGTATGCTTTTGGAACAACATAACACTGAATAAACGTGACCTATTTATCATTTTGGGGTCAACTAACCTCAATAAAACTTATTGCATGTATTCTTTCAAATTTACTATAAAGAGCAATAGTAAATAAAAGAGCCTCTCTTACCGATAATGTCGAACAAAAGTAGGTTTTTGGGGATTTCTGTACGGATTATTCCCACCATGTCAGTGACAGGATCAGTCTCCATCACCACATAGTTGAAGGGTGGCTCATCAAATGCCAGGACGTCCGAGCTGGGCTCAGGCTGAGGCAGCCATTCAACATGCAGACGTGCCTTGGACATTCTGGGAGGATTCCCTTGGTCTGTTGCTTGAATCTATGAAAATAAAACAGAAAACAGGACAACATTGTGAACTTTTTAACTTTTTTTGTCATTGATTACTCCATTTATTGGATATATCATACAGTGTTTGTTGGCGTAAATTGCGTTTACACATTCTGTCATTATGTATTATCCCTATTTTAAGCAAGTCAAAAGGTGATTGTGAGTTAACAATGAGTAAACATTAATTTTACTCTGAGCAATATTAATTAGCAGCATGCAGTTATTACAGTGTTGGGGTTTGGTTTAGGATTATAGCATGTACGTATGCACAATTTACTGTTACTAAGTACATAATTACTATGCTAAGTACATGTAACATAATACTAATCAAATAAAGTGCTGATGAATGCTTATAGCTACTTAAGTTTAACAATGCATTTTTTTGTTTGTTTGTTTACAATAGTTAATACAAATACAAGTTTTAATTCTTCATTAAAGTCTGCTCACATCCATTACATAATACACAGATACAGCTTTTGCTTTTAGTGATGTGTAGGTACAAGTAAATGATAGGATAAGTAAATAAACAAAAGTAAATCCTGGCCATTCGACTCATAAATTCTTCTTAGTGAATATAATACTACGCTAAAAAAAAATTTGCTTACATTTTGTTTGTTTAAACTGCTTATGTAAAATGAGCTTAAACAACCCAACTCAGATTTTGATTGATAGTTTCATTATTTTCTGTTCAATCCACTGAAATTTGATAAGTTAACTTAATCATTTTCTGTTGGGACAACCTACATGAACTGTGTGGTTGTGGAGCCCTAAATTTTTACAGTGTAAGTATTTAATTGGTAGTCAATTAAAGCTGATATATACTTCTGCTTCAAGCGCACGTGTATGCTCCTGCACCTGCAGCCTTAGCGCGTTCGCATAGCCCTCGCCGTAGCTGACGCCGACGCGCAACTCTCAAAAAAAATGTAACGCAACAACGCGTAGCGCAAGCCCTGAGATTGGTCATCTTGGTAGTGGTGTCGAGCGTGGGCGGTGCTGAGAGCCGCAATCCTGATGGAGCGATTGTTTACAAGTGTCAAGTCGCGTGAATGAGCTCCTGATGGAAACTTTTGTTTTGTATTTACTTTACTATCAAAGTCGTTGAACGTCCGCCGGTTCCCTACTCTGAATAAGCGAGTTTGAGCCATGTTTTGAGGCACTTGTAGCGTTCAGAAAAAAAAAAACACCCGCGAAGAAACTTCACACAGAGGAACATGCAAACCTACTGCTAGCTAGCGTTTCGGATGTGTTATTGCAGAGCAACACAACAACACGCAGAAGCAACCACTGTTGCCAGATTGGGCTGGTTTTGAATTTGATTGTGCAGATAAAAAATGTGACATCTACTGTAATTGGGTACTCTATGACATTTGACTTTTGACGTTAAAAAGTTTAACAAAGTTTCTTTCTTGACGTATTATTTTTGTCTGGTATATATTGTATAATATATAGACGAATTACCAACCTATGTCACACATGACGTCACACAGGTTCTGGGTTGCAAAAAGAGACCAGTTGGAATAGCAAACATGTCGTGTTGTGCAGTAGGATGCCAAATTCGAAAAACAGAAAACTTAACTTTTACCATACACCACACTGCTTTAATGCCAACTGCAGACGTCTTTGGTTAAAAGGGAGCTGAATGACGACCTAATTAAAAGTGCTGGATTTTTTAAATGCAGCAATGATTTCGCAAAAACAGTTACATATTGTTTATTAAACTGTGCACTTTAAAACGGCACTTTGAATATTCGGTCTGAAATAACCTGCAAGTATGACTTGAAAACAACATTAACACTGTTTATTTGACTGTGAACAATGTTGTACTTTGATAGTCATTGGCTGTTAATATGATTTCGCTATTTAGAGTTTGCAAATAATACTTTTATGAAATTATATTATTAAGAAAAAAGTCAGAATGTGCGAATATAAAACCAACTTTACCTCTATAAGTTCACATACCCTGCCACACAGGTGTAGGTCTAGATTGCTGTCAGAATGCAGTTGTTCAGTTGTTGTTTGTGATGATTACCCAGGCCTTGTATAGCTCCGTCTTTTTTTTCCTTATCTTTGGCTAAGCAGATCCTTGGTTTTTAGCACTACATAGTGTTGAATCTGGTAATCATGGAACATTATTTCTTGCACATGACCACACCGAACAAAATTGTTGGCATCTAAAGATGTATTGGCCTTTAACTTCTCTCTTGTAAAAACACTTGGAGCTTCAATGAGATAGTTGTATATTTGGGGCTGGATGCTTGGACATTTTGTCTTATCCAATATCCATTGGGAGAGTGCTATCGCAAATGGACCAGTCAGACGAACACCGCTCACTTTAAAGTTAATTTTGCAGAATCACTGTACTTATCACTGGGTGACAAGTTGTTATAATACGCTGAAAGCATTATGTAAATAATATATATAATATGTAATCAGTAAAACCTATTTCTAAGACAATAACAAACTGTCGGATGTCATTCCCTTTTAATCATGTGAATTACACTGCAAAAAATAATGAGCTACCAGTCTTTTTTCTGTCATTTTACAGATTATATTATTCTTATCAATAGATTGTTTCCAAATACTGTTAATCTGTGGAGTAAATTTGAAAATCATGTACTATAGACAACTGTAATTAACATACTATGTATTTTTTATGGTGTGATGTTAACAAATTCAATCTTATGGTAAAGTGTTACCAACTGACTTAAGTGTCTAAATCAAAATCCAATATTCTGATTCACTCTCATTCTAAAAGTTTACAGTCCTAATGTGTATGCTTACCGTCAGAATACTGTAGTTCCCCCGAACAAACTGTCCTCTAGCTGTCACCACCCCAGTGTCTGGATGGATATCAAACCGGCCTTCATTGTTGTCTTCTAGACTGTACGTGATCATGCCATTGGGCCCCACATCATCATCACGGGCCACCATCCTGTAAATGTCCTGAGGCTCAGCCGTGCTCTGCCGTTCAGGGAGTTTTATTTGGAAAAGCTTGTGACTGAACAGAGGGCTGTTATCATTCTCGTCCAGGACTTCAATGACCACGGTGGCAGTGGAGCTTAACGGAGGTTCCCCTTTATCTGATACCATGACCTAAACAACGGCAGGTGAGGGAAGCATCATGAATATCTTGTGCACCAAAATATTTCTTTTGCAGAGCTTTTAAATATTTGCTGCATGTATTATGAGATGTGAAAAATGTTTCATCAAGTTTTAATGCTCCTTTCAAATATGAAAGGTACTTTTAGTTCTTCAAGTGTAATAAAAAAACCCATGAAAATTTTAAATGGTAAAAACATTTATATTTTCAAATGGCAAAGCCTTTATATTGTAGTTCAGGGAATATAGTGTCAGAATTCACTGTATCCATTACCGCACCACATTCATTTTACTTTCCCTTTATTTTGCTTATAGGCAACACATTTAAAGAGCACTTTATAAATATTTTAAATGAAAAAATGTTTCAAAACATTTAAAACGTTTGCCAATTTAAAACAATTTTGAATGGTGTCCCAAATTTTAAAGTGTCCTCATGAACACATTTTCCATACAAAAATGATGCCATCGTCAAATGAATCATGACTCAAATCCTCACTGTAAATATCATCTGGGCATTAATAGTTTCTGCATGTGTGAGAGAGTGATTCAGGGATATTTTTTCATTAATTTATGCTCATGAATTGTATTATGGGACCTTGATCTCAGCTCTGTCTACTTTTAATGTTAAAAATTCAACTCTGCCGTTTAACAGAGTGACTTTTATTGACATTTTAGTAATTATTAGTAATTTATATATATATATATATATATATATATATATATATATATATATATATATATATATATATATATATATATATATATATATATACATACACACACACACACACACAGTTGAAGTCAGATTTATTAGCCCCCATGTTTATTTTTTCCTAGAAGATTTTATCCAACACATTTATAATCATAATAGTTTTAATAAATCATCTCTAATAACTGATTTATTTTATCTTTACCATGATGACAGTAAATAATATTTGACTAGATATTTTTCAGGACACTTCTATACAGCTTAAAGTGACACTTAAAGGCTTAACTAGGTTAATTAGGTTAACTAGGCAGGATAAGGTAATTAGGCAAGTTACTGTATAACGATGGTTTGTTCTGTAGACTCTCGAAAAAAAAATAGCTTAAAGAGGCTAATAATTTTGACCTTTAAAATGATTTTTTTTTTTTAAAAACGCTTTTTTTCTAGCCAAAATAAAACAAATAAGACTTTCTCCAGAAGAAAAAATATTATCAGACATACTGTGAAAATTTCTTTGCTCTGTTAAACATCATTTGGAAAAAATTGTAAAAAAATTTTTTACAAGAAACATGTAATTTACTGATCAACTACATGTTAAAAATACAATTATTGTTACAATATTAAATTGCAATACATGATTTTTGTAATTATGAACCACTGTAAACTGTTGCATGGTTAGCTTGAAAAAAATGTATATACAACATTTAGGCCATATTTTGCATCTGGTATGCATTTTTTTTTTGTTTGTACAACATCAAAGAGAGTAAAAACAAGTGTAATACACTTCAAAACACCGGGACAAATAAAGTAACAACACACTCTCAACACTGGAGTTCATGATCTAGTAAACAGAAGGGAGCAAATGAACCAACCTCAATGATATGCTCGGCTTTTTGTTCCCGGTCCAGAGAGGAGAGAGTGCTGATCACACCTAAACAAACATACAGAGGAAGAGCAGACAGACTGATCAATGCCACCTGCCTCAGATGGATGACACACCTGTTCATTCACCCCAGGCTGCTCATTTTACTTTCTCTTCCCACAAGTTTGTTTTTCAACTTTTATTTGTTTTGTTCCACTGTTTATACTAGGTCACCCTGTGGTATACAATCCGTGGGAACAACGGTTATTATTCAAGTCCGCATCAGTGAGGATTTGATGTGTACTACAAGACCAAAGTTCCCAGTTGCCAAGAAACTGGCAGAAAATGAGCCAAGGCTTAAGAGCCACTGCAGTCAAGACGTGTAAACGGCAATGTTGTGAATTAGTATAGAGGTTCTCTGACACCTTTTTACAAGTGAGTGTTAGAGGCTTGGTTAAGTGTGCTCTATGACTCAACAGCTGATTTTAGGCTCAGAGCGAACAAAATGCACAAGTGACAGCGGTTTACCGCCACTGCAATAAACACTTAAGTGTCATTTCAGCAAAAGAGGGCTGGCAGGGATCCACGGTGTCTATCAACCTGTGTAGCACTCAAAACAAACCCTGCTGGGCTTTTATGATGGCCTGCATTTAGGCAGGCGATCCTAAATACATGGTTTTGGCATTAATAGCCACCTGTAGAAAGACTGCCCTATCGTGCATGGGACAATGGGTAAACGCGTGGATTTAAACACGTCTTTAGTGCTTTAAGCATTCAAAATATTACCTTTTTGTCTCTTTTCTCATGTCTTAATCCCCCTTGCACATTGGCTTTTGATATTGTAAACTCTGTTCCCTACGCACCCAAGAATTATTTGTCTTACCTACTCACTCACTGTAAAAAAAATTGATCATATCCCATAAATGCTATGGTTTTGTGGTGCTAAGCTGTTAAGGCTGTTAGCTTAGTCACAGTGTTCATGCTTGTGATTAGTCATCTCAGGCTGTCCTGTCCTGACATGGAGCGCCAAAAAAAAAACTCCAGAGAACTTTAGTCCCTTTAGCCTTAAGGGAAGAAGGTTATGCCGCATTGAAGTGAGATTTGTTGCTGTCTCTGCAGCTGATTTGGCTCTTGAGATGCGGCATTGATTGTATTACACTTTCATAATCATTTAGCATTCTCCTTGATCCTCGTGGACTATACAGTATTCGCACACAGTATTAATAGAGAGCTGGGTTCACACTAGTTAATTTTTGCCTCAAGCATCCAATCAAATCCTTTATCATTTTAAACACATCTAAGTGAAAGCACATCTAATTTTTTTGGACCCGTCTAAAACATCATTTTTCAGCGATAGATCCTTCATATAATGCAAACCAAGGCTTTGACGTCTTTGTAATCCTTGTATATTAGTTCAGGGTGGGGTAGTTTGAAACAACAAAGAGACGAGACATGGTTAAGACATGTGCAAGCTTGCAACGCTGGTTAATGCGGTTCTAATTTTCATAGCTACTGTTCAAAGGCTAGGTTCAGCAGCTACAAAAAAAGGGTCAGAGGTGTTTGTGTTGCTTTGTGGGCCTGCTAAACAACTATCCTCACCCATGACACAAAATGACACACTGATCACAGTATTCACAATAATTAGAGGGCCTATTCATTGTGCCCTTGGCTGCTTTATAAAAAAAAATGTGTGCCTAGACATGTTCAATCAATCCATCAAAGATTGCGTTATAGTATGACATGAATCACCAGCTTGTGCTGTTTCATGATTCACATACTTTCTGGTGGACCGTTTGAAGTATAAAACTTACCTGTTTTTGAATCGATGGTGAAATATACACGCTGAGAATCAAGGATCTGGAAAGCAAGCTTCCCTTCAGAGGACTTGTCCATGTCTGTGGCAGATACTTTCAGCACAGATTTATCTTTTGGCAAATTCTCTTGCACTGAGCCAAAGTAGACAGGCTGGGACAGCTCAGGGGGATTGTCATTAATATCCCAAACTTCAATGTAGACCTCAGTCCAGGATACTAATGGTATAGTGCCCAGATCTTTTGCATAAACAGTCAGCCAATAGTGTGGCACAACCTCACGATCCAGAAGGCCTGCAGTCTGAATAACACCTGTAAAATGTAATTTTCCAGAATTACTGTGTGATAACAGTAGCAATATAATGGGCCGAAACATTAACCATTAAATGAGTCCTTGTATTTATATAAAAGTAATGTTAACAGGCATCAATCTGAAATCGCCTCCTAAACCAGTTTCCACAAGAACTGTGAAACTCAACCCAATAATTATGTACTTAGGGAAGAGTACTGCATGTAATGTGGCAGGTGGTGTTGAGGTAATAGCTTTTCAAATTCTTACAATCTTTCGAGAAAAAGCCATATATCACTTTGTCTTTACATATGTTAGTGAAAAACTTTCTGGAAATGTCTAAACATGCAGTCTTGACCCAATATGCTAAAGGCAACTGTAAAAGAGAAGGTCAATAATATCCATGATGTATTTTCCTGTCAAGTAAAGAGTGCAAAGTGTATTTTAAATAATGTAATCACTCGCATACCTGTTTCTTCATCAACCGTGAAGACGCCGAGCCCTGAGCCATCATGGATGTAGTATCTGACAACTCCATCTCGTCCCAGGTCGTTATCTACAGCAGTTAGTGTTAGGACTGAGGTTCCTGTTTTAGCATCCTCCATAACGGCTGCTGTATGCACCGGTTCACTAAAGAGAGGCCGGTTCAGGTTTTCGTTGACATCTAATACTTCAATCTCAATAAAACACGAAGATGATAAAGAGCGGGGCTTTCCATGGTCCACAGCTCGAACTGTTAAATTATAAAACTGCCGCTTTTCAAAGTCTAATTCCCGCTCCAAAGTCAAACAACCTGTGGAAGTATCAAGAAAAAAGGTTCCTGATTCGCTGTTTTTCAGGTTGTAGCTTATGAGACCTCCGCTCTCCAGATCTAAATCAAAACTTTCGACCCATAGCAGCACTGTGCCTGGAGGAACGTCCTCAGGAACTTTGATCTTGTAGACTGTGGGTACAAACTTTGGAGGATTGTCATTGATGTCCTCCAGAACAACAACCACATCGGTAAATGAGAAAAGCTGTGGGTCCGGTTTGGCTTGATCTCTGGCCTCAATTGTTAGGTCATATCTCCTGAAGGTCTCCCTATCTAATGGCCCGATTACTTTCACCACCCCTGTGACTTCATCTATCTGAAACAAATCTGTGAAGGTAAACAGCGAATATTTAAATGCTCCATTGTTATCCAAGTCAAAGTCGACTGCATTGACTTTGAAGATGCTTTTGTCAACCTCTGTGTTTTCTGGGATGGTTACAACATATCTTGACTGAGAAAATAATGGAGGATTATCGTTTGCATCAAGAATATTAACAGCAAGAAGTTTCCACGTAGAGGTTTGCGGATATCCCAAGTCATAGACTGTTATGTTGAGAATGTAAAACTCTTTCTGCTCTCTGTCCAAAGCACAAATAACCGTCAGATCCCCTGCATTCACATCAATAGTAAAGCATCCGTCCTCATTTCCACTTGAAATTGAATAGACAAGCTTTCCGTTAAAGCCAGAGTCATTATCAGTTGCATTAAACTGCAACACAGATCTATTGAGAGCAAAGTCTTCCCTAATGTCAATTGAGCCTGGTGTGCCAATGACAAATTTCGGTGAGTGCTGGTTAATTATATGAACATCTGAGATGGACTCCTCTTCTTTGATGTTGAGAGATGGCCTAAATGACTCAATAAGCTTCTCTGTCAACTGCCTAGTAATTCCGGTCTCCTCGCAATGTGTGGTGGCACCTTCGCCATTGTCTGTGATGCTCACAGTCACAGTGTTGGGGTCTGCACTATATGTGCCATCAGTTGCTGTTATTTTAAGTGTATACAAAGAATGTTCAGTGTCTTTGTAGTTTGATGGAATGGTCTTAGCCAGTTTGATGGTGCCAGAAACGGGGTCAATTGCAAACAGTCCATCATCGTTTCCAGATTCTATCCTGTATACGATCTGCTGCAGCTCATCCAAATCAAGTGCTGATATTTCTGCAATGCTTTCCCCCACAGCAAAGTCTCGGGGTATGGAGGCATTGCATGCCACCCGCTCAAACACTGGAACATTGTCGTTGACATTGGTCATGGTGATAGTTACAGTGCATTCGCTCACCCTGTTAAAAGGGTTGCCACTATCAGAGGCCCAGATACGTAGATGGTACCATCTTTTCATGAGCTCATAATCAAACTCCTGAGAGGTAGAAATCACACCAGTCAGTGGGTCTATGCTGAAAGGGACAGGACCTGTGTTTGCTATAGCGTAGGTCACAAAACCATTGTTATCTTTGTCCACATCAATAGCAGAGACAGATAAGATACTTGTTCCGATTCGCACATTTTCAGGCAGAGAAGCCTGGTATGAGGGTAAAGTGAAACTAGGGGCATTATCATTTTCATCAGTTATATCCACAATGACACGAGTAACTGCTTCCCCGTCATTTGCTGTGACATCAAACTCATAATGATTTTGTTTTTCAAAGTCAAGAGACTGAGAAGTCACAATTACACCAGTTTTGGCACTGATTTTGAATTTATAGCTATCTGGGTTTTCTTTGATGCTGAATGTCGTGTTTTTTAAACTCAACCCAACAGAAACTCTAACTACATGAGTTTTTGGTGGAGAAAATTCACTGAGGGTTACGTAGTAGAGCTCTTGTTCGAACCTCAAGGGTTTTGATTGAAGAGGAGGTGGAATGTGCACAGTTTTTATTGGAGTTAGCAAAGGAGGGTTGCTTCTGTCTTTGGCCTGAAGGGAAATGTTTAGTCCAAATGGGTTCTGTGACCAGTCAATCCATTTCGTTGAGACCAGCTGAAAGCCACCATCATAAAAAGTTGAGGGAATTATCTGAAAGCAATTCAGTGGATCTCCTTTAACTATACTTAAAGATGCCGTTTTTTCCTTCTCTTTCGGTTCCATCTTAATGTTTACACTTATTTTGTCATCATTCGTTAGCAGACTCTCTGCAGTGATTGGTGCAATAATGGTAAAATTCTTTTCTACCTTTTGGATCTTCACAACAACCGTTGCTACATTTCCAAATTTCTGCACACCAGAGATTTTCTTTTTCCTGTCCTCTGCTAGCACTGTCAGGTCATACCTATCTCTCTGACTGGCGTCAAGTCTCTTGACAAGTGTAACAGTCCCCGTGAAAGGATCAACAGCAAACGGGTGTGATCTAGTGGTGAATGAGTAATAAAATTCAGCATTGCTGCCAATATCAGCATCCGTTGCACTCACTCTCACCAGGCTGGACTTGATTGGTGTGTCCTCCTTAATTACCACATGATAAGAGGCAGGGTAGAAGAGCGGTTTCAGATCATTTGTGTCAAGCACTTGGATCAATACCTTTGTTCTAGCTCGGTTGTCAAAAGTGCTTTCTGTAGCCTCAACAGTGAGGGTGTAAATGTCTCTGACCTCTCGGTTGAGCACAGCTGAGTTACTGCTTCGGGTTATGATTCTCAGAAAGGAGAAATCTCCTACATCTTCCTTCTCTGTCTGGAAAAGGCCATCCTCATCACCAGAGACAATCTTGTACTTGATGTTCCAGAAGGGATCAGTGAGTATTATGCCCATCCGGACTGAGCTCTCCACATAGGTCTTGGGGGCAGAGTTCTCATAAATGCTGGCATTATACAAATGATGGGTGAACCTCAGCAAAGAGCTGTCCTTAACCAGGCTCCCATGACATCTGGTTAGTGTTCCTAGGACTGCTATGACAGTGAGAATTATGGCTGTGTCTGTGAAAGACATTCTCACTGTCTCAACATGGACCCGCAGACCTGAGGAGAGTGAAACAAATGTTTAAACTCCTTTATTGTCTGACAAAGAGACCACACAGTGTCAAGACATGGTCCTATAATGAGCTGATATGTCAGAGTAATATAACCACATACTGAAACATGAAAGGACAAAACACACACACACACACACACACACACACACACACACACGCACGCACACTCATCTTATTGTCTGTTTCACCTAGTAAAAGATCATAGTCGGGTATTTTTGTCCTGTTTTGACATGCCTTGACATGAAACTTGACATTGTTTAACCGTGAGAACAGAACTAAAACTTTTTAAACCAGGTGAGACATTTTTCATTTTCAGATGATTTTGTCATGCAGTCATCTTTAACTAAAAGTAATTTACAATTTGCATATGAAAATGGGCCTTGACAAACTATCCAAGAAAGGTTGAAAAATCATATATTTGTGGTATGTATGTTACTGATCTCTCAATCCATATTTTCTCAAGCTACAACATATTTTTTAGCAATATACCACATCACTATCCACCCAGATATTTCATATAGGTCTACTAGTAAATTTAAAATACATTCTTTCTTCAAAATTAAAACCCCAACCTACCCAGCGGGCACAGGACGTCAATATGATGTTAGATTGACGTTAGCTATGTTTCCATCCAAAAATGCTAATTAACTTTATGCGCAAAACTGGATTAATCGCACAAAAAATATGTGCGAATAAAGCAGCGTTTCCATCCAATGAGTCAAAGCAAACAAAATCGTCACTTCCTGATTAACTGGCACCAAATATCAACATTAAAAACTGAATTTGATGCGATAGGAGAAGCTGCGTGAATCTTTTCTTCATTTAACAAATGACCTGCTCCTAAGACCTGCTCCTAAGAAAGCAATCCTGACACGCAGTGAACACATGGTGGCGTTTAAAGGCATGAGCCGCGGAGGACAGACACTCTTGATTCTGGAGGTCATTAATAATATAATAACAATAATACTGAAATGGTTAAGGCTTTTTAGAAATGTGCTCAGCCTGCTGGTTTGTCCATTCACACACATTTTTATCAACACAAGATCTCTTATAACAAAATCATACAACGTTTTTTTAATGCGCATACTGGAATTTGTTCTGTAAAAGTGTTTCCATCACAGTTTATGCGCATCTTTTCTTATTGAATAAAAACTTTATCCTTATCAGTTATGCGCAAATGTTTTTTTGATGTCAGAACCCCACATCTGGCTGACATCAATGTCCAATGTTATACAGACAATGCATTTTGGTTACTTTCCTAAACGTAAAATCAACCAAATACCAACGTCTAATGATGTTACAGTTTGACATTATGTAGACGTTACCAATATGACGTCTATCAAACGTTGGATTTTAGTTGCCATACCTTCCGAATAAATATCAGTATTTGACGTTAATATGATATTGGTTTAAGACGTTGACCCGATGTTGGATTTTGGTCACTTTCCAACACAACCTAAAATCAAACAATTATCAACATCATTTGATGTTGTTATTGGACGTCAAAATAGCATTGTCCTTAGGCACTGGTGACCTCAACCTAACCTACTATTGACGTCTTTTGACACTTTGTGTCTGCTGGGTAGTTTCTGATGTACTAAGTTTTTATTTCAGATGCTACTATAAATAATAGCATTCACTTACAGGGTTAGTTCACCCAAAACTGACAATTCTGTCATCATTTACTGACCCTTCACAAACCTGCTTGAGTTTCATTTTTCTGTTGAACCCAAATTAGTTATTTTGAAAGATGTTGGAAACATATAATGATTCATTTCAATACTATTTGTCCTACTTGATATCAATGATTAAAATGTTTAAAAAATATATTATTTTGTGTTCAGCTTATATTTTAGGATATTTCAGGATATTTTAAAAGTTTACTTTACTTAAAATAGGGGGACACGATGGGACAGTGGGTATCGGTCGCCTCACAGCAAGAAGGTCGCTGGTTCGAGCCCCGTAGGTTTCCTTCGGGTGCCCCGGTTGCCCCACAGTCTAAAGACAGGTGAGCTGAAAAAACTAAATTGGCTGTAGTGTATTTGTGTGAATGCAAGAGTGTATGGGTGTTTCCCAGTGCTGGGTTGTGGCTGGAAGGGCAGCCGCTGCGTAATACCAAATGCTGACTAACTTGGTTCATTCCGCTGTGGCGACTCCTGTTTAATAAAGGGACTAAGCCGAAAAGAAAATGAATGAATGAGTGAATGAACTTTACTTAAAAACAGGGAATTTTATATCTAATTTAACTAACTACACTAGCGTGGGGCAGTAATTTAAAAAAGAGACGTCCAAAAGCTGAACAAGTCTAAGCATATTTAAAGTATAATTCTTTGTCAGTCTATTTATATTTATGTACATGTGTGATAACAGTTCTAACCGCCATAAATCTCTTTGTATAGGGGTGGGGGGTGTAGAGCAATATTTCCTGGAATGCAAGTTAACCACGCAAAGAGGCACGAACAGAGAATTAATCTGTGCTATACAAGGTTGACCTAAAACTTGAAAGAGTTTCCACGTAAGTCCGTTTTAGCAGCAACAACTTTTTAACCCTTTTGAAATCTCTTGAAATCCATCAGGTAAAAGTTGTGAAATCCCTCAGGGTGAGTCTGTTAGCAGTAGGATGTGCCGTGTGCTGCCCTCCAGCCTACACTCTCACAGCTACCTGCCGCCACACGCTCAGCCAGGCAGCACACACTCAGATCATATTTCACTATCAGTTCTTACTTTGCCAGTTTTGCTAGATTTAATGACATTTAAAGATACTGTGAACAGTTTAGCATGCTAGCACTCTTGTAATAATACTGTGTAAATCGAATTGTAAGTCAAAGTGTAGTTTGTCATAGTCTAGTCACAAAAAACTATTCAAGAAGTCACATCAAAGCAAACTCTATAGAATGTGTTTAAAACAAATCTTGTAAACCACAAGTAAGCCAATAAACTGCACCTTTTGTATCTACTGCTGTACTGCAATTTTTCATTTCCTTTTTAACTATCTGTACAAGAGTAATTATGACTTTCTCCAGCACGTGTTTCATACTTTGTGGTACATTAGTTACTATAGGATTACACTAGCTCTTGCTGTTGGTTTATTGTTTGCAAAAGTTGTGGCCAGAGCCAAGCATCAACATGCCCACAGATGCGTCATTTTCAACAGAACAGCTAGTTCAGTTGTGCAGAGGCATTACGGATGACGTTGAATAAGACTTCCTTCCAAGTTTTTTTCTTTTTCGAACATGTACCTACTAATGAAGACAAATGCAGTAGCTAAGTGAACTAACGAGGGCATATGTACACATAGTAGAAGCTTAAATTCTTTCTTATATTCTATATTTTCTTTCTAATATGCATTATTTGTAAAAAAAATATATATAAATCTTGACAGCATTTTAGGAGCATTCAGAAGGTCCCCTATCTGTCTATGGACATGAGGACCTCACATAAATTCCCCCACGTACACACCTAGTGCCACAGGGAGGCAATTATCTAAATTGCTAGAAGGGCTTCAGAGAATGGGCAGTTTAGACAAATAGCCTAATCTTAGTTTACTTTGCCCCGGACATTAAAGGTGACCACCTTTTGGTGTGTACTTCATGTTTCACCACCTTCTAATCGAGTGTGGTACCTCAAAATGTATTCATTTTTAATATATTATCTGTATGAATGTATTTCATTTTGACCCAGATTACTTTGGGCCCAGTTGTATTATGTTCAAAAGATTAGATCCTGTTCATATTACAGGCAAGTCAAAGAGTTGAACTAATGATAAGAGAATATTGGCTTGTCGATTATAAAATAAACTATATTTTTATCACTTTTAGACAACTTGTTCACTGTAAGTATTGTTGTAACTCACATTATAGTATCAATAGATTATATAAGTTTGGTTAGAGTTTGGGTTAGCAAAACACACTGACATTTACAAAATAGTGACTAGTTAAAGTATTGTTAAAGTATTGTCTTGTTATATTGTCTAGCTGACCTACAGTTGTTACACATTAGTAATTAGAAAATTACTGAAGTCAATTTTACTGATCTTTTAAATGAAAAACTACACTTCGGTGGAACAGTACTAAATTTGTTTCATGAAAACTTGATAACTTGGTCTGACTACTTTGTTTGCCTGTTTATCTCTTTAAAGCTGCTTTGACACAATCTGCACTGTATAAAGAGCAATGAAAATAAATGTGAGTAGACTTAAATGTCTGTTAGAGATCATAAAAATAAAGTGTTCGCAGATATTAAGCAAACAGTCTTAATTTTATGGCTGCTAGTTGGCATGTATTTGCAAACTCAACAGTAAAAGAGCACCATCAAAATAAAGTGTAACCCCACAATATTTAAAAGCAGGAATTGTTTAATTAATTTATTTTAAAAATATACTTTTATCTAACTTTAAAAGTATAAATATACTAGCATAACCCACAGGAATGTTTACAATCCCACAAAGCCCAACAAACATGCTTTTGGATATTCACACATGCAATGCTAAAACCCACCAAATGCAGCAATACAGCAATGACATTAAGCAAACTGAAAGCACATGTCTGACCTCTCAGAAACTCACCTGAGGTCCTCGACTCCAGCTACACATAAAACTTTTCCCAAAGTCCTCACACCTTTGGTATGACAGTATTCCAATGCGGAAATAAAACCAACTGCTTTTCATCCATACTGACTGCAAAAAAACTAAAATCCTACGGTTGGTGGTTCTGGCTAATTTGCCATGTTCCTGAGAATAGAGCTGCAAGACTGTTGAGACACCTTATTCCCTGAGGAATCAGGTTGATCTTCTCCTCCCCAATCCTGATGACACAGCCCCTCCCTCAGAAACCCTCCCCTCCCACTAAACTTAAACTCAGCCCAACACCCATCAGCCGGGCACACAGATTGGAGGAGGTTTTTTACCCTTTCTCTGTGTGTGTGTGTGTGTGTGTCTGTCTGTCTTATTTATTTTGAGCTTTAGGTGAGGCACAGCTAAGTTTTACACAAAGTTAGAACAGTCCCATCCAAAGTAAACACACACCTCATTATGTTTCATATTACTCTCATCGCATGTACCTACAGTACAGCAAACTCTACTTATAGAAGTTTAACAAAAATATTGCACTTAAGAAAACTAGTGGCTGATTAAATCACAATTATTAAACCTAAAGTTGTTCCTGCGCATACCTTAAAGCATTTACCTATCATTAGCGTTAGCACTACCCCTAATAGCCTGAAGCATGCTGTCTTTGTTTGACTGTTATGTAAACAGAGATCTCATTCACACTCAGACTACCTATACTGTAATGCGTATCATGTTGAGACACAAAGTGATCAGCATTTACATAGCAGTTTCTCCAACTGAAGTTCTCCATAGTCACGTTATGCTAAACACCTAAAAATGGCTTCAGAACTGTACGTTGCTGTACAACGGCACTTTTTGGTCCAGCTACCCACTAGAGATGATGTAAACAGAAGCCAGTCTTGGTGCCAAGACCTGCCATGGAGTGAGAGAGGATGAGCACATGGAGCAGGCATGGCCCACAAATAAGACTCAACAGACGGTGGGCACTGGGCCACTGCAGCAGGTGGAATTTGCCGAAGTGCATTTTGAGGATGAAGTGAAAAATGTGCAACCCTGAGGGCACGAGAGAAAGCTGTGTGTATCTGTTTCACAATGCTTTTTTGCATATATGGACGTTTTGGCTATGGACGCATGGTAGCGGCTTCATTCAACTCACATTCTTTCAATACTCTTGTTTATTACAAAAATAATGAACCAAAAAATGCATCAAAATTAAGATATTTTCTTTTCCTCATTCATTTTCCTTCAGATTAGTGCTTTATTTATCAGAAGTCGCCACTGCGGAATGAACCACCGACTATTTCAGCATATGCTTATTGCAGCAGATGCCTATCCAGTTACAATCAATTACTGGGAAACACTCATACACTCTCACAGCCACACACACGCTATGGCCAATTTAGTCCAATTTACTTATAAAGGCCAGTAGCCAGGGTGGTTCGAAACCCACCCCTCACTGACAAAAGTCCATAATTTGTCCCATACATGAGCTCATTTTCCCTATATTAACTGCTATTCCATAATAAATTGTTAAAAATACCTATGACAATAACACAAATCGAAAAAGGCTTTAAGACCAAGCAGAATCCTGTGTCGGCTGTTGCTTAGCTGTGTCTTAACGTTTTGAAGTGACAAATTCATCCCTAATTCTGACTGAGGAAGGTCGAATGTGCTGGCCAGTTTGTTAATGACAATAGGTTAGTTTTTCATTTAAAACTTTAACAGATTCCTATTTGTTTCTATTGATATATGATGTTATATATTTGTATTTAAAAAAAAAAGTATTGTTTCTTTAGGAAATGTTTTTGGTACATCAAAACATGTGGTTATGATGGCCATCCAACAAGTTAATCCAGCAAAATGTCTCTAAAATGCAGTATTTAAACATCATAATTGAATAGATAATGAGGCAAATAACTGCAAAAAGGTCCACTTTTTGAGAAAAACCCCCACCCCTTTCACCCAGCTGGCTACGGCCCTGTTATAGTGCATGTGAACATGGGGGCAACATGCAAACTCCACACAGAAATGCCAACAGGCCCAGCCAGGACTCAGGGCGTACTTACACTATGTACAGTTGCCTTAAACCGGGCTGAAGCACGCTTGTCGCCCCTCTAGTCTCCCTTGATGGCCCGAACTCACATTGCACTCATTGCATTTGGGCCTAAGCACACTTACATCATCGATGATGTGCTGTTCAGTTTAAGAAGCGCTCTCGCTCAGCACAGTGGAGATTTCTTTATATCGTTATATCGTTTTAGTCATTTGAGATGCAGTGACACGCAGTTAAATATTTCACTGAACAGATCAGCCACTTCTGACGCTCATAAACAATCAAAGTCCTCGTGCTGCAGGAATTAGGAGGTTTGCTAAAGGTGCAGCTGTGGTGCAGTGAGGGGTTTGCATCTTTAATAATCTACGAAAGTTTGCATTCATTAAACGGTAAGAAGGATTAATAAATTCATATAAAACAGTCCCTTAAAAGTCTTGTGTCTTCTTCAGTTTCGGGCTCAGGCACCATAGCCCGAAACTAAAGACGACACATGACTTTTAAGGGACTGTTTTATATGAATTTATTAATAATATTTATTGAGCTTAAGTGAACCGGGCTCAGGCGCTGTTCAGTTGGCCGGCCAACATTCAGAGCACTCACACTTCTCAAACGACCCGGGAAACAGGCCTGGACACGGTTCGGATAGCATGGTGTGAGTAGGCCCTCAAACTAGTGACCTTTCTGTGAGGTGATACGGCTAATCACTGAGCCACCATGCCGCCCAAAATTAAGATAATATTTATATCAACTAAATTTGTTCCAAAAACAAGAATCTTCCAACAACAAAAAAGTGTTTGACCACTTATCTTCTGGTATATGGCTGTCCCATTTACCACACCTTCAAAATCAACAAACTAAAAAACAAAACATGAACAAGTGATATTTAAACTAAATAAAAATACACTTACAAAAAATGTCTACGGACATTCAGAAGATTGCAACCATTTTCACGAGTAATTAGTAACGTTATGTCTTTCACTATCTTGTGCACTGACATGATTTCACCCTAAATCTTGATAACGGATCAATCAACTCTTAGAAAAAGTGCAAGGAAGGAAACCAAACCTCCTAATCCAAAGAACTACAAACTAAAAGATACAAGGCATTTCTTGGCACAGCCTCAGACTGAAGTGTTCAGCAAACTTTAGCAGACTCATTTTTATTTGACAGACATGATGGGATAGGCTGCAGCTGTTTTACATGCATCTTCTCTTTCGCTTTCCTGTAATTCACTGACCCACCTCATTCTGAGCGTCTCTGACTCATAACCTAATTTGCCTTGGATTTCCATGTAACTGTAGATTGTGAAGGAATGAAATTATGCATGTTCTTGTGCAACTTCACCTTCTAAAACTCTGTAAAATTTAATTAAGTTGGTGTGTGCACTCAAGCTGCGAATATTTAAATCATGGCCATTTTTTCTTTCTAGATATGGTGTATGAATGAGTAAAAATAGATCTACAAAATCTTTAAAAATGAATTCTCAGTTGCGTGTTATTGTAAAGTCCCAAAGTAATATGCAAATAAACCCATAGGCACAATAGTGAATGGAGTACAATGGAGAATTAGTGGAACGGTGTGGCAATAATAGTGTTTAGGGAAGTTTAAAATGACATTTAGGACTACTTTAAGTTAGAATTTTACATTTACATATTTAAACTGAAATGAATACAGAATTTTGATGCAAAACATCAACTGATATTGTTATGAATGTTAATATGCATATGAAGTTACATGAGGGTTTTATTTTTATGAAGTGAAAAAGATCACAGACAACAACTAGAAAATAAAAGTTCATAGACAAACTTTATGGGTGCTTGAGTAATCCTAGTCTGAAAGTTGTTTTGGTTTTAAAGTTTAAATAATTGAAGTAGTTTTTAAGAAGTTTGAAACCGTTATAACTAAATAAGTTAGCATGTTTCTAGTATGGATTGGCATGTTTCTTGCTAGGCTGCTGATAGGGGGTTCTGAGTGGTTGCTAAGTGGTTGCTAGGGTGTTCTGAATGGTTGCTAGGGTGTTCTGAGTGGTTTCTAGGCGTTTGCTAAGGTGTTCTGAGTGGTTGCTAGGCGGTTGCTAAGGTGTTGCTAGGCGGTTGCTAGGGTGTTCCAGGTAGTTGTTAAGGTGTTGCTATGTGGTTGCTAGGGTGTTCTGAGTAGTTGCTAAGGCGTTGCTAGGGTGTTTTATATGGTTGCTAAGATGTTGCTAGGCAGTTTATGGGGTGTTCTGGGTTGTTGCTAAGGTGTTGCTAGGGGGGTTCTTTGCGGTTGCTAATGTGTAGCTTGGTGTTTGCTAGGGTGTTCTAAGTAGTTGCTAAGGCATTGCTAGGTGGTTGTTAAAGTGTTGCTAAGGTGTTGCTAGGGTGTTCTGAGTGGTTGTTAGTTGGTTGCTAAGATGTTGCTATGTGGTTGCTATGGCATTGCTAGGTGGTTGCTAAGGTGTTGTTAGGTAGTTGCTAAGGTGTTACTGGGTCGTTGCAAAGGTGCTGAGTCATTGCTAGGCAGTTGCTAACATAAATTAGCATGCTTCTATGATGAATTAGCATGTTGCTAGCGTGTTTCTAGTATAAACTAGCATGTTGTTAGCATGAATTTAGCATAAATTAGCATGTTGCTAGTATGTTTATAGTTTGAATTAGCATGTCTCCAGTATAGATTGGTATGTTGTTAGTATGTCCAATGTAAAGTCAATGGCAGTTTTTTATAATGGAAGTCTATGGGGCAGTTGTTAGTAAGTGGTTGCTAGGGTGTGGATAATAAGTTCAAAGGTCATCAGTGATTGGCAAAGTGGTAGTCTGAGTTAAATGAGCCCAACCTTAAGTCTGTATGACAGTCTGGTGTAAGTTATGAGGTCACAAAGTTTGGTCCAATGTTAAGTCAATAAGACTTTTCCTAATTTTCTGGGTCAGTTTTTGGAAAACCGTAAGTGGGATCAGTTGGAAAAGATATAGCAACTTAATTCAGTATAGTTTGAAGGTTTGGTGTTTGGAGTTTGTAGTATGAACAGTCTAGGAGGAGATGCGTTCTTAAGAGTCTAAGAAGAAGACAGAAGAATAATAAGCTTATGTAGTATAAACTTCTCAAGCCACCATAATAATGTCATGTGTTTTATACTCAAGATAATAAGATGGGTCATTGTTACCCTTTAATACACCAACTATTATGCTCTGTACAAGCATCAGAACTTGGCAACAGATAAAAATCACTTTGTTCTCAGTGAAAACACTTTCTTAAAGATGAAACCCGCATTAGAATTTAAGAGTAAAGGAAACAACATGTATATGACTTGTATTCATGGCTATACTTGTCATTTTAAGTTGAGAAAATAACAAAAAAAGAAACTGAATCCAATTGTTTTTATATGTACACAGCACACAGCAAACAAATACCCAGGAATAACCTACTGATATATTTGCAGTGTTCTGAATAAATATGGCTAATGTGACTATGTTCACAGTTACTGGTTTTCAAACAGACCAAGTGGTTTGTCCGTCAAAGTAAAAGAGCAGATGAATGACAGAAATTCACAGCTGTCTGCGCCCTGTAAACATTATCCTGAACTCACAGAACACATGGCTGTCAGACCCATCAGGAGACTCGTCAATGATGTTTACATGGACGCAGTACTGAGGACTTCTGTGAAAGTGTTCATGCCAGACTGGCTGAGATCAGTTAGTGGTCCATGTTTAAAGAACATTTATTCAGCTTTTTTATGTATATAATGGAGGCAGGTTAGTAAAGGTGATGTTTCAAAGGCCAACTTTTAGAGCGATGTTGCATGGCAATGTTGCTGAGTGTTGTTGCTTTGCTATTTTCACATTGGAAATGGCCAACAAAACTGGATCTGAAGCCATTAGATCAGTTGTTTTCTGAGATCCTCTTATCAGAATTCTAGCAGCGAATCACATAAACAATCACAGAAATGACAGTTGATCAGCGGCAGTGGAGTGAGAAAAAAACATGGACTCATACACTCAAAAAATTACTTTTGCTGCTTGTTCAAACTACCTATTTAAAAGAAGCCAAACAACACAATTCTTTAGTGACAACTTAATTGTTTTATGTTCAATCCACTTAAGTTATATTAAGTTAACTTAGTCGATTTTCGTTGGGACAACATGAATGAATACGTCCCAGAAGTTAAGTTTATTAGCAGTTTTTGTTTTCATGAATCCACCAGAGGCCACTGTGTATGCTTTTTCAGATCTCAAATTTCTCTCGCGAGTGCCATTTGTGCCTGCTCTTCTCACGTAAATTCACCAGAAGCCACTGTCGACTGACTGACTGACTGACAGACTGACTGACTGAGTGATCGACTGCCCCACTCTCCTTCTTCCCTAAACCCAACCAATAGTGTTGTCAAAAGCACCAATTGACCCATCCATCCACTTCCCTAAACCTGTTTCCCAAAAAAATCCAGAAAAAGAAAAGCCCCCTGATTTGATATTACCACATTCTCACCCTGTTATTTACTTGTTTATTTTATTTCTTGGATTTTGTTTTTGTCTTACCTGCTTTCTGCAACCGTTCTGTGTCGGACTCGAACCTCATCGTTCAGCTGTCAACACCTCTCTGCATCTCAAGTCCACCGATGTATGCGGTGAGCTACTGGACAAACTGGACAAACTGTAGCGTTCATTTTAAAGATGAAATGCAGCCATACACACTTTTGGCTACATAATTCATGCTCTCCAGAAACGTATATAGGGCTACATTTTCAGAATGAGCCTATGTTGAATGAATTGTGTGGAAACCATGATTTTTTACAGTGTAGCTTATTTTTTCGGAAAGTGGTCATCTGTCAACACAAAACTGATTTTTATGTAATTTAATGCTTACAATGACAACAGCTGTCCAATTTAGTGATTTAGCTTCCTTGTATATAGTACTTGTGTGTCAGTCTAAAGATTCAGTTTGATTTGTGCTTCCTTGTCGTGCATTAATTATATTAGTTAACTACTTGAGGAATGTTTGCAAATAATTAGAATATGCAACAGGTTTGCTCCTCTCTGAATAGTTGTTGCCTAATATCCGTTGTGCTAAATTGTTGTCATATGTCTTATCTGATTGCCCGTTGATTGCAACATTGCTCTGAAACACAGATGACAAACTCAGTTCCTCGAGGGCCGCAGCTCTGCACAGTTTAACTTTAACCATAATTATACACACCTGATCAAACTAAGTGAGTCCCTCAGGCCTGTTTAAAAGATACAGTCAAGTGTGTTGAAGCAGGATTGGAATAAAACTGTGCAGAGCTGCAGCCCTCCAGGAACTGGATTTGACACCTGTGCTCTAAAAGTTGCCCTCTGTATCATCACTATAAGACAGGGGTCACCAGCCTCAGTCCTGGAGGGCTGATGTCCTGCAGAGTTAAGCTCCAACTTTCCACAACACACCTGCCGGGAAGTTTCAATTATGCCTAGTAAAACCTTGATTAGCTTTTTCAGGTGTGTCTGATTAGGGTTGTAGCTAAACTCTGCAGGACACCTGCTCTGAAGCGTACTACTGACTGATGTTTGAGGTTGTGGTCTTTATTGGAAGGTTTAGGGGTAAGAGTGTAACATCCTGCTAGAAAAGCTAGACCAACGATCTCAAACTCAATTCCTGGAGGGCCACAGCTCTGCATAGTTTAGCTCCAACCACCTCCAACTCACACCTGCTTGATAGTCTCTAGTAGTCTTGAACACCTTGATTAGTTGCATCAGCTGTGTTTGATTAGGGTTGGAGCAAAACTGTGCAGAGCTGCAGCTCTCCAGGAATCGAGTTTGAGGCCCATGAGCTAGACACTAGAGACTGCAGATGTTAGTGTCATTGTTAGTGTGCCAACCCACCATGCCAGCACAACCATTTTAAACCCCATTCAGAAGAATAGTGAATACAATTTTAGGAGTTACATCAGTGCCATGACCTAGATTGGAGTGAGATTTAGTGGGTGAGTGTAATGGAGGCCAGCTAATAATTGTTGTCCAAGTAACCCAACTCCCCCGCCCTTAGGAGGCACACTAGCGACTGATGCTTAAGATTGCAGTGTTTGGGGCCGTTCACATATCTCATCTAAAAGCGTCTGGAAAGAGCAAGCGTGTCACTCCCTTCATCATTTTCAATGCGCTTTGTGCTCGCGCTACTTTGTTGTCTGACATTGCTAAGTGACTATCAGTCGTTTTCTCAGAAGATGACAAGCTGACAAAAATTAAAAAGCACTGCAATGTTTGGATGTCCTGTGTTTGTCTGAAGTAATTAGTCTACCGAAGTGTGTATGTTTGAAACAAAGTATGAAGCTAATCGGTCACAGCTTGTCAGGTGACTTGGAGTGCGCTTGTGGCATTCTGAAAAGTTGAGATGTTTTCCACTAGGTGCGGCTGGAATACGCAAGCATGTCCACCGCTTGCACAACGTGTGTGCGTTGCTGTCAATATGCGCGCCCACACCGTGTATCTCCATTGGAAATTAACAAACTTGCACAAAAGACATAATATGTGAACGGCCCCTTAAAGATTCATGTTAGCATGCACAACCCATAAACCACATGGAGCAGAGTGATTAAAACAGGAGGGGTTGCATTGGTGCCGTGACCCGGATTAAAAAACTGGTTGTGGTCTGTAGTATTCTTGTTGGCATGCCCATCCTCCATGCTGGAAATGCTGATTTATATCCTGCTCATATCAGGGTGAGTACAACCATAGGGGTTAAAAGGGTGCCATGACCCAAATGGGAGTGAGGTTAAGAAGGGTGAAGGCATCAGAAGTCAGACAGTATGAGCTGTGTGGGTAAATCTTTCTCCACAGGCCTCAAGAAGAACTCTAGTGGTCTTTAGCATTCTTGATTTCATGCCTGTCTACCATGCCAGAAACATTGGTTTCAGTCCTGCTTGGAACAGGGTGAGTAAAACCAGACGGGGTATGCTGGGGCAGTGACCCATGAGGAGGTGAGGTTTATGAGGGTGAGTGTAATGAAGGCCAACAAGTGAGAGACCTAAGGAGACACACTAGATTTACACTGGAGGTTGCATTGTTTAGATTTAGATTGTTATAATTGCAATATACTTTAAGCTTAATATGTCAAGTTCTTAGAAGTCATAAGGTCACACAGAGTGGTTTTATTCTTTTTATTATCTAGTGGTTCAGTTTTTCATGATGACAAGTTTGTAATTTTAAGTTGACTGTTTCTTTAAGTAAACCTTGTAGGGGCTTTCTTTTGGAAAGGGTTTTTAAGAGCAAAGGCTGCACAACAATGATCTCTTTCCTCCAGGCCAGGAGTAATTATATTCCCATAGTGTCAAAACAAATCCTGCAGTTTTAAAGATTTTGCCAAGTGCTGTTTTATTTATAATAAACATACCCAGATCAAAGCCTGTCACCAATGTTTGTTAAGCACTCGCATTAAGAATTTGCCCATAACTATATTTCATGTCAGGCTGGGGGCAGAATGATCTCAGACTTCAGGTGATTTCACAGATCAGGTGTGTAAGCCTAAAGCCTTGTCAGTTGATTTTTCTCAAGGTGAGTGTGTTTTTTTAAGTCATATGGTTTTAAAAACTAGATGAAAATATTGATTGTTATGTGGATTTCATTATGGTGGCTTCAGAACAAGAATGGTGTGGTTACAAGCACAATAAGCTGAAAGAATGAAACAGATTAACAGTTTTATAAAGCACTGACAGATTCTCCATCATTAGTTTGCTACCTGAAAACACCTGATGAAAGCTGCCATAAAATAAAACATGAATGAAACACATTCGTCCTTCAAATATCAAGTCACTGATTTGTTCTCCCGATTAAAGGAACAATTTGTTTAAATATTAAAATATGTTATCATTTATCCTCGTGTCATTACATATCCAGATGATTTTCATGATTACATATCATCCAAACAAAGAAATTTATTTTGCTTTTGTCACTTTAGTAGCTTTATTTCCACTGTCACAATTTTGTTTTGTTTTTTTATATGTTCCATTGAAGAAAGAAGATGATCTGGAATTACAAAGACATAACAGTCACATTATTAACCTTATTTACCATAGTGCTTTATATTCAAATAAGATTGTTGAATGTGAAATAATAAACATCAGGTTTCATCATTGTGAAACAAGTTTGACACATTATTCACATTTAATTCAGCAGAATACTTGTTTTGTTATAGTTACTTCAATTATGTTTCAGATCAGTTCAACCAGCCTCATCTCACAAGGAAGCGTAACTGTTTTCCGTTTTGTCAGTTTAGTGCAGAGGTGGCCACAGTAGGGGCTGCCAGAGAAAGTTGGCTCATGGTAACCTTTGGTTTGGCTTAACATCCAATCTGAAAAAAGTGGGAAAATTATGGCGATTTGGTTGGGGCAAATGCTTTTGACAAAGATCATCATTTCGTATTGGATATAACCTTTTGTTTCTTTGTTTAATTGAGGAACTACAAAAAAGCCAACAAAAATGAAATCTTTCATTTAAATGTTGTAAATGAATCGGGCTTTTAAAATGTAAATACTGTGACTTGACAAGTCATTGGATAGCAAATCAAGGCAAAAGCAGGAGCAGCTCGACTAGTGTATTTTAGCATTGAACTCCATTGTGTTATAAATTGGATTGTTTACGTTTTTACTACAACAGGTTCATTATAAAACATTAAAAATGATACTGCATCATTATTTAATATATTTTAAAGCACTGTTTTCAAGTTATTTTTAAATAATTTGCAAATACATTTGAAATTATGGCAAATTTAATGTAACACGATTTGGTATACTTAACTTTCACCCACACCCCTCAATCAAGTTTGCTTTTTGGCTCTTTATAAGAAAATATTTGGGCAGCCCTGGTTTAGTGGCTAATTCGTACGAATTTTATTCAGTCATACAAAAATTTTAAATTTTTAAAAAGAGGCATGGCACCCAACCCCACCCCTAAACCGAACCGTCATTTGGAGATAAGCTAATTTTGCTAAATTGTAAGAATGAGATCGTACAAATGTAAACAAATTGGCCACTCAATCAAAAAGTTCCGAATTGCTGTGAGAAAAACAAAGAATCAGGTTTTTTAAGATTTTATTTGAACTGTATTTTTATTTATTCTTTAAGAACATAATATTGTTTATATTATAGATAAAATAATGATGTAATATATTTACAATGGATGTATTTATATTAACATATTTGTCAGTTTGTAAATTTTTATTCTCTATTCTCTAAATTTTATTCTATATTTTACTCTCTTTTTTTAGTTCCTTTATTATCTGTGTTTTTGTTTTGTCACTGTCATTCTGTTACACTGAGAAAACGTCTGTCACTAAAACAAACTACTCATAATGTGTAAAAATACCTGGCAGTAAAGCTCTTTCTGAATCTCTTTCTGATTATAGAATTCAGAAATCCTAGTTTTTAGCGACAATTGTGGCCATTTAGGGAACTGCATCCAGTACATTTTTCCTCTAGGAAAGGCTTTAGCAAAAATGTCCTTCATATTAAAATCTAAAAAGTCTACATAGTTTCACAAACAATCTCAAAAGTCAAGAAAGGACTCAATGTTTACGTTTCATCACAACCTGTTCAAAATGGAAGCCTGTTCCTGAAATTTTTTTTACTCAAGATTTTGTGATATAAACTTACAGTTGCATTTTATAAGGTCAGAACTGCAAGTAAGAATCGTTTTTATTCTGCTATTGTTCACACATTGGCTATAAAAAGTGATTAATACGTAAAGTCTTATACCTACAAACCCTTTACCTCAAAATGTCAATCATCTGGCTTATTCGGATTAGACATCTTTCAATATCCTCTAATTGAAATGCTGGCCAATGAACTGCACAGTTGCTATGAATGTTTATAGCATTTGGACCTGTCATGGATGCATTAACTGCATCATTGGAATGAGGAGCACTGCTCGCGGCCTGCATAACAATTCACAGAGAAATCACAGCAGCGGCAGCAGGAGAGGATCAGGACAGAGATGAGTTTAAGCTCACTCATGTCAGTTTGCAATGCTAATCGCAAGTTCTGTCTGTTTCTGTAAGATAATAAACATCAAATCAGAGAAAATCAAGGTTATTGTGTTCACATGACGGGTAGGACTATAATCCTCCTGTATTATTTAATAAATCAGGTATCTGGATTCAACCTGAACTAGAATTCCCAGCTCCAGACATGTCTGAATGTTTTATTTCATGTTTGGCTTTGGACTGCATTGTGTAAGAACACAAAGAACTGACTAGAAAAAATATAATAGGCATGATAAACTGCATCTGCACTTGCAATCATAAAAATGTATCTTTCGGCTTATCTGCTGTTTCGATCGCTCAGCTGTTTCAAGTGTCCGCGCAAGCCCGGCTGTGACATAGATGTGTTTTTACAGGCATTAAAGTTTTGGCAAGACAAGTACAGTAAATCACTTGTAGGGCCTTCTATTCAAAAGTGTGCTGCCATTCCATCTTCTTTCCTGAGATGAGAGCAATTTTCTTTCAACAGGCCTTTTTTGTCAGGAAATAGATGAAACTCTTTATATTGTTAAATATGTGTGACTTTAGCTTGCAGGTACATGAAAAAGTGGAGTGAAGTTGGCTCAAAAAATAAGGTATTTTTCAGACTAGTCTGTGCGTATACATTGTTGTTTCTGGAGGACCTGTCAAAATTTGAAGGCTGAACATTTTGGATACTAAAGTTCAATGGGTCAGTTTGGTGCATAACACATACATATGCCAAGTTGCATTTAACTTAATTAATGTGAAATTATTTTTAGCACTTATGCATACTTGCGTCAAAGCAACTGTGAATTCATCCTGTCTTCCGGTTGTACATTTTAAATTTGATTTGAGCATACAGTATGATGGTCAAAAGATGAAACGGGATTTGAGCAACAAAATATTTATTTATTCAATTAACTATTTATTTTTCTGTATATTACAATGTGTGGCGACATGGTGGCTCAGTGGTTAGCACTGTCGCCTCACAGAAAGAAGGTTGTTGGTTCGAGCCCTGCATTATTAGCCCCTTTAAGCTATGTTTTTTTCGATCGTCTACAGAACAAACCATCGTTATAAAATAACTTGCATAATTCCCCTAACCTGCCTAGTTAACCTAATTAACCTAGTTAAGCCTTTAAATGTCACTTTAAGCTGTATAGAAGTGTCTTGAAAAATATCTAGTAAACTATCATGTACTGTCATCATGGCAAAGATAAAATACATCAGTTATTAGAAATAAGTTATTAAAACTATCATGTTTAGAAAAAATCTCCATTAAACAGAAATTTGGGGAAAAAAATTAAGCAGGGGGGCTAATAGCTCAGGGGGGCTAATAAGTCTGACTTTAACTGTAGGTGAATTGGGTAAGCTAAATTGTTCGTAATGTATGAGTGTGAATGTGACGGTGTATGGGTGTTTCCCAGTATTGGGTTGCAGCTGAAAGGGCATCCGCTGTGTAAAACATACGCTGGATAAGTTGGCAGTTCATTCCGCTGTGGTGACCCTTTATGAATAAAGGGACTAAGCCAAAGCAAAACTTAATGAATTAAAATGTGTCAGGTTTATTTTGATATATTTCTACCATACACCTTTACCATGATTTACAGAAGACTCATACTAAAATATAATTTAGTTCAACAGCGGAACATTATTTTACCGCTATTTTTAGGATTTATTCTTACAAAAGTAATTAGAAAAATTAAGTTACCCTTTTTTTTTTTGTTTGATGCGATATTACCACCAAAGTAGGTTCAATTATTCAAAATTATTGTGAATTATTATTGTTAAATGAGAGAGACTGTAAACAAAGCTACAGTAGGAGTGTTGTTATTAGAGGGGATACAGTTGGGATCCAAGTTTTTATTCATTTTCTTTTCGGCTTAGTCCCTTTATTAGTCCGGGGTCGCCACAGCAGAATGAACCGCCAACTTATCCAGCATATTTTTTACACAGCAGATGCCCTTCCAGTTGCAACCCATCACTGGGAAACACCCATACACACTCATTCACACACATACACTATGGCCAATTTAGCTTAACCAATTCACCTATACCGCATGTCATTGGACTTGTGGGGGAAACCGAAGCACCGAGATAACCCACGCGAAAACGAGGAGAACATGCAAACTCCACACAGAAATACCAACTGACCCAGCCGAGACTCGAACCAGTGACCTTCTTGCTGTAAGGCGACAGCACAACCTACTGCGCCACCGCATCGCCACAAGCTTTTATTATTATTATTATTATTATTGAATTAGCAAGTAAATTGTTTTATTAATGCCTACAATAGCCCTCACAGTAATTATTTTTGTAGAGTGTCACAAAAATGATGCTATATTGCCATGCGCATGGCCAGAAAACTCATCAAAAAAAAAAAAGTTTGTTGTTTGTTTGAACAGTTTACTTAAAATGAGCTGAAACTACACAGTTTTTGAGTATTTTTTAATTATTTTAATCAACACAATTATTTTAGGTTCAATCATTTACATTGTAGCTTCAGATGTGTTTTTCACAGCTTTAAGCACCCTTTTTTTAAGCTCAAAGTAAGTCGTTTGTTGGGTTGGACACATCTGTATAAGAAATGCTTAGTTTGGTCTGATTGTCAATTAATCTTGTTTGTTTATATCAAGGGCTTTCCATTGTGGATGTATGGGTTGTACCAACAGTCAACAATGAGAACTGAAAAGTGCAAAGCCAGTTTTACTCTAAACCCTCATTTGGACTGATTATTCCTACTCTAGCATAGTGGTTTCGGATTGAAACTTGTGTATGGACACTTACTATGGATATTAACTGAGCTACCTCTTTTGTGTTTGTGTGTGATTGCTTTTTATCTTTTAAACTTTTTAAAAGGCAATTGCGATTGTGAAGATGGTATTAACTTTCTATTTATGTTAGTGTTTTGTTAGTTAAAAGTGGGTAAATACTGTGTAGTTGGTGGTTGAATCTTTCACAAGTTTGTGCTTATAAACAGTGTTTATATGATTTATTAGGCCCTTAGATTTTGTGCAGACTTTTGGGGTTTTATTACCATTTTGAATGGGTAATAGGTTAATATTTTGGATGAAGTTTACATATGGAACAGAGGGTTTGCTTTCCTTCTTTCTATACTGTATACTGTACAATGTACTGTATCATAGTTAGTACTGATTGTTGTTTCCACCATTGGATAATGCAAAATGGCTTCATACGGTATGAGGTTTGCACCAAGCGTTGATCCAGACTTTACTGCTGGCTCTTTCATCAATCTATATGAGCCATTACAATAGCGTATTCTTATGGAGTTTGAAGCTCTTGATAATGAGGAAGAGTTAGCTCTTCCTCTTCTTCCTCCAGTAGATAATGAAGAAAGTCTTTAGTAGCCTCAAAGGTCATTTAGGAGATCGTTTGGAGGTTAGAATATACACTATAGAAGGACTAAGTAAAAAGCATGCTAAAGAAACAGACTCTGATGTGCAGAGAGCCATCCAACCCCACAGCCAATTAAGTTAAATAACATGGAGGTCTTCAGTGGATCGTCTTTCAACAGTGACATTTATATTCAATGTCTTTTCTTCTTATTCTTCATTTATATAAAACTGCTCAGACACAATTTACGTTGTAATAGTGCAATAGAAATAACGATGACTTAAACAAATGCAGGGTCAACAAGGGATTGAAAGAGATGAGAAGTCAACAGAGATTGTTGAAAGAGAGTGTAATTCTGTAAAGCATTAATGGATTGTTTGAAAATAATAGATACCAAGTTGATATCCTTGATTAGGTCGACCTCATGTGCCTACATACGCACCAGTGACACACATAGACCCAATGGCATCAGATGCCCAGACAGCATATGACACCATATTTCGTGTTTTCTGTCTAATTACGGTTGTGAAGTGCGTTATGGGATATTGATTTTTGCTCTGCTGAATTTTGGTGTTGAAAATTCAACTCTGCAGTTTAACAAAGTGACCTTTATTGACATTTTAGTAGTTTGAGACAAGATATTGTTTAAAAAATAATACATAGAGAACTAAGATTGTACAATACACTCTCAGAAATTAAGGTACGTGAGCTGTCACTGGGATGGTACCTTTTCAAAAGGTACAAATTTGTTCCTAAAAGGTCTATATTAATACCTCAAGGGTACATATTAGTACCTAAAAAGTGCAAAATGTGTTCCTCTTGAAATTTTAGGTACTAATTTATACTTTTAAGGTACCAATTTGGACCCTTCAAGTACAAATGTAAGGTACCACCCCAGTGACAGCTTGCATGCTTTTATTTTTGAGAGTGTAAAAGAATATGAACTGGCAACTTATTACCAGGTTTTGGCAGTGTACAACACCAACCCAGACAATACATCACTTTAATCTATCAAAACTTTTCATGAAAGTCACTTTTTCAAACCTTTCAAGGTTAAAAGTTGTTGGAATAAAGATCAAGGTCCTATAATGCAATTCAAAAGCCTAATTAAGTGAAGAAAAACATAAATAACAAAATACAGAAAACCATTAATTTACAGATATTTTTACAGTGTATATACTTTCATTATTTCCCACATGAGCATTTTGGAAGGGGAAGGAGGGGAAGATGCTACTGATTATTTTAAAAGTGTGAGGAATGCCTAGCTGTGTGGCTGATGAGTGAGGGATCACTGAGCATCACTGCAATCAGTTTTAATTCATACTACTAAAGATTAATGAGTAGCTTTTAAAGCTGAAATAAATACACAATCAGTTTAAGACCATTTTCCTTCAGTCATTCTTCTCTAATGATTGTGAAGTTGAGGCAGAAGAAGGATTTGTGAATGAAAACAGAGCGGAGTTTATGTGTATAGAGCTTTACTGAAACCTAATATGACTGAAAAGGAAATACAAGCTTTGCGCAATTTTAACCCAGGGATTGCCAAAATCCTGAGAGGAACTTTAACATCTGTTTATGAACTGGTTAAAATGGGTACACAGGTAGAGTGTGACATGGCTGAAGAGAGAGCTTTTTGGAGACAACTTCAGCTTGTTATAGTAGAGATATATAGAGATAATGGAACAAATAGACCCAAAAAGGCCATTAATTGCTCTTCATGCAAAAATAAGTGACAACCAATTCTTTTAACACCGACTATATCAATCAATAACTAGCAGAGCAAGGTTGACACCAGTTTTTCTTTAATTTGGAAATCTTTATGGGGTAAACTGAAGTTGGCATCTGAAACTTGGCCAAGCAGCCAAGGGCAGACTTTTTTACTACCCAACCATCAAGGTCAGTCAGCAGTGGGACATTTTACCTGGATCTGCTCTTTGCATGGGTAAAGTTATGCTCTAACATTGTGTGCTATGAAACATCAATATTTGACATCCCCCTTGGTCACTGGCCTTGAATTCCTTTTTACATCAGGAATAAACCTGGATTTTGGTGCCAATACTTTTTTTTTTTTTTTTTTTTTTTTGCCTGAGGAAGAAACAGTTCGAGGTCAAACAGTTCAACAGGCAAGGTCTTTAAATTGTCTTCTCCTCATGGACTTGGTCAATCTTTACCATGCTCTACATCTTGCTCAAATATCTAGTTCCACGGTAGGGGTAAGAGTTGCAGAGTATCCATCCAGAACTAAAAAAGAAGCAATTTAAAGGTCTGCTGTTAAACTGGCTGACATTGAGTAAGGAACACAAGTGCCATTAAGTATCAGACTGTTACCACTCTGGTAGCATGCCTGTTATCAGTAAGCAAACAGGAAATCATTCATGAGGATACAGCATGATAGCTAAGCTATGATTGCTTTTCTCCATGGATAGTTCCAGTGGTTTTAGTGCCAAAAAAGTTCTGCATGGAACAAACAACAAATAACCTTTATTTTTTTAGGAGTGTTGGTGAATAACATGGAGGTCTTCAGTGGAGAGTTGGCGAACAAAATTTTTAACAGTATAGTGTTTGGTATTAAATCTAAATGTTCCTTAAAGAAACTGATGATTCCATAAAGAAACTTTAACATCAGAAGAATCTTTCCAATGCACAAAACGTTCTTTAGGCCCTGTCACACGAACATGGGTATTTTTTTAAGGCTGGGCCATATTGCAAAAAATAATCACAGTATCATATTTTATATCATTTGGTATTGATAATTATTGTATATTTTAACAATATATTTAGGAATATTAGAATTTTTTTATTTAGCCACTTTATTTTAATTTACCAACATTACTAAGACAAATAGTTTTAATAGTCAAAAACAAAAATATTTAAACAAAATATCTCATCTTTTTATAATAAAAGAGACTCTTAAACTTGATAAATAGAATGTTGCAAATTGTGTGCAATGGTAAAGGTAGATCAATATCTGTAAGATGTCAATAATAATGATGCAGTAAACCTCAAACTCTCTAAACAAAATAAATGATGATAATCAAATATGAGCTTTCAAATAAAGAATCTATCCATCATTATTCAAATGCATGTTATTCAACATTACAAATTATAATGATGAATGACTACATTACCCACTATGCTAAAAAACCACATTACCCCTATGCTAAAAAACCTTTCATATGGGGAGCTAGTGGCTGGGATGCACAAGAAAAGAAACCAAAAAGCCACTCTGGTGACATCCTTTCATCCTTTTATATTTACAATCTCTTCACTGCTGCTATACAGCACTCATTTTAACATGTGTTGTTATTCTGAACTGAAGATACAAGCGCGAGCGTGTGGTTTCCTTCACCATTTTCAATATGCTCCACTGCTGTCTCTCATAACTAAGCGAACATCAACTGTTTCCTCAGACGATGACAAATGAATAAACCATTGCTGCAGCTCCGATGCAAGTTTTAGGAGAAAAGTAAAAGGCGCTGCAGTGTTTGGATGTGCTATGTTTGTCTCAGGTAATTAGTCTGTCGTTACTGAAATGTGTATATTCCATACAAAGTGTGAAGCAAATTGGTTAGTTCTACTTGCATGAATCGCGGTGCGCTCACGGCATTCTGAAAACTTCAGAAGTTTTTCAACTAGATGTACCTGGAAAATATGCCACTTGCACACCATATGCGGCGCATTCCCATTTGCGTGTCATGCAAGTCGCGCCCCTACAATGAAAATGACAAACTGACATCCTAAGCTTATTGGCATACCTTCCAAGGTGTGCACTCAGCAGCCACATTTTAATAAAACTATAGCCTTCATACAAAAGCTTCATACCAAACTTTTTTTATTGTTATTGACAATGGTGTTCGGTCAATAAAAACCGATACCGATTTTATCGCCCAGCCTTAGCATTTTCAAAATACACTTTTTTCTACACGATTTCGCTGTTTGTCCACAAGAAAACAGAATATCAGGTGGCTGAAACCAAAACTTTCTGCAAACTCCAGCCAGGGTAGATTGTTCCAAATTTTATAGGTACAATGGACAAAACAACCAGAGTTTTCACTGCATGATGTCAGATTGCGCAGTTTTTTCCTTTTCATTAGCCAACATGGCTGGCTTCACACCAAATGTGGAAGACACAAATTTTGCACGTTTGTGGCAAACGTAACGCCTATTCCGAATTGATCGACTGCTGGGCGGTATTCCACTTTCATGTTTGCATTGACTTGTACGCAATGTATGAGTATTTACTTGTGAAGATACTTAATTTCCCATATGGTGTAAACCTAGCATGAAAGTGTCATTATTGCCGTCTGTTGGTTTAGCATGCCCTTAACATGCATCACAGTGCGTTTTGTTTGTGTTGTGATTTTTTTTTTACAAAACGAAAGCAGGGAAAATGCTGTTTATAAAGATACCAATGTAAGTGTAGACATGGCCTCAGATTGTTAACGATTTCTTTGCTCTAAAAAAATTCAAGAAGTGTATATTTTTAAGAGTGTATGTAAGAGAATTGATTCATATTTAAGTAAACATTATAAGTAACCACTTTTGGTTATATCAACAGATAAAATAACATTGACAAATTTTATTCCAGTGATGTAGAAAATTAAATGAGGCAGAAACAAAAGCTGCCTCAGAAAAAAGGACTCTGAGACACGTGTTTCCACCGTCTGCGTACTATGAGTGGGCTGTAATTACTAGTTTTGAGTGTGAATTCTAGCATGCAAATCTCCCATTAGCGTAACACTGGGAGAAAATGCCCATTTAATCCTCATTCATTTTATCAGTCATATTTGTGAGCTGTTCAAACACATGCATCATCCTGCTCATTGCAGGGTCACTGAAACATAAGCAGCAAAGCAACACTTCGTAAATGACTGTTTGTATAGTCTTATGAAAACAAGTCTGGTTATTACTAACTCACTTCATCACATCAAACCCAGCAATTTTTTTAAACTCAAGGCATTTCTGCACGGCGTGTTTTTGTCCACCATGTTCTGTTGTAAAAAAAGAGCAGCAGGCCAACAGGGAACAAAGAGTGCTAGGGAAAAGATTTGCTTGTGTCACATCATCATCGTCATGAGGGTGGAGGAGGGATTTGTGTTTGGATATGGAGCAGGAGTGGCAGATGGTGCGTGGTTGGGGAGAGAAGGGACAGAACCAGGCCCAACTCAGCACGACCAGGAAATACAATCAACCTCTCAGCAGACCTGCAGAGCCTGACATACAACACATCTCTCTTCTTCTTCTTCTTCTTCATCTCAGCCTCCGTCTCTCTCTTAAACATTATCGTATACCTGTATTTTTAATATAAGTGGAACACGTTTTTTGAATGGAGAATAATATTATGACCTTTCTAGGATGCGCTTATATAGTAAACTGAGGAGCTTCTATTATGTACACATCATTATAGTTTATTTTTTAACTAAATTCATGAGATAAATAATTGTTGTTACTTAAATATAATAAAAAAACAAATAAAAATTTAAACAAAATGTTGTAATATATATATATATATATATATATATATATATATATATATATATATATATATATATATATATATATATATGTATTAAAAAAAAAAATATATATATATATATATATATGTATGCTTAAAGTTCAGATTTCCTAATCGACATTAGGTGAAATAACCTTGATTTTTCAATCATAACAAAAGAAAACATTTGTTTTTTTTCACCAGTTGTGATTTTCTGCAAGCAAAAATGCTGTAAATGACAATATTTTTATTTCTTCAGAAACTTCCAAGTTAATATATTGTCATTTAAAGCATCTCTGTTTACTATAAATCAAGCTTTTTTTTCTTTTCAGCTAGTTGCTGACAAAACATATCATGTAATGTAGGTTAAAGGGGTGGTCCAGAGTGTATTTTTAAGGCTTGATTGTGTTTATAAGATGCAAAGTAATGTGTGCTCATGCTTTATTTGTAAAAAAAAATCATGTCATTTTTTCACATATCTTACTTTCAAGAGTTCCCACTTAGATATGCTTGGTGCATAAAGCAGGTTTGGCATGCTGTCCCGGGAGAGAACCCTGAGCTCGGAGATATTTGAGCCCAGGGCTCCCGCCCAGTCGATAAGCATATCAGGAGATCCGAGATAGGTAGGTCTCGAGAGCTCCCCCTTTAGAAAGGGAGGAAAAGGAGGAGATGGGGTGGAAGGGGGGATTCTTCCAAATGAAGATAGAAACAGTAGGGAGAAAATGATCCATTTATAGTAAACTAGGATCACTCTGATTGGATTATTACTGATTACAGATGAGTGGCCAGACGTGCTCAATCATATCACGTGCTCCTCTCGAAATTAGTTTATGAAACTTCACTTGATTATATACAGCTACTCAGCTAACATAAAAACGCTTCCTAGTTCCTCCGAAAGCCTGCCCTCAAGAGGCTCTGATTGGTCAGCTAACATAATGTGCTTTGATTTGTGGATTGGCTTCAAATCACCATGAAGCGTTACGTCCAGTTATGTCTCTACTAGCACGCGCTGTGCCTGCTGTGTAAATACTGTCAGTCAGTGTGAGCTTGAATCAGACAGAAAATGAAAAGGACACAGCTGAACTTCATGCCTCTTCTCTAAAATAAAATCTGACAAGTGTCTTTTATATATATTCGGGTTATAAGCATGTAAGAAACATTCACATATCTTTTGCAAGTTTGTTATTTGTGATGTAGAATGCAGAGAAAGTGTCCGCATAGAGAGACGCTGCAGCTCTGGAGACGATTGTGAGTGTTTCAGCACTTTGACTGATAAATATGAATTTGTAGCTAAATTGTTAACGGTGCCAAACAGCATTTCCCATTGTTTACATCCTTGTTAACGCTAGACACTATGCATGTCATAGATAGTAAAAATACTTACAAGTTGTAGTTCACAATCCACAGCCGAATCCAGCACTGAACTGGGAGAGATTCTGCAAGCTGCCCTTTGTCAAAAAGGACATATATAAAATTGGCTATTTCCTGTATTATATGTACTGTACATAATAAAGGAAAACGGCCAATTCTATATATGTCGCATATATTAAAAACTTATGTCAAAACCCATATTAAAACATTTATGTTTAAACTAAAATAAATGAATCTAAAACTACAATAAACATTAAGAATTAATCAAAACTACATAGACATATTAATAAAAATATATAAATATGACAAAAAAAATACATTTCTAAAAAAATAAACGTTAAAATTAGTTAAAAATATAACATTCAAACTAATCTGATAAAAACAATAGCAGTACACTGGTTTGCTGTCTTACAGGAAGTCATTTTAGAGAACTAAAACAGAGAAAGGCACAAAATCTGTTCAAGAGTTGAACGAAGCTATGAAGATAAATGAATAATATTTTATAAAGATGTTTAAATATTTATTTTGAATTTGGCTGATTGAAAGAAATAAAGGCTGAAATCAAAGAACTTCCTAAATCCTTTTAGGATGAATCGGAGACTGAGCTCAAATAGCTTCTTAATAGTCAACATACTTTTAAGAAGACTGTGCTGCCTTCAGAAGTCATATTTTGCGCTAATTTGTTAATGAAAAACTAAATATATATAATTATTTGTTTATACTTTACATTGACTGTCCTCTTTAGTTTGTTTTGAATATGATAACCTTTCAAACTGCATGTCAACTGGCAGCTGTTAAATATAATGAATATAATTTTTAGGTAAAACATGTTGTACTTGGGGCATCACGGGGGCGCAGTGGGTAGCACGAATGCCTCACAGCAAGAAGGTTGCTGGTTCAATCATGTTCTCCCAGTGTTTGCGTAGGTTTTCTTCCAGGTGCTCCGGTTTCCCCTACAGTCCAAAGACATGCGGTACAGGTGAATTGAATAAGCTAAATTGGCCATAGTGTACATGTGTGAATGCAAGAGTGTATGGGTTTTTCCCAGTGTTGGGTTGCGGCTGGAAGGGCATCCGCTGTGTAAAATATATGCTGGCTAAGTTGGTGGTTCATTCCGCTTTGGCGACTCCTGATTAATAAAGGGACTAAGCCGAAAAGAATGAATGAATGTTGTACTTATATTAAGCAGACAGTCTATTAATACTATTGACATGTAGTTGTAAACCTATATTTACAGTCAACAGCGTATAAAGAAGACCATCAAAATAAAATGCCACCTACTGTAAATTATGCTGTAAATATGATGCACCTACTGTAGTTATATATTAAAAAATCTGCAGAGAATGATCACAAACATTTGAAGCAGAAGGATCTTTTCTGTCACCCGATAAAGGTTAATTTTATCAAAAATTACAGTCTTACTATACTGTACATTACTGCGCTCTTTTGATCACTCTGTTTGCTTATTAAATAAATAGATATCAACTAACAAAAGATTTTTAACAATTAAAACATGACTTCAGAGTGCCACAAGAAACATAAAATACAGCAAGGAGAATCAGAACGAAGTATTTGAGAGATCTGCTGAGGTATGGTAAAAAGTGATATGTTCAACATACTGTAATATAAACAGCAATGCACTAGATTACTTGGCTACGTTGAAAACCGGTTTAGCCAGCGCAAGCATTTACTTGATTTCACAAATGTCCATTGTAAATGTATGATGGCATCCTGTTGTGGAGGTTTATGCATGTTTTGCAATTTATTATAGCGATTATCTACCTATAAGCCTCTGTCTTTCTTAGTATCCGTCAGCATTGAATTGAATGACTGATGATCTCCATATCTTATTTCTTTTTTTTTTATGACATTTAAAGTCTGCGTTCATCTTCAGCCATTCTTAATGCATAAAATATGGCAACGCTCCTGCTTTTAAGCCTGATGAAAGCGCTGTATGTCCCTGCATAGGGAATACGTGCTAATACGAAGGCTTTGTTGAGGATTTGAGCTCTGCTTGTTTTGACAACACAGTTCAGCTGCAGATATTCCGAGTGAGAAAAAAAACGTTCAGATAAGGCTGTGTTGTTCTCATTTGGAACAAAGACCTTTTTGATGAAGAAATCAAGATGTTCACACCAACGGAAGCTAAAAGAAAGAGTACTTTGTGTAACACAAACAGATAAAGGAGCATGGAGAGTGTTACAGGTATCATTTGGTGAAAGCAGCGGCCATGAACTACACTCCCACTCATCCAGCGCATTCACACACACATACACACAGGTCTAAGGTCACGACGTAAATATTCAGCATTATCTATAGGGAGGAGAAAGCTGGATCCTTGCAAGATGCTCATGACAGTTTGGTGGAAATATTCTGAATACAGTGCCCAGCATAAATAAATACATTATAAGTGAACACGGACAGTTTATAAAGCATTTATGCCATGTTTAACATAGTAATATCAATAACATAATAATATAATTTAACATAATAATAATAATAAAACATATAAATTCAATTGAGGCGTTGCAAAAGAAAATTACCAACAGAAATCTATAAAATATTGTAGATGTACATAATCCTGATAGGTCACTAAGGTCATCTGATCAGTTTATTCTTTCTGTACCAAGGTCTTAGTGTAAGCAAAGTGGGCGATCAGGCTTTTGCTGTCATCATCCCAAAATACTGGAACAAGCTTCTACCCCACATTAGACACGCTCTAACTGTATCTGTTTTTTAAAACTTTGTGAGGTTTGTTTTAATTGTTATGTATGTGCTGTAGGACTTGTTATTTTATTAGTATTGATTTTGTTCAGCACTTTGGGCAATGTTGTGTTGTAAAAAAAAGTGCTATATAAATAAACTAACTAAAAAAATGTATTATTTGATTATTCCTGTAAATAAAAATATTATTTTTTATTTTCTTCTAATATGTTCATTGGTGTGTACTCATTTATGCACAATGATTGCAAAAAATATCTCATTGTACAGAATTCCATATAAAGATTACTCATTTAAAAGCATGCCATTTTTTCTTCACAAGAAGAATCTGTTATTATGATGTATTGTACATTTACTACATTCACTGTAATAAATGAAAAGTTGAGTTAACTTAAAAATTTAAAGCAACCGGCTGCAAAAAAATGTTGAGTTTATTAAGCTTCAGGGGTTGAAGTTGTGCCAAATTATTCTGTAAATTATACTTGACTTAAACCAGCCTTTTCAGTCAACCTAAAAAATAATTTGGCACAACTTCAACAACTGAAGCTTAATAAACTCAACATTTCTTTGCAGCCGGTTGCTTTAAATTTTTAAGTTAACTCAACTTTTTATTTTTTACAGTGTACTATGTGAAGTCCTGCAATTGTGGAAACACATGAATGATCTACTATCCATATTTTTACACTTTAAGATAGAAAAAGATAGCACTTCTTTTGGCATTCTACTGACCAAAAGTAAATTTGCAAAGCATTTCAAATTGTTCTCATACCTTAAACCCAAACTAAAGGAACATTTACACAGTAATGACATAACTCGAAAACGTGAACATGTATTTTTTTTGTTTTTGAAAAGTCGTGTGTACAGATGAACATCTTTTCAAAAATATCCTTGCGCAATCAATCCACAATAAAAAAAAATTTGCACAAGTAATTGATTCTTTTCACTTTTTCTCATAACTAGGTATCTCAAAATATTTTTTTTTCCCAAAGAGTTTATATAGGCATAAAATTGCAAGTTATGAAGTCTGAACTGTGAGAAAACTTTATTTTTTCCCAAGTATTGTTAATTTATATCTCACAATTCTGGGAAAAGTAGTCAAAATTGTAAGTTGAAAATGCTAAACAATGGGGCCTGGATTACAATAATATGTTTTAGTTTTAAAACAGATTTTAGAACGAAATCGATCCATGTCTACACTGGCGTTTTACCTAGTGTTCGTGAACAGCTCTCAGTCCACACTATACCACTGAAAATACACATCACATGACCACAAACACACACTGGCATGTGCTGCAGCTGCGTATGCACATGTCTGAGCTCCAGGCAGTCAGCGGGTGCTTTGAGCACATCTACCCAGGTGAGAGCAGCACAGGTCAGACAGTTCATCAAGGATATACAGCTGGATCTCATCTCACTATAGTTGTTAAACGTGATATTTCATTCATCTTGTCTCTCTAACGACTCTTCGATCTTTTTAATCTATTACTTGTTCTCAGGTAATGTGTTTTGAGCGCGAAGATAAGTTAATATAATAATTTATGTAACCACATACACTGATTCTGCACATTGACTGCTTGCTTGCCTTTGTATTGTATTGTATTATATAAACTTTTTGTACGTTGTACTTTTATAATGTCTATTATTGATTAATAAAACTGACATTCAGCAAAAGAAACAGCGTATGTTTCATATTTTTCAATGAAAATGAAAGGAGGAAGTTATGTTTTAGGCTCTGTTCTGTTATAAATGCATACAGTGAAGATGACAGATATAAATCTGTAGCTACATGACACCTCAACATTGTTTGGTGTCTGTTAAGTTGCTAATATTAAAATGAAAATAAGCAGTTCCTTATATCATGTTTTTATTATATTGTTAATATAGTGAAACAACATAGCAGGGTGATGTGAATGACGCTATAAAGTACACTGATCCCTGATCCCTTTAAATGAAAACTTCCTATTCAGCGTTTTCAAATCGGTCATGCTACGTAACCATAGCAAAATGTATGTGTTTTAAAACTAAAATGTATTCGTGTAAACGGGCCTGGGTTTATATATTTATATCTATATTTTTTTTTTCTCTTTCTTATTGTGGAAATGGTCTTCCACTAAAAAAACAATCTACTTTCATAGTCATGTAGGATTATTAGTCATAATATTCTTGCCCATTCAAAAAAACCTATTCCAGACACATCAGATATGCAGAAGGACAGGAACAAAGATCTAAGCAACTTCATTGCAAGTCAACTGAGTCAATGAGTCTCTGAAACAGTGAAAATTGTAGTTTTCTCCTGGTAAACAGTGATAAGAAATTACCAATAGTGGCCCAAGCAAGAATGAACCACACATCGACAATAGGGTTTTAGCTGCCAAAGGCTCATCAGTGCATGAGGTCAAAGATGGCCATCTTGTCAGATCCAAACCAACAAGGTTTACTATAGGTTGCACAAAATTTTTGATTTATGAGAGTGCCTGTTATGACCCCTGTTTTCTGATGGTAATGGAAGCATCTGAACTGGACCTTGGAGCAATGGAAAAAGGTTGCCTGTTCTGGATTGTCCACTTAAATGTTTAATGGAGAACCCAAAGTGATTCAAACCAATCCTTTTACCTTTTTTGAGCGTATGACAAAGGATGAATGAAGGATAAGATAACTACTCGAGGTTTGACTCTCTTACAGAGTTTCTACACTGAATAACAGCTGCTATGGTTATGCTTTGTTAAGCAGCAAATGGCAAAGCTACTATAAAGACTGACGAATGAGAAATTGTACAATTGTGGTCAGGTTATATGGAATGTTAAAACACATTACAGCAAATATTTCCCATTTTTTACTGAAAGTGTTTTATGAAACCTTTAACCCAGTCTATTATTCAACTGTAGAGCATGCTCCTCTATCACAGTATCGGTTTCCCTGTCAGGCTTTGCCTCAGCAAGTCTGCTTGTGCAGGCAAATGCATTCACTGCGATTGCTCAACAGCGCTTCAGGCACTGGCAGAGTCTGAGCTTTCACAGGGTGCAGAGTTGTCTCCATCTTACCACCCTTGGAGCATTTGAATGTTACCCAAACATCAACAGAAATAACTGCCCCACTGCAGATAAGGATTTTTGTTCAGTTAGAACTTTTGGCATGTAAAGAGGGACACAAAAAACTAGATATACCTGTGGACTGCTATAGCACTAATGGACTGCGGGTTACTCTTACTACTAGCCGGCAGCTAGCTCTCTGCAACTCTCACATGGTCGCCCACTAAAGCTACCTGGATAGCTTTAGTGGTCTCCCATCAGTACCTGGATGGGAGACCACATGAGAAAGCTCGGTTGCTGCCGGAAGTGGTGTTAGTGAGGCCAGCAGGGGGCACCCAACCTGCAGTCTGTGTGGGTCCTAATGCCCCAGTATAGGGTTGGAGACTCTATACTGCTCAGGATGAGACGTTAAACTGACTCGCTGGGGTCATTAAAAATCCCAGGATGTCCTTCGGAAAAGAGTAGAGGTTTAACCCCAGCATCCTGGCCAAATCTGCCCACTGGCCTCTGTCCATCATGGCCTCCTAGCACTCCCGTATCATAATTGGCTTAATCACTCTGTCTCCTCTCCACCAATCAGCTGGTATGTGGTGTGCGGTCTGCTGCAAAATGGCTGCCGTCGCGTCCTCCAGGTGGATGCTGCACTCTGGTGGTGGATGAGGAGATTCCACTCTATGTGTAAAGCACTTTGAGTGCCCAGAAAAGCGCTATATAAATGTACAGAATTATTATTATTATTGTTATTACTACTACTCCATGTTAAAAAAAAGCCCAAATTTCACACTAGATTTTTCACAAGTTTGTGCTACACTGAGCAGTATCGGGTTTTAATAACATAATCCAAGGCTAGATCAAGCAGCCATAAGACAAACACAGAAGATAATCCTCAGAAAACCAAGAAAATCCAGTGCGCAAATGTAAATCATGAGTCCTCACACAGAAGTGGCCTTTGATTATGTTGGATTTATGTGTGACGATTCTGACTATGGCATTTAGAAATGTCAGCTGTATTTCACAAGCAACACATAAGTCTTCAGAAAGTTGCAGCGCAGGACTGTGAACAGATTTTACTGATGCAAAATCTACACTGTAAAAAAAGATCAATTAGTCCTGACAGCATATGTTTTTAGGCCATTGTAACTTATTAATCTAAGTTAGTCTTGTTTTAACTTAATTTTATAAGCTGTTTTAAGTCAGTTTAACATAATATAAGTTAAAGTTAATTTGATTCAGCTCAAAAAATTAAGGCAACCAGGAATTTTTTATAGTGTATGTAAAACTCTGTTCTCATCTGAAATGGCAAAAAGACTCTCTGTGCATAATTCAAGCAACGTGTCCTTGGTGTACCGTAACACTGAAACCGACCCATTAGAGGCAGCGATACATCCTTGCAGCTATGATATTTAAAAGACACACTGGCGAGTGAACATATTTCCCTTCCAGGGAACCCAGCATATTATGTTATTATCGTATTGTCATGCATGAGATCACCAGCAGAACGCAAGGCAGAGTAAAAGCTTACCTGCACCTACAGGGCGCATCTGTGCGAGTTGTGGGGTAACATTATCACCCTGGGAGATGTTTGCTCGCCATAAGCAAAAGATGCTGGCTATTTGTTACATTTCACTCATATACATTAGTGTGTTAGACAGTAATGAAGAGCCACGGCGCAAGTGAACATTATATATAGCTACATAACATCATACAGTGGTGTGAAAAGTGTTTGCCTCCTTACTGATATCTTTTTTTTTGCATTTGTCACACTTTAATGTTTTAGATCACCAAACAAATGTAAATATTAATCAAAGATAACACAAGTAAACGTGTAATGCAATTTTTTAATAAACTCTGTAGTTATTTTCTATTTTTTTTAAGTAATTAGAAATAAGTAATTAATAAAGTAATAGGTAAAGTAATTAGTAATTCATTCATTTATTTTATTTTCAGCTTCATTTTCAGCTTGATTTATCTTCATCAATCAGGGGTCGCCACATCGGAATGAACCGCCAATTTATCCAGCACGTTTTTACGCAGCGGATGCCCTTCCCGCTGCAACCCATCTCTGGGAAAGTAATTAGTGATTATTCCAAAGTAATTAGTAATAAAATTTTGTTTTATTTTTGTAAGTATGTGTTACTTTGGTTCTAACTGAAATAAAAATTAAGAGTCTACAGCATCTTTAGAAATCTGTTTTCTGAGAATAATAGTACCGTGTTGAATATGTACAGTATTTTACCTGCTAGATAGACAGATTGTTTGTATGCAAGAAGTCTTACAGTAGCCAGTGCTCCACTCAGAGATTTGATCTCAGCCTCATCCAAACAAACAAACAAACAAAACGATACAGACTGAACCCAGAAGACCCGTGGCAACCACACTGATATGATAGCATCAGGCAGTAGCTGCAGATTTATCAGCTGCAGATCCATGATATGAATCTCCCAGCACATCCCAAAGGTGCTCTTTTGGACTAAGATCTGGTGATTATGGAGCACTTTTGAGTTTGTGCCATGGTGCATCATTGTGCTGGAAGTAGCAAACACAAGACGGGTTCAGTGAGGTCATCAAGGGATGGAGCATCAGCAATAATACTCAGGTCAGGAATTGCACAGAGATTCAAAGGTAATGAAATGCATGATGGATCTATGCTTTCAAGATTTGGATTTAAACTATGGTTTAAATTTCAACAAACACATCAACTGAATCCTATGAGCTGCTCATGAATGAATGGCTAATATCCAGGGCCAGACAGAATCTGCAGACATTTTTACTATTCCTGCAGAGAATTTTGTAAAAAATATTTGTGGATTTATGTGGAATAATTTTGGGAGTATTACAAAAAATGTATATATGAAATAAAAAATAATACATTTTTTTACCTTTATTTAATGTTTTCAATGCAAATCCAATTAGATCCACTTATTTGGTAAACAAAGCAACTCTCTCATATAATATATCTACTGAAAGAAAAAAATATTACTTCACAAACTGTATTGTAGATAAATCAAATGAACATTTTTATATTAGTCAATAATATTACTGAAATTAATTTAAAAACTGAATAAATATAAAATACACACATTTACATGAGTAAATAAAGACTCAATGATGGGCTGAAACTGTGGAATTCTGCAGAATTCTGTGTGCGCAGATTCTGTGTGGGCCTACTGATAAGCCCATAGGTAATACATCCAGGGTATTCATAATGATTTCAATTGAAACAACCTAAATTGTGGATAGCAGGTCAACACTTTGCAAAAAACCCTGAATTACGCCAAAAAAAAAAAAAGATTCTGTCATTTAAGTTGAAGCAATAATGCAATAATGTGTGAACAAAGAAAAAACTGATAAATTGGTGTTAAATCATAATGTGTTTGTTAATAGTGCTGGGCAAAAATTAATTCATTCATTATTTACATCCAAAATAAAAGTTTGTTTTAACTTAATATATGTGTGTGTTATATATTTATTAATTTGTTTGAGATACACATGCATAGAAACAAAACTATATATAATTTGTATCATTCATTTTCCTCCAGCTTAGTCTCTATTTCAGAGGTCGCCACAGCGGAATGAACCGCCAACTAATCCAGCATATGTTTTACACAGCGGATGCCCTTCCAATCACAACCCAGTACTGGTAAACACCCATACACTTTCACATTCAAACACAGACACGCACAAAGGCCAACTGATCCAGCCGGGACTCGAACTAGCGACCTTCTTGCTGTGAGGCGACAGTGTTAACCACTGAGCCACTGTGCTGCTAATTTGTATAATATACATATTATTTATGCAGATTTACACAGTACACTCAGTATTGCCTGGCAGTAGTTTTTAATAACAGCATTGTGTGTGTGTGTGTCCTGATATATCTCGCTATTAGATTCCACAATCATACGCTAAATCACTAATTCTTTCACAAAACTCATTAGAAATCTCACTGCCTCTATTGCGCTTTTCAGAGAGCTGCATAACTTAACATAAAACACTAATTTATGTATATTTACAGGCAATTTACACAATTTTCCATATTATGGCTATTCATTAGCATAGAACACAAAACTGCAGAGATTCGAAGTAATATTGTTCTAATGGCTTAGCTGATGGACACACATCTCTCAATGTGAGATGCAAAAAAATCAATATGGGAATAAAGAGTGAACGCTCGCAGGCAATACAAGATGTATTCATGCGCCAGAGACTCAGCTTGTTTGCAAAAGACATTCAGGTCTGCATCTCAAAATGTGTAAGTAGCAATCTCTAGCAAAAAAAATCGTGCAACCAGCAACACTTTCAATCATCTTAGTGACATAGGCTTATCTCTTGTTAGATATACACAGCATATCTCACAGCTTTGATCTCCATACCTACATATGAAAATCAAAGCGTTTTAAGTCCTATTTAAGGAAACAGTAACACAGGCTTTAGATAATCTGTTTAAAGGGAAATGTTGATTAAAGAGTAAAAGGTTGGTACAAATGTGACACAGTGGCTAAGTGGTTAGCACTGTCGCCTCACAACAAGAAGGTCGCTGGTTCGAGTCCCGGCTGGGTCAGTTGGCATTTCTGTGTGGAGATTGCATGTTCTCCCAGTGTTTGCCTGGGTTTCCTCCAGGTGCTCCGGTTTCCTTCACAGTCCGAAGACATGCGGTACAGTTGAATTGAATAAACTAAATTGGACGTAGTGTATGAGTGTATATGGATGTTTCCCAGTACTGCATTGCAGCTGAAAGTGCATCAGCTGTGTAAGACATATGCTGGATAAGTTGGCGGTTCATTCATAACCCCTGATGAATAAAGGGACTAAGCCAAAAAGAAAATGAATGAATGAATGAATGTTGGTACAAACTTACAATATCGTATTTACAGCCGGTAGAAAAAAGTATTGAACACGTCACCATTTTTCTCAGAAAAAATTTCTACAGTTCACTTGAAATTTTCACCTGATGTTAGTAACAACAAAATAATCAGTAGATACAAAGAAAACAAAACTAATTAGTTCATAAATTAATTTATGAGTAATAATTTGATAGGACAAAGGGGAAAAGTATTGAACGCATAAAGAAAAGAAGGTGTAAAAGCCTTGGAAAGCCCAGGCAACAGTCGAAATCCCGCTTTTCATCATTTTAAATATACTCTCACCGGCTCACTGCTCGTTAATGCAAATTTCTAATCAGCCAATCACATGGCAGCAACTCAATGCATTTAGGCATTTAGACATGATCAAGATGATCTGCTGCAGTTCAAACTGACCATCAAAATGGGGGAAAAAAAGATGATTTGAGTGACTTTGAATGTGGCATGGTTGTTGGTGTCAGACAGGCTTGTCTGAGTGTTTCAGAAACTGCTGATCTACTGGGATTTTCATGCACGACCATCTCTAGGGTTTACAGAGAATGGTTCGAAAAAGAGAAAATATCGCGTGAGCTGCAATTCTGTAGGCGCAAATGCCTTGTTAAGGTCAGAGGTCAGAGGAGAATGGCCAGACTGGTTCCTGCTGATAGAAAGGCAACAGCAACTCAAATAACCACTCGTTACAACCGAGGTATGCAGAAGAGCATCTCTGAACGCACGACATGTCGAATCTTGAGGCAGATGGGCTACAGCAGCAGAACCACACCGGGTGCCCCTCCTGTCAGCTAAGAACAGGAAACTGAGGCTACAATTTACACAGGCTCACCAAAATTGGACAATAGAAGATTAGAAAAATGTTACCTGGTCTGATGAGTCTTGATTTCTGTTGCAACATTCGGAGGGTAGGGTCAGAATTTGACATCAACAACATGAAAGCATTGATCCATCCTGTCTTGTATCAATGGTTCAGGCTGGTGGTGGTGGTGTAATGGTGTGGGGGATATTTTCTTGGCACATTTTGGGCCCATTACTACCATTGAGCATTGTGTCAATGCCACAGCCTACCTGAGTATTGTTACTGACCATGTCCATCCCTTTATGACCACAGTGTACCCATCTTTATGAGGCGCAAATCATCTCAGACTAGTTTCTTGAAGATTACAATGATTTCACTGTACTCAAATGGCCTCCACAGTCACCAGTTCTCAATCCAATAGAGCACCTTGGTGGTGGAACGGGAGATTCGCATCATGGCAAAAATTTGGCAGCTGACAAATCTGCAGCAACTCTGTGATGCTGTCATGTTCATATGGACCAAAATCTCTGAGGAATATTTCCAGTACCTTCTTGAATCTATGCCGCAAAGGATTAAGGCAGTTCTAAAGGCAAAAGGGGTTCACTTCATTAGAGTGTACCTAATGAAGTGGCCAGCGAGTGTATATTTACAGTGTAAAATGCTAATCACCATTAATAAATTATTCTAAAACTATAAGTAGTATGTTTAAGCTTTAATTTTTACAACCTTGAATTAAGCGCTCATATAGAGTCTACTTTTTAATCTTATTCTTGCCTGAACTAAATTAATTTAAAAAAAATCTATGAGAAAACACCATTAATCAGTACAGGTACATTTATACACTTATTTTTAAAAAAGGAAATCATTTTGACCACTCATTCACATACTAACATTGTTTAGGGACCCAAAATGCACACTTTAAAAGATTTGAAGAACATTATTATGTGCTAGTACTCAAATACTAATAGAACTCTGATTAGTACAGCTCAAAACAAGGCAATAATTGATTATATTCAGCAACATTAATCAGCAAACTATGCAAGTTTCACTTAGTTCAATGACATTGTTTACATTCTGTGCCTCTAACATGGCCGATTGTTGATGCGTTGCAAAAACACTCTGTAGCTTGAGACAGCTAAAGGTTTGGCAGAGTACTTCCTTGCATATGCTCTGAGGCTTTTCGATTAAAAAATCAAGTGGGAAAAGTTATCCCTTACTTCTCAGTGTGAGAAAAACCAGGTGTGGTGTGTGAGCATGTGAATTTGCTGGTGAATGAATGAGACTTGAGACTAGGAGCCCAGATATCAAATTTTGCCTTTAAGTACAGTACACGACCTCAGAGCTCTCTAAGAAATCCCTGGGTGAGTGTGTAATTTGATAAGTGGTGATTTTCTCTAAAACTGTTTAGGAGTTAAACTTGACTACGAACAATGATGTGCTTGAATAGCAAGCCATACCTTTAGATCTAAACGCGAGGTGATTATTTTGGTGCATATGGGCTGGCATTTACCTGTGGGCACATGCAGGGAGATTAAAGGTGACTCATGCACACACACTGTATTATCATATGGCCTGTGAATGTTTTAACAAATAAAACCTGAAACCCTGTTTAATACACTCTTTTATGACTCACATCAGAAGTAAATACATGATTCTGACATAAAAAGAAAAACACAGAGACTCATATTTCTTTTGAAAAGCAGATTTGCATTGGAACTTCCTCCATACAACTGTTTGGCTTTGAATTTAAGCTATTTACAGTATCCGATTGGATGTTTGTTACTGTGGTAAAGGAAATTTAGGTTCTTGTTGATATTTTATGTTGTATTTTGTAACATTTTACATTTACTCACATTTCTGACTGACCAAGGAGAGCACATTTGCATGGATCACAGCATGACTGTGAATCACAAATACAAGATCTCCATCTTGTGGCAACAGTGATGATGACAATAAAAGAAAACATTTCACATCCCGGTTAATGGAAATTAACTATTGTTTCTAAATAAGCTATTGATGTTGTTTGAAATGGCAATCAGCTTTAAGACAAAGGACAATCAGGTACTATCGTGCTAGTGGAGAAAGATCACAGACACAATCATTCCCTCTTTCAAGATTCAATCAAGAACATAGTTCATTTGTGTACTATTTAATTAAATGAAATTTAATTTAATTTAATTTAATTTAATTTAATTTAATTTAATTTAATTTAATTTAATTTAATTTAATTTAATTTAATTAAGAGTAAAAATGGAAATAACTTATTGCCCTTTAAAAATTTCTCTTGTTTTCTATACTAAGATCTAATCTAACTTAATATATTACATTTTCTTTTCAGATTTTTAATTACTATTAAATTACAAATGTTTAGAAATGTATACTTGAAAACAAGTCAAAAAGACTAAGAGTTAGGCTGATGGTACTAAAACCACACCTTAAAACAAGCCACATCAGGTCTTGTGTTTTCTAATAATGCAGTAAAAGCTGTGCAAATAGTGTTGTCAGATACAGACTTTAATGTTAAACTTGGATAAAGTGTTTTTTATTCAGTGGAATATACATTGCCATCATACATCAAAGGTATAGTAAAATCGGCTTCTTTTTGATGTTGCAAGATCCAGGACTGACGAAATGTGAGGAAAAAAACTAAACAATTTGTGTGAATGAGCTGATTTATCAACCCAAAGATTAAAAAAACATGTGACTAAAATATATTTAACGTTTTTTTTTTTTTTATGAAATACATTTTTGAAATGGAAAATATATTTAACTTTGAAATTTACAAAAGTATATTTAAAATCTATTTTTTCCATGCTTACAATATGTGGATTAGATCTATATCTATTAGCCTATTTAAAACAAAAACTAATAGAAAAGAATTTCATTAGAGACATTTTGCTTTAGATGTTGCACACATCAAATAAAATTTTTTTATTTCTGTGTGTCTCTGTAAAATCATACGTCTGAGAAGTGCATTGTTCTGAGATGTGACAATTTTTGGTAAACAACAACTTCCTCTTGTCTACATTGTTTTAGAAATGTTTTTAGAAATTGTTTTAGTTCTGTATTTTTTGTGGAACAAGGAACTCTGATGCTGGAACAAGGAACTCTGATTATTATTATTATTATTATTATTATTATTATTATTATTATTATTATTAAACACTGCAGGTAATCTCAGACCTGTTTGAACTGTTTGTAAATTGACCCAACCATTGGTATTCATAGGAAAAACAAATACTATGGAAGTTACAAGATTTTAGCTTTCTTAAAAAAATAAATATATCTTCTTTTGCAAAGAATAAACAGGTTTGAAACAAGTAAATGATGGAAATTAAATTATGAAAAGTTTTAAATTTTCGGGTGTAGAGTCTCTTTAATTTTAGGCTCCTTTCCTAAAAAATAAGAATGATTTATATATATATAACATGTATTTGTAGAAATTATATATATGTAAATATATTTTAAATATATATTTTAGTAAATATGTTTTTGGACATTATTCCCTTTATTAATATGGGGTCGCCACAGCAGAATAAACCATCAACTTATCCAGCATATGTTTTACGCAGCAGATGCCCTTCCAGCTGCAACACATCACTGGGAAACATCCATACACACTCATACACTACAGACAATTTTAACTTATCGAATTCACGTGTACCACTTGTCTTTGGACTTGGGGAAACCGGAGCACCCGCTGAGGAACCCACGCAAACACAGGGAGAACATGCAAACTCCACACAGAAACCCCAACTGACCCAGCCTGGGCTCGAACCAGTGACCTTCTTGCTGTGAGGAAATTGTGCTACCCACCGCTTTGATTACTGTTGTTATACTTATGTGCTTTTCTTTAAAAGTTACACTATAGATTTTCTTGTTTACACAGCATATTTGCTCATCCCGTTATTACTGACCTGATGTTATTCCTCCTGCCTTTAGAGGTCGCTGTACCACTGAATCTCGAAATAAATGCGGCATAATTTTTAAATACCACAACACACTCACATGACACGGACTAATAGTTCCTGAAGGGAAGCGTTTCAGTTCAGTCTTCAACGCCCTTTCATTATACTGTTGTTCTGCCTATTGTCAGTCACATGCTGTTTGGGTAACTGTTATCGTTTGTCGTTTTGTTAAGGTTTCTAATTATACAAAATACAAAGTTGCATTTGGTGTTTTGGGCTGTAAGTTACACCGTTCAAAATGAAAAGCTGCTTCTCCGTGCTTATTGCTCTCTTCGTTACGAACTGTTTTTTGCTGGAGGGCTCGAGCCACTTGCTTGGCAGGAAACCATCAAAATTAACCAAGGTAAGAATGTCACATGCTTTGAGATTGTTTCTGACTGTTATATGACTTAACCATACTTTGCTAGTTCTTTAATTTCTTTTTTATCATCAGGTATTGGGATTTTCTTGGCAAAACTGCGGTAAGCCAGATGATCCTGCAAACCTGAAGAGTCTTGATATTTCTCCAGACCCCATTCCCATTCCTGGACGTTTAACTGCAGATGCAAAGGGTACAACATCTGTAGAGCTGGCATCTCCTCTCTCTGTAAGTTAAAGAACCATATTATAACTCTAGACAGCTTGGTCATTCTATATTTTCTGTAAATCTCTTTTAAAGCTCATGTCTAAGTAGATGCCAGATCTCTGGTCATGTCAACTTCCTCATGCCTACTTTGTTTTGAGAAGTCTCAGTTCTGTATTTTGATGGTTAAATGAACACCATTCTGTTACAGCAGTGTTTAATGTTTGTTGTTTTGCCATTGTCAGTTTATTTCAGTATTTTTATTTCCTAATAATAATAAAAACAATTTAAAAAATTCCACTCTAAAAGAATCACTGCCACTTATTTCAAAACTGTTTGAATTGTTTGTACAAGTTTATCTGATATAAAAGTTAGAAATATTAAAATAAGATCTTGTGTCTAGCAATTGCCACATATTTAGGCAATATAAAGTGCAACAAATGAAAGTAAATTTGTATTTTTTTTTCTAAAATAATATCGAAATGTAAATCAGAATATAATATAAATATTTTCATATTGATATAAAATATGAAGCACTTGTTTTGTTTTGTACACTGTAAAACCCAACAGTCTACTTTATCAAATGAATTGAGTGTAGTTAACTCAAATTTGACTGAAAGTTAATTCTACTCATTTAAAAAGAGTTTTGAACTCCATGTTGAAGGTAATGAGTGAATTAAATACCTCATTACTTCAGCTTAAATAGAGTAAGTTCACAGTACTCATATAAATTCATTTTTTAACCCAAATGGTTTGTTGCAATGGGTTTCCTCAACTGGTTTGAGTTGCCTTAATTTATTAGGTTTTACAGTACTCAGTTGTTTTAAGTTCTCTTCATTTATCAGGTTTTACTGTACTCAAATTGCTTTGTTTACTCAAATAGATTAAGTTCACAGTACTCAATTGGTTCGTTGCAATCGGTTTCCTCAAATGGTTTGAGTCACCTTAACTTTTTGGGTTTTGCAGTGTAGGGTAAAGCAAGCATTTCTAATGTGCATGTATTCTAGTATGCATAGGAAAAATAAATATTTTTGTATAATATCAGAATTTTCATGCATAAAAAAGTTAATGTTAAATAAGTGAATGCCAAATAATAACATGCTGGTCATATATTTTCAGTTTTTGTGATTTGAAAATAAGGGCTTGTCCGTTCTTCATACATAGATTACTTAATTAGCTGGATTTGGTTATTGATGATTTGACACGATCCAGGATCATTTCGTTCTTCAAAACTCATCCGAGAGTTTTAACCGAGAAACAGGTCTGGTAGCTCAAACCTGCTCAGGAGCAGCAGCTTATTTTATATAAACATTTACATTTACATTTAGTCATTTAGCAGACGCTTTTATCCAAAGCGACTTACAAATGAGGACAAGGAAGCAATTTACACAACTATAAGAGCAGCAGTGAACAAGCGCTATAGACAAGTTTCAGGTGTGTAAAAGTCTAAAACAGTATTAGATTGGGTCATTTCAAGCTAAAAAAGTATGTACCAAATGCTGATATTTTCTTACAGTAGTACACTATTTTAAGGTACCGACTCAGCTTTAGTAAAGTTTTCTATGATAACAGGCATGCACGATATTCAACTGTTTTTATTTTTTGTGGGGGTTATATAATTTATGCAGTCATGCACATGTTTAGACAGATAATATGCCGATAATTTAACACTTTGCAAAATTTGTAGACACCTTTTCCAATATCAAAATGCTTTTTTGATGCAGAAATAATTTAAACAGCCAGTTATTACGCCAATTAGGAAACATAGACTACTATAATAAAGAAAATCTGCTCTAAATGTGAAACTAAACAAATTACCAAATACTCTTGAAACATAAAAGGGTAAAGCCTGTAGCTGTCAACAAATGTGAAAAGTTATTGCGTATCATATTTAACAAACTGTTTACTATGCATTTTATGTAAATTTGCTCACATGGATAATTGAATATTAATCAGATGATATCTGCTGTGCTGTCAGCCAGCCGTTGCATTGCTTATCATAATTTCGAGGATCGATAGATCTGTCCTTCACACAGCACTCGCAATCTCAGATCAGTTTATCCAGACATTTTAATATGATTCGCGAGCTTGTTTGAAGAATCAAATTAGCCAGAGATCAGTTACAAAGATTAAAAGATCCAGAATCTGTCAAATCATCTTAGATCATTTAAGCGAGGTACGAAGAACGGACCCCTTAAGTTAAAACATTGTTATTGTGTCATATAGCTGTATATGATATGATGATAGTTTAGTTTTCATAAAAAGAGCTTCCAAAAGAGCTTCTTGTGACCTGGTTTATCTCTTTATAGACTGCTATTAAAGTGATTGCTTCTGTTGTGTGTCTTGTGACTGAACCTCAGTGCTTCTCACATGTTTACATCTTCATAAAGCCTAGTTTTAATAACTTCTTCTTTGTTTCAGGTGAACGTGACAGTGGAAAGAGAAGTGGCTGGCATGTGGGTGAAAATCCCATGTCTGGATGAAATCGGAAGTTGTCATTATCCTAATGTCTGTGACCTTCTCAATCAGCTAATTCCCCCCCCACAGGATTGTCCAGAGCCTCTGCACACATATGGCCTGCCCTGCCACTGCCCATTCAAAGCTGTGAGTGTCTCTTCTGAACATGCAAGTGTTTACTGTACGTTTCTTTAAAAGCATAACATTTCTCATATCTTGTGTCCAGGGTGATTATGCTTTGCCTTCATCAGAAATCGATATTCCAGATGTTGAACTGCCAGGCTGGCTGACCAATGGCAAATACAGAGTAGAAGGCATTTTAGGAAGCTCGGGGAAAGAACTGGGATGCCTTAAAATCAGCTTCTCACTGCATTCCTCCAAGAATTAACGATATCAGCCAGAGATTGTTTTGCTGTCACTGGCTTTGGATAAGAAGAGACAAAGCGTTTCTTGATGAACGGTAGTTGAGTAATCTATGGGAGTTTCCTAAGTGAATGATCAATTCTTTAAGCAAATGTCTTTTTAACTAATGAAGCATTTCATTCAATTGTTTTAAAATGATTGAAGGTAGCTGTATATATTCTTTACAAACCACTGGTCAAAGCCTGGGTACTGGAAATATTTAGATCATGAGCTGCACATTTTTGTTGTGTTACTTGTTTTAAATTAACTTGTTGGTTTTTTCTTCATTTTAACTACTGCCTTATTTTTTTCCTATTGTAATTTATGTTGTTTGGTACTAATGAAGTGTCAGTGTGATGCTTAAGTTTCTTTTAAAAGGGAAATTTCTCTTTTTGGTTCTTAATAAACATTTAAACACTCAAGTTTGACATTATCTCATTGAGTTTGCGGTAAATTAGTATTATAATTTTGGTCATGTTTTTTAGAATGAGACAATCATGTTATGCAGCAGACATTTAATTTCTTTAATTCACTGTCAAAATGTCTATCTATATACAGTACACTCACAAAATGGTGTTTGCTCAAACTACTTATTTAAAATGAGCTAAAACACAATTCTTGAGTTGTTTTGGGGACATCTTAATTGTTTTATGTTCAGTCCATTAAATTAACTAAAAAGTATTGGTAAGACTTTACAATAACATTACATGAATAATGATGTATTAATATGTAAACTAAACATTATTATGGACTAATGATGAGTTAATGCATGCACTAACTTTAACAACAAAATGAGTCACATGAGTTCATGTGTGAATAACGGCTACCTTAATTACTTGTTAGTACATGCTTGATTGTTAATGTATTAGTTACCACATTAGTTTATGCTTAATTAAACCACCATGAACTCATGAGCTGTTAATGTATAATTCTATCATGACTTTACTTGGAGGGACACATCCTCATTAATCTATTCTAACTACTCATGAACCCATTATGCAAGTCCGTCTAGTGTGTTTACACTGAGTTTCAATAGAAAAGTGTTCTGTCAACATCAACAGTGTAAACATATGAGTGTTCATAAGTAGTTAAGGATGAGTTATTGATGATGTGCACCTCCTAGTAGTCACAACATAATTCTATATTAACAGCTCATGAGTTGATGTTGGGTACATTTCGCTTAAACTTAAATGTTAATTAATACATTCATTGACAACATGTACTAACAAGTAATTAATGTAGCTGTTATTCACGCATAAACTCATGTGACTCATGTTGTAGTTAAAGTTTGTTCAAGATTAGCGCATTAACTCATCGTTATTTGATATTAATGTTTAGTTTACATATTAATACATCATTCATGTACTGTTATTGTCAAGTGTTACCAAGTTAACTTAATTCCTTCAAGTTGTCCCAACACAAATCGATTGTGTGGAGCCCAATATTTTTTAAAGTGTATTTTTTAAGCAGAATACATTTGATGTTGGAGTGTATCAGCCAGCGGAGGTCGCTGTATAATTAATTTTACATACACCGAAAAAACACGGTAAACCTGTTCAGTCACATAAACAGTCAATGATGCGCAGTTCCCCAAAAGTGACTGTGATGGGGAAATAAAGAATCACGTGTAGTGAGTTTCAGAGTTTTTATATTTTTTACACTTAATAAATACCTCTTTAAATAATAATAAATCTTTAAACATCAACAATTTAAAATGGCAGTACATAAACCGTGCAAAATGAGCTACGTTTCGGTGTTGATCTTTCTGTTCGCTTTCAGTTGTGTTTTAAAGGAAGTCTCGAGTCAGTGGCTTAGCAGAAAAACGTTTACATTTACCAAGGTAAGTATGCGACATTACTATAGGATTAATTTGATGTAGTATTAGTTTGCACTGTATGCCCATATGCTGCTTTCTATTATTGAGAAGTTCAAGCGCTTTTCTTGGGAGAAGTGTGAAAACCCAGATGCTCCTTTCCATTTGAAGACTCTTCATGTGTATCCAAACGCGATTCCTTCACCTGGAATTGTGTTAGGCACTGCTTCAGCATCTACAGCGGTTGATTTGACCTCTCCTTTACCTGTAAGTCCAAATTATAACATGACGTGTCTGATCTATTTACTCACATGATTTTGTTTGTGTCGAAATGTGGTTGTAGTTTTTCTTAAAAAATGTTTAATTATTCTTTTTTTATGTAATATTTTGTTTGTAGTTTTTATAAAGGTGGCACTCTAGAGAACAGTCGAATTCAAATTACAATTGTAGTATAAATTGGGCAAATTAAACAAACTAATTATAAAGAAGTTGTATTTGTATGTAGGGCTGAAAATGACTAAAAATTACATTGTATATATTATTATGCAACATAATATTTAACAAGATGAGACTTCAATATTGTAATAATGCTATTTTATAAAAACTAATCATTCATTCATTTATTTTCTTTTCGGCTTAGTGCCTTTATTAATATGGGGTCTCCACAGCGGAAGGAACCGCCAACGTATCCAGCATATGTCTTACGTAGCAGATGCCCTTCCAGCTGCAACCCATCACTGGGAAACATCCATACACACATTCACACACATACACTACGGCCAATTTAGCACCTGGAGGAAACCCACTACATGGGGAGAACATGCCAGCTGGTCCAGCCGGGACTCAAATCAGTGATCTTCTTGCTGTGAGGCGATCGTGTTACCCACTGGCCACCGTGACGCCCAACAACTATATTAGTCCATGATAATAATAATATTTAGAATTATTTCATTTTACAGAAAACTATTTTATGCAAAGCTGCACTGCTAACATGCAGTAGTTGTATTAGGAATTGTTAGAAAGTCTTGTGTTTTGTAATTAAATACAGGCCCGTAGCCAGGAGGTGGTTCGAAAGACCCACCCCCCATCTGACAAAGTCCAGAATTTGACTCCTATATGAGCTCATTTGTCCCATTTTTTTGACAGTATGCCATAATAAATATTGAAAATAACCAATAGAAGAAGGTTTTAAGAAGAATAACCAATAAACTAACCAATAAATTATTGTTTTTTTAATATTTAAATTGACAAATTTTGATTGAGGAAATGAGATGGCCAGTTTCTTATTTGCCTAAAGTCAACAGTTTTTCATTTAAAACAAGTTTTAACAGATTCACATTTTTTGCTTGTTTTTTTATGATGGGGGGTAATAAATTTGCATTTAAAAAAATAAATATTTTTTCATATTTCTAAAATTCTAGTCTCATTACATTATATATAAAACTGCAATTATATATTGTATATAAAACTTAAATTTACATTTAAATGTACATTTGTAAATAAACACATTTTTTTAATTCTCAAAAAATAATATTATAAGCACTTTGACAAAAATGTAGTAAGTATTTGCAAGCGAATCGATAGCGATAGGGCTTAAAATGTCTCAAACAGTATTTGAACCTCATAATTTGAAGCTAATAACTGCAAAAAGGTCCACTTTTTGAGAAAAAAAGAACCACCCCTTTTAATAGGCGGTCCTGAATTACATTATATTTTTTTAAACGTCAGATTTTCTAAATTTTTGTCATAAGGAATGCAAAAAAGTCTTTTATGCATTACTGGAAGAAAAATAAGTTTACTACAGATTTCTGTAGAGTAGTCATTTTGTATTAATCTTTAGTATTTTTCACCCAAAATAGGCTGATGTGAGCAGTATTGAGTACAAAACCTTCTCAACCCTTATACCAAATTAACCATTGTGTAACTACTAACAAAGCAAGCCTGTTTTTTTCACAATTAAACCATAGTAACCCTGATAACAAGAACATCTGAATTGATTTGTACCACATTCATTCCCAGTACCAAACTTATGCATGAGACTGTGTGTTGTGTGACTGAATATAAAGAGTGCAAACCTGTATGACAACATTTCAAAAACCTGAAAACTCTCCTCTGTGTCTCAGTCATCCTTTTGAAATACTGAGCAGGAAATATTCTTTCTGTATTTGTCTTAGGTCAACCTGACATTGGAAAAAGAAGTAGCTGGTGCTTGGGTAAAAATACCTTGTGTTAATGGTGTAGGAAGTTGTTATTATCCTGATGCATGTGACCAGCTGGCCGAGGTTATGTCAATGTTCTCACTGTGTCCTAAACATTTACGTTCAAACAGATCCTCCTGCAGATGTCCATTCAAAGCTGTGAGTATCCACATTATACCTTGACATCCACGTGTATGAGCAGCAAACATTTGACTATTTTATTTTAATCTATATATATATATATAGATTATATATATATATATATATATTTTTTTTTTTTATGTATTGTTTTTATTTATCTCTTTTTTTATAGGGTGACTACAATTGGCCAACGCCTGTCTCTGGTGTCTACATACCAAATTTTTCACTGTCTAACACAATCACCAATTTCAGATTACATGCAATTTTAGGAAGCATTGAAAAAGAGCTTGGATGCTTTAAAGTCAACTTCTCATTGGCAACAGTGCTAAAATATTAACACCATGAATTGTAGTTCTTTGCATTTTTTTATTGTTCCATTTTGTTATTGTTGTTGAGGTTTTTTGTCTTCTGAGAAACTGAAAAAATGTTCTAGGAACTAATTTAAAAAAAAATACAAATCTTAAAGTCTTAAACTATATTTTAAATTTTATATTTTAAAAAGTCTATTAATTAAATGTTTACTTTAAAAGTCTGTGAATTGGTAAAAATCGTCAGATCAGCTTAATTTAAAGGATTATACGGTTTTTAATAAATTTTGGGAACATTGATATTGAATGTAAAATTACTAATGTTTTTATATGATTACTAAATGCACTTATGCTGCTGGGTGGGTAAATGAAGCTGGTTTAGGTTCCCTTTTTTGCTGTTGTTAAATCTTCAAATCAATAAAACAGTTAATTGCTTGTTTAATAGATTTGGTCAGTTGAGCCAATGTTAGACACAAAATTTTTTTAAATAGAAATGTTAATGTTACCCTCTGCCTTTAGGTGTAACCAAAACATGAAATCTATGCAAACATGAATGAGATTTAAATGAGGAAGTTGCTTGGACTGTTTTTATGCTGCTTTTTTATACTTTAGTAGCCTCTGATCTCTGAATAATTTTTGTTTGGCGTGCAAAAAATGTTTAGATTTTCACTGACAGAAAAAGTCCTCCATGTTAAATTGGTCTTTGCTAGACTTTTAACTTGTTTAGTTCTTCAGTCCCTCCAGCATTTCTGCAGCATAAAATAACTTAGCAGAGCAGTGGCTTTTCTCAAAATCTGCTGAAATATTAGTGACATTTGTTGTGTTATGTTGCTGTGAAAACACAAGCAACAGTATGATCAAATTTGTACAAATGGGATTTGTATTTAATGAAATGAAAACAATGAATGATTAAATGAAAAAACATTGAGAGAATCAAAAAGAGAACCTATGTCTATGTTTACCTCATAACACTAAAGCCTGTATCATATTTGATGCATGAAAGACTAAATGACCCATCACTTCTATATGAGCAAAATCAATAGTATTTAAAAAAAAATCATGCTAAAGTATTCATCATATGGTGTTTTTGTATTGTAGTCCTCCTGCATTGTATTTTGTTTTTCTCACTTTTATTTTGTGCCATTGTGCCATTTGCAATCATAGAATCACAAAATACTGGGTGTTTGTGCATGAGAAACATCTGTGAAATCAAACTATTCTCTGAGTGGTTCTGCGCTCCAGTCTCAAGGACCCTCCAAACAACACTGTTTCTTTAAATTAATATTGTAAATAAATTAATATTGTAAATGTTTACGGAGGACAAACTGACCATACTGAGAATGAACAATCTGTAGGGGCATAACAGACACAGCCTTGTTAGGAGGAACATAATCATTCATTCATTTTCTTTTCGGCTTAGTCCCTTTAATTAATCAGGGCCGAAGCGGAATGAACCGCAAACTTATCCAGCCATACACTCTCATTCCCACACATATATTACGGACAATTTTAGCTTACCCAATTCACCGCATGAACTTGTGGAGCAAACCGGAGCACCCGGAAGAATCCCACGCCACGCGAACACGAGGAGAACATGCAAACTCCACACAGAAACGCCAACTGACTCAGCCGAGGCTCGAACAAGCGAACTTTTTTTGCTGTGAGATGACAGCGCAACCCACTGCGCCGCCCCGTTCGGAGGAATATGACAAACAAAAACAATTTCATGAATCAAAAATGTTGGAAATCATAAAATACATCCTTATCCGTAACCAAGAATCTGCAGATTGTCTCTCTTTAAATTAAGCAGCATGTCATGTGATTTAGTTTTTTTCTGATATTGACAGACTGGTCGTTGGTTATTTTGGATAACATTTTAAAATAAAAGAACTAATTAGAAACTTGGTATATGGCACAAAACCCCAAATGTACTGCAAACGTTTCTAGGCAGCGCCATCTTGTGGTTAAAAATGACAAAAAATGAAATGTCTAAAAGCTTTTGATAAGTTATGTCATGATGGTTTTGTTACCGGTTGCCTTGAATTATTGTTTTACTTCATGGTTTTCACTAAGTTTTATTATCTATAGATTATTCCATTATAGGTTTTAAGTTTTTTGTTGAAACATGTTTGTTTTCACAGCATCAATTGATTTGTTCAATCTGAAGCTGTTTGCACTCATATAGCTTTAACATGTTGACGCCAATTTTTGTTCTTTTATTGCCCCTCAACCTACTAAACAACATTACTGAATATTTAATAGTTCAACCAAAACAATTAATAAAACACTGTAATAGTTTATACAACGTTCGCTTGTTCCTAACCTCTTTGACTTTCATCTGTTGAACACAAAAGAAGATATTTTGAAGAATGTTGGAAACTGGTAAACATTGACTCCCATAGTTTTGTTTTATTTTTGTTGTTCTTTCATAATGGAAAAAGAAACTCATCATGACATTTTGGAACCACTTCAATGTAAATAAATAGTGATTTTTTTTTTTTTATTAAAATTTTTTTTTGGGTAAACTATTCAAATCAAATACCTAGTAATTTTTCAGCAATTTTGACTATTGTTGCAGTTGGTCTGTTCTTCCAGGCTTGCTTATCACCTTGTTTTGGCTTTGTGCTTGATCACTTAACTGCTAATTTTGTTTATTTGTCTTTCATTTCTTGTTTTTTGTTTATTTTTATCATTTATTTACATGAAAATTCTGTATATTGCAGTTAGATGGCTAAATTGTCGGTCACCATTTACTGTATTATGGCGTGTGTTTTAAAAACTTCCGATTTAGTCCATCTTTTTTTTCTTCGTAAACTTAAAACTGCAAATCAGACTAAAGATCTGAGCAAAAGTATTAAAACTTTTTTTAAATGATGATTTTATGCATTGACAATTTAATTATGCTTATGCTGTTTTCCAGAATTTATTCACATGCTAAACTGTACAACATCATCCACGCAGATTTGTTCTCTCCCTCTCAACATTGTTTGCATTCCTGATTTCCCAGGCTGTCTTTCAGCCCTCAATCCAGATGTCCAGGTGAAATACCTACCAGGGCAGATCTCCGCCGAGAGCAAGACTAGCCATGTTCTTAGTTTTTAATGATTGTTAAACCCAGATGTACCATCACTTGTAAAACATTCCTGACATGTTCTGATTATTAAATGTATTCTCAATAAACATGTCTGTGAAACATAAACCTGTCAGCATGTAGTGATCAATTTAATATATTCATTTACAAATCAAAGTTTGTAATTAAACTGAGCCTGATATTCTTTTAGGACTTGTTTTATTTCACCATCTCAAAGCAGTGAGGTTTTCCAAGGCCTAGCTTACACCATGCCTGGGGTCGAAGGGAGAGCATGCAGTGGAAAGAATGTTATCTCCTGGCTGACTGAGAGCTTGCATCTGTTTGGTTTTTTTAGAGCTTTGTGGCACAAAGCACGGTCATAAACTCTGTGGCACATACTCCTTCTGGCTGGCATTTACCATGCAAAACATATCACATCCTTAAAGGGATAGTTCACCCAAAAATCTAAATTCTGTCATCATTTACTCACCCTTGACGTATTCAAATCCTATTTGAGTTTCTTCTGCTGAACACAAAAGAAGATAGTTGAATGTTGGTTGCATGGGACTTAGATTTGTAGATTCATAGATTTGTTTTTGTTTTATGGAAGTCAGTGGGTGCCAGCAAGCTTCAAAATATCATATTTTGTGTTCCACAGATGAAATCAATTCATAAAGGTTTAAAACCACATGTAATTTTCATTTTTGGGTGAACTATCCCGTTAAAATAGAGAAAGTAACTGAAAGTTCAAGCACAAATTTACTTACACTCCACATAAACATTCAACCTATTTGTTTTAAGGTAATATTTCTGCCAATTTAAATATGTTGCTGCATTTTCAGATTGCTCGATAAACTTAAATTACAGACATAACATTCATTCATTCATTTTCCTTTGGCTAAATCTCTATTTCAGAGGTTGCCATTGCAGAATAAACCACCAACTATTCCAACATGTTTTACACAGCTGATGCCCTTCCAGCCGCAACCCCGTTACACACCCATGCACTACGGACAATTTAGTTTATTCAATTCACCTATACCGGACTGTGGGGGAAACTGGAGCACCAGAGGAAACCCACATGAAAAGGAGGAGAACATGCAAACTCCACACAGAAATGCCTACTGGCTCAGCCGTGACTTGAACCAGCGATTTTCTTGCTATAAGGTGACAATGCTAACCACTGAGCCACCATGCTGCCCCTACAGATGTAACAAATACATGTTATTATTTTACAAGAAAGGATTCAAAACTCAAACTTTAATGCAAGAGGTGTGTCTTCATAAGGGTTAAAAGAACACTCCACTTTAAAAAATATAGGAAAAAAATGTATGTGTGTATATATATATATATATATACATTACAACTAATGTTTTAACTATTAACTAATAACTATTTTTTATCCATTTAGTCACCCTCCGTGTCTGGTGGGGATACTTTTAGCTTAGCATAAATCATTGAATCGGATTAAACCATTAGCATCTTGCTCAAAAATGAGTTTTGTTAGTTTGCTTATTTAAAGCTTCACTCTTTTGTTGTTATGTGGTGTACTTAGACTAACAGAAAATTAATAGTTGCTCTTATATGGCTAGGAACTATATCACTGCACCTGCTGCATGGTACTGGAGCAAAGTTCCTTGATTGTTACACTGGAACAAAGCCCCCTTAAGACAAGTAATTTCACTCGGCGTATGTTTGGGCATTCTGTCTGAATGGGGAAACATCAAATTTAACAAAACTGTTTCCCAAGCTTAGGATTACATTCAGGGACGTCGCTAGAGCCAATTTACTGGGGCATGTAAAATTATTTACTTCATATGCAAGTGCATTTATTAAGAGTGGTAATTCCGAAATGAAGACGTTATTCTATGTGCAACCGAACAAACCAACGCTGGTGAAAGCAATGTGTTTAATCAAAAAGCAAACTGACACATCTCCACGTGTGCGCAGAGAACCCGCACGCCAAAAAAAAACTTGCTGCTCACGCGCCGCTCATACGTTGTAAAATCTACATAATAGCATTTTTTGTTTTGCAAGTCGACAAAACTAAAGATTAAACAATATGATGGGATCTTACGAAGCATGCCTCATGATAGATTTTTTGTATGAAGCAAAAAGGAGGGATGACTAGTCAGGGAGGTAAGAATTAATAAAGCTAATTCTCTGCCATGTGTTGTCACGGATTGGTCAGGCTCTCACGATCCCCACTCACGAAGATCACCATCACCTGACTTCTAATGAGCACACAGCTGCATCACATTCACGAGCACCAGATAAAAGCACAGCACTCCAGTCGCTCATTGTCCGGGCACGTCTCGACGAAAGCGGACAACTGAGCGACCACTCAGCGTAGTCATCCTCAGCTAAAACAAACGCTTTACTTACCTGTTCTCTTTGTATTCCTCCTAGTCTTCCTGGTCCACCCGAATCGTCCTGTCTTCCAGTCCTTCCAAGTCTGTGTCATCCTCTGTCAGCTGTATCTGGTGTGTGCTGTCCATCCTCGTGTATTCCTGTTACCCAGCCACGGAGGAAAAGACCCCAACATCATTCCTGATCCTCCTGGCTATCCTTCATGTGCTCCTTGTTGTCATTTAATAAACACCCTAACGTTTCCTTACCTCTGTCTCCTGTCCGCTTCATAACAGAAGCCCGGACCAATAACGACGACAACATGAGCACCCCCGATCACTTTCAAGAGCTGGTGGACCAGTTGAAGCGGATTCTACAGCCACCAGCTCCACTTTCCAACGCACCACCAGCACCGAGCACTTCCGCCTCCACAGTTTCTTCTTCGGCCCTTCCTTCCAGTCCCATGGCCCGACCAGCGCCCTACTCAGGCGGAGCGGGGGAGTGCAATGGTTTTCTGTTACAATGTTCCCTCATATTCGAAATGCAACCTTCTCTATATCCCACAGATAAGTCAAAGATCGCCTACATCGTATCACTACTCTCTGGGCCTGCACTTAAATGGGCTGAGACGATCTGGAACCAAGCCGGGCCGGTCATGAATTCCATCACTACCTTCACGGAGTATTTCAAAGAGGTGTTTGGACGTTCTGATGGGGAAGTAGCCGCTGGAGAGCAGCTGTATCATCTAAAGCAAGGTACTCTATCTACACAGGAATATGCTCTCCGGTTTTCGCACTCTAGCAGCTGCAAGTGGATGGAATGAGAGATCGTTGTTGACCACGTACCGGCTCGGCTTGGAACCCACTCTCCGAATCCAGCTGGCCACATTAGATGATACTATGGGTCTGGAGAGATTCATCCAACATTCTCTCCGATGTTCCGATCGTCTCCGTTCCTATCAACAGGACACCATCACCCCCTCGTCTGCACTCCTCCAATCGCCTGAGTCAACAGCCTCTCCAGAACCAGAACCCATGATAATAGAGTCTGGAAGACTGACATCAGCGGAACGACAGAGGAGGCTGACCCGGGGTCTGTGTCTATACTGCGGTGTCAGTGGACACACCCGTATGGAGTGTCCCCTTCGTCCCATTCGGACTTCAGTGAGTGTATTCAGTACGAATATTGAACAATGTAAACCACTTACTACCACCGTACAAATAACTACTGCCTCTATTTCTCTCCTTGTCACAGCCCTCATCGACTCCGGGTCAGCAGGGAACTTCATCTCCCAATCCCTCTGTCGTCAACTCCACCTACGTACTGAGGCGTCCTCGCATATATACCAGATACAACCGATAACCCAGTGCACTCGATCTTCGACCCGTATCCATCGACAATGCGAAGACATCCTTCTTCAAGTGGGGTTGTTACATCAAGAGAGGATTCAATTTCTGGTTCTGGAGGGTGCAAATATGGACATCATTCTAGGGCGCCCGTGGCTGGTGAAGCACGATCCCATCATCTCTTGGGGCACAGGAGAGATAAAGAAATGGGGATCTGGATGTACACCTACCTGTTTTCCAAATCTCCCTCTTCAAGGTCGGAACCCCATTTCTTTGTTTACAACATCGGTCGAGAGTCCTCCTGAGAAGCAGTCTATCCACATTCCTAAGGAGTACAGCTCCTTTCATGATGTCTTCTGCCCCAAGAGAGCTTCCCAGCTACCGCCGCATCGGCCATGGGACTGCGCGATCGACCTAGTTCCAGATGCCCAGTTGCCAAGAGGTAGGATCTACCCGCTCTCGCTTCCAGAGAATCAGGCAATGGAAGATTACATAAGGGAGGCTCTGAGTCAGGGGTACATACGTCACTCAAAATCACCAGCCGCCTCAAGCTTCTTCTTTGTGGCCAAGAAGGACGGAGGGCTGCGTCCATGCATCGACTACAGGGTCCTAAATAACGGTACAGTAAAATACCGATATCCCCTTCCTCTGGTACCAGCCGCTTTGGAACAGCTCCGAGAAGCTAAAGTCTTCACTAAATTGGACCTCCGCAGCGCGTATAATCTGATAAGAATACGTGAGGGGGACCAATGGAAGACAGCATTCGTGACCCCTACTGGCCACTATGAATATGAGGTCATGCCTTACGGTCTGGTCAACGCCCCCTCCGTATTCCAAAACTTCATTCATGAAGTCCTCCGGGAGTTTCTTCACCACTTTGTAATAGTGTACATAGATGACATCCTCATTTACTCCCGGAGTGAGGCCGAACATCGCCAACACGTTGCGGAGGTCCTACACACATTGAGAGAACATCACCTCTACCTCAAAGCGGAGAAATGCTCATTCCACCAGAAGTCGATTCATTTCTTGGGATACATCATTGACCAAACCGGTATACGTATGGATGGGAAGAAAATTGAGGCTGTTCTATCCTGGTCAGAACCCACTTCCATTAAGGAGCTCCAGAGGTTTCTTGGGTTTGCTAACTTTTATAGACGGTTTATCAAGGACTACAGCAGGATTACATCACCTCTCACTAATCTCCTCAAGGGTAAACCCAAAGGACTGGAGTGGACCAAAGAAGCAGCCGCAGCCTTCCGCCTTCTTAAGAAGGAGTTCACAAGGGCCCCACTCCTGACTCATCCTGACCCAAATCTTCCTTTCGTGGTGGAAGTGGACGCATCCACCACCGGCGTCGGGGCAGTATTATCCCAACATCATGATACACCGCCCCGACTGCATCCCTGTGCCTATTTCTCTCGGAAGTTGAGCCCGGCGGAGCAGAATTACAGCATAGGAGACAGGGAGCTTCTAGCAATCAAGCTAGCCTTGGAGGAGTGGCGTCACTGGTTGGAGGGAGCCAAACATCCGTTCCAGGTGATCACAGATCACAAAAACCTCCAATATATCAAAGAGGCCAAGAGACTATGTCCACGTCAAGCCAGATGGTCACTTTTCTTCTCACGTTTTGATTTCTCCATTTCCTATCGTCCAGGACCCAAGAATCTAAGAGCAGACGCTCTCTCTCGTTTACACGAGCATCACGATCATGAAGAACTCCCAACGAAGATTCTTCCCGAACACATCTCCATTTGTCCGATCACCTGGAACGCTCCTCCAGTCGTTGCCACTCCGGAAGCCCCTGCTCCGCCGGGATGCCCTCCTCATCGGCAGTTCATACCACCTGAACACCGGGTAGATCTGATCCACTCCTTACATACCTCGCTAGGCACTGGACATCCAGGGATCAACAATACTCTCTCGCTAGTATCCCAACGATTCTGGTGGCCAAACATGGCAAGGGATGTGAGGCAATATGTTCAGGGCTGTAAGGACTGTGCCCAATCCAAGAGCCCACGTCATCTACCCGCTGGAAAGCTCCATCCCTTGCCGATTCCGAACCGTCCCTGGTCACACCTAGGAGTGGACTTTATCACTGACCTCCCCTCGTCAGAAGGTAATACCTGTATTCTAGTCATCGTAGATAGATTCTCAAAGTTTGTCAAACTAATCCCTCTGAAAGGTCTTCCCACAGCCTTTGAAACAGCCGACAATATCTTTAATCAAGTCTTCAGGTCATTTGGTATTCCAGAAGATATTGTGTCGGACAGAGGTCCACAGTTCATCTCACGTCTATGGAAAGCCTTCTTCAAGCTCCTAGGTGTGGCCGTCAGCCTCTCTTCTGGATATCATCCCCAAACCAACGGGCAGACAGAGAGGAAGATTCAGGAGGTGGGACGGTTCCTGAGGACCTTCTGCAGTGGTCACCAGAGCTCCTGGAGCCAGTATTTGGGCTGGGCAGAATATGCCCAAAATTCACTGCGGCAACCCTCCACCGGACTCACGCCATTCCAGTGCGTCCTGGGCTTCCAACCACCGCTCTTTCCCTGGGATGGCGAACCATCTGATGTCCCCGCAGTGGATCACTGGTTCCGGGAGAGCGAGAGAGTCTGGGACGAGGCTCATCAACATCTGCAGAGGGCAGTCCGTCGAAGCAAGGTAACCGCCGATAGAAGAAGGTCTGAAGAACCCAGATACACACCCGGACAAAAGGTGTGGCTATCCACCCGGGACATACGCATGCGACTGCCCTCTCGCAAGTTAAGTCCCCGATTTGTTGGTCCCTTCACCATCGTGGAACAGGTTAACCCCGTCACCTACAAACTACAATTACCCTCTCACTACCGTATTCACCCTACATTCCACGTATCACTCCTGAAACCCTATCACGATCCTGTTCTTCCCTCCACAGAGCCTGACCACGAAGAGGAACCCCCTCCTCCACTGCTCCTAGAAGAAGGAGCCGTCTACGCAGTGAAGGAGATCTTGCGTTCCCGACGTCGTGGTGGCCAGTTGGAGTACCTGGTGGACTGGGAAGGGTACGGCCCCGAAGAAAGGACATGGGTTCCCAGAGCTGATATTCTCGATCCTAGTCTCATGGTGGAGTTTCATGAGAGCCACCCTGAGTTCCCAGCGCCTAGAGGCAGAGGGAGACCACCACGGCGTCGGAGGTGTCGGCCCTCAGGAGCGGGCCCTGGGGAGGGGGGTACTGTCACGGATTGGTCAGGCTCTCACGATCCCCACTCACGAAGATCACCATCACCTGACTTCTAATGAGCACACAGCTGCATCACATTCACGAGCACCAGATAAAAGCACAGCACTCCAGTCGCTCATTGTCCGGGCACGTCTCGACGAAAGCGGACAACTGAGCGACCACTCAGCGTAGTCATCCTCAGCTAAAACAAACGCTTTACTTACCTGTTCTCTTTGTATTCCTCCTAGTCTTCCTGGTCCACCCGAATCGTCCTGTCTTCCAGTCCTTCCAAGTCTGTGTCATCCTCTGTCAGCTGTATCTGGTGTGTGCTGTCCATCCTCGTGTATTCCTGTTACCCAGCCACGGAGGAAAAGACCCCAACATCATTCCTGATCCTCCTGGCTATCCTTCATGTGCTCCTTGTTGTCATTTAATAAACACCCTAACGTTTCCTTACCTCTGTCTCCTGTCCGCTTCATAACATGTGTCAAGTCTAAGAAAACAAATAATTCTATAAAAAAAAAATTGTGTTCTATTTAATTGTCTATATAATTTCATAATTAATATGCACACACACACATATATATATATATATATATATATATATATATATATATATATATATATATATATATATATATATATATATATATTTTTTTTTTTTTTTTTTGATGGGGTTAAGGGGAAGGGGGTGCGTGCCCCAGTAGAGCTTTATGTCCAGCAACGCCCCTGATTACATTACATATTTGGAATCACCAATAAAATTAAACAACATCTCATAAGTTTTGTTTCTAAACATTCAAATCAAACAAAATAGGTGTTTTGTCAAGTTGTCCGAGCTAATGCACACTCGATAGGAATGAGCTCACGACACCAACCTCATTTATGGCCGTTCTACACATTATCATATCATCCTCTGGATAATGCTTTGTCAGATCGCGCGCTGGTCTTCTGAAGTAATTCACAACTTGGCCTTGAAGGCGAATCTCCTCCAGAAATGACAGCGACTCTTTGTTTATAAGTTTGTAGGGGTTTGAGTAATTGCGGTCATATGACGTGTCTTTGACAGGACAAACTGTACCTCACGTTCATTTCATACAGAATACAAAACCAAAAAAAACTGTAGTAATTGGTTAAAGTACAGATTTCAAGCTTTATGTGGATATATTTCTTATGTCTGTGAAGCAAGTATTCGCTGAGATTCCAGTGCGTTTGTTAACCACAAAAAAATGTCGTAAAAACTCGTCTAGCAGTTTTTGTTGAAGAAACATCAGTCTAGCAATCGATGATTGGCTTCTGTACTAGTAGGTGGGGCTTCATTCCCTTCATTTCATATTTCCAGTTACACTTGTCCACATTCAAATGTATATATATGAGTGTATAGTCTTTGACCAGAATGAGAGTATAGTATAGTTTTTATCTATATTGGCCTAAAAAAGATCAATATTTTCTGTCAGTCTTAGTAGCCTACACTTTGTCACTGTAGAAGAGTGTAGCTTTAAATTGGAAAATTATTCAAATTCTTTGTTCATTTTTAGCGAGATGCTAATGTTCTAATCTGATTCAATGGTTTATGCTAAGCTAGGCTAAGCTAAAAGTGCTCCCACCAAATATGGAGACAGGCTGAATGGATTCTCATGGTAAAATGTAACTGTGCTGTGCTGTAAAATGAGCCTATTCTCAAAAAAGTCGAGTGTTCCTTTCAGGGAAATAGGCTTGATTTATTGTTCTCCCTCAAATCTCTGACCTCACATGTGTGATAAGCCTGTTAACTTTGGCAAATCCCACATTAGATCCAAACATACTCTTTTATGTGATCGCTGTGTGTTTTTGTTCCCGTAGATAACTGGAGACCCGATCTCCCAGACGGCTTGCTTTATTATTGTCACCACTAAGCTGCTGAAACTCTGCAGCTGCCTGTCAATGGAAAGTTGTACACTTCACCTCAACAACTGCTCTATCGTTTTTATGACAGATATGAGACCTTACTATAAATAGACAGTTCTGACAAAAAGGAAAGTCTCAAATTACCCAGATGATCCAAAGGCTATGTAGCTCTTGATATATACCAAACAAGAAAGCCAAGAGGCCAAAATTAGATGCATCTCTCTGACACCATACTGTAGGTTACACCATATGAAGAGCACAGAACATGCAGTTTCTGTACACTGAACATTTTGATGATGTTTTATGTTATGGCATGATGGTTTGAAGGTTTAAATATCATACCTCTCCCTTTGTAAATTCACTCTTACAGTGTTTACCTCATTTATCATAAAAATGACACGATGAAATCATAACTGGCAGTCGGTGTGAAGCGTGTTATGTTTACATCAGCATGTGCATCCACATACCTCATGGATCACTGCTGTTTTGACAGTTTCTCTAAACAGAATTCCTCTAAAGCAGTGGAGTGACAATATGGCTAGTTAAAAAGCAGTCGACTTACTCTGTCGAACTGTGTGAGCCTCATATATATGGCCATTTTTATCAGCAGAATTTTAATTACTCTTATTTTAATTTAGAGAAAGATGATGAATATGATGCTTACACAATGAAACCTGCAACATATAACTAGTTCTCAGACATTTTAAAAACCACCCAATTCCCTATTGTGATGTATATCCCAGTAAGTCATGTTATGGAACAATAAAAATGTAGGATGGGACATAATTTTGTTCTCTGGGAATTGACTTAAAGGCACAGTTCACAAAAAAAATACAACTTCTGTCATTCTGTGATTTACTCACCCTTGACTTGTTTGAATTTGAGGATTTTGTTTCTTTGTTTTTGTTTGTGAACACAAAAGAAGAAAGAATGTTAGAAATCAGTAAACTTTGACTTCCACTTTTTTTATTTTTCTTACTATGGATGACAATGGTTACTTATGGTGACTGCGAGAGCTTAATGTGCTGCAATTTAAGAAAAAAGCTAATTAAGAAAAGATCTTCATCCGATTGACAGCACGCAAATCCTCCCAACGCAAACAAATTTACAAAAACGCGCTGCATTTTCTCACAACACAGCAGAAATGTTTCAAAGAGCCCCTAAAATGTGAGGCACCCGGCTATTTAGGTTATGGTTATTTAGGCTAATAAATACTAAAGGCACAGGAATCGGGAAATTTGAAAATAAACAAACCAAAAAACTCACCTTTCAAAGACTACCTACTACACTGAGCAATAGTCATGGCACAGCGGTGTCTATTATGTTTTTGGGTCCACTTGAAACATTCTGTTGTAGTCCATTCTTTTGTGTTGAGAGAAAATGCAGTGCGTTTTTGTAAGTTGTTTGGTTTGTGAGAAAATGCAGCTCGTTTTATTCATTTGTTTGCGTTGTGTGAAAATGCAGCACATTTTTTAAAGATGTGTTTGTGTTGTGAGGATTTGCAGCATGTGTGCTGTCAAGCGGATGAAGATCTTTGGAATTGCACGTTTTCTAAAATTGCAGGATGTTAAGCTCTCTCAGCCGTAGTTACTAGTTTCCAACATTCTTTAACATATCTTCTTCGGTGTTCTCGTTTATTTGCATTGATGGTTCAATTAAGAGCTTTTAGCATCCTCAGAAGATTCTTCACACCTAGAAGCAAAGGCTATTTTAAGAACTGTTCACTGAAAGATTCTATAAGCATCCCAAAAATTTTACTCTGGACAACTAAATCAGTCTTATGTTGTATGGGTGTATTTTTGGCAATAGTCAAAATGATAAACATTTTATGCCAAAGAAAAAATCATTAAACTATTAAAGATGTTACATAAAGTCATGTTACATAAAGATTTTTATACATATCCTACTTTAAAAATATCAAAACTCAATTTCTGAGTAGGATTTTTGAGCATTGCTAAGCATTAGGTCCAATTTTAAAAGCAAATTTCTCATTATTTATTTTAAACCCTCAGATTCTCTATTTTCTAATATTTGTATCTTGGAAAAATATTATCTCCTCCTATTCTTCAATGGATCTCATTTTCAAACTTTTGTTGACTAGGGTCACAAATGCCTCTTCTATGGAACCTTAATTTTTAAGAGTTTATTCTTCAATAAACTTCAGCCGATTATTTTATTAAAAGCAATACTGCAAGACAAAGGTGTTAGGACAGCATTAAACAGTTAACAATAAAAACTGTATTATCGAGGAAGCCATAACATACTAACATATTCTCATCTGTGAAACATATCCAATTTCTTCAGAATCTAAATCTTATTACTTTGTACAATCAGCGTGGGACATCTTGAAAAACTGAAATCTATTCAGTTGAATGAGAAATCTATTCTATTATTGTAAAATTTGAACTTCCCTGTGGCCCTTCATATACTATCAGAATTAACATGAACATGAGCTTCCTGTCAACAATTTAACATGAATGTAATCTGACATTCTATTCACTACTTGGAAATTTTCAGATAATGTTAAAAAGGCTACCTGAGTTTCTGAATGCTACATTTTATTCTATTCAACAACAATGCAATTGAATGCAACAATGTTTATTATGGAGCCAGATCAGTCTCAAAACACAGTTCAAAAATACACAAATTCCATTCGTAAATTCAAAATACAATTCATAAATATGCAAATCCTATTCGTAAGTTCCAAAGACGATAAAAAAATATGCAAATACAATTCGTAAATTCAAAATATTATTAATAAATACACAAATCCAATTCGTACTGTGTGCTGACAGAAAGTGCAGATGTGCTCACGGCGACCCAAGTTCAATTCCTGGATCCTTCCTCTCTCTCTGCTCCCAATGTTTTCCTGTCTAAAATCTCTACTGTCACAGCATAATAAAGGTAAAAACCACTAAAAAATAATTATAAAAACCAAATACGCAAATCCAATTTGTAAATTTAAAACACAATTTATAAATACACAAATCCAATTCATAAATTAAAAACACGATTCATAAATACGCAGTATCTGGATGCCGCCTTTATGATGCAAGCTGAGATTGCATCACTCAGAGATGCAATGTCAGATACAATGCTCTCAATGGAACTAGTGATGTCACTGTGAGGGGTAGGGTTAGGGGTGGGGTTAGATGAGCGCATTAAAAAGAATTGGATGCAGCACAGATTGCATCTGCACCAAGTCTGCAGCCAGACCCCTCTCAATCTAATTAGTAAGTTCAAAACCTGATTCAAAACAAATCCAATTTATTTGGCAAAAATATTTCAGATGTAAATTGTGCTGTGCATGTATGAATTTTCATTTTGTACATATATTATTTTTGAGACTTATCTGGCTCCATAGTTTATGCCTTGAATTCTTAAGCAAAAATTCAAGGCATAAACATAAATTCAACATGACCAATAAAAGGTTTGCAGCTAAATCCTGAACAAAAAGTGCTTATTTAAATTATTCAAGGTTTTATATTACACATGTATAGGGTTTTTGTGTAGACTAGTTACTTTCTCATCTGTTTAAAATAAAATCACGTTAAACACCCTTATTGAAACACTGAAAGATTTGCAAAACTTTCTTTTATTTTGCAAATATATATGGCCCTAGATTGACTCCATAAATATTCATTATCGATATTAACAAACGAACAATATAAAACTTTTTCCCCCAAAAAAGTACACTCGAGGAACCTGCGGCGTATATTGGCTTACGCAGCTGTGCACTGATTCACCAATTCACCAAATCGTTGATGTAAATGTCGAGCCTGCGTTTTTAGAGCGCAGCCGTGACTCTGTAGATCCCGCCCCTCCGCCTTAGTCTCAGCCTATTCGAGCAGATCATAGAGGGCTCGCATTTGAGCTGCTGCAGGCACCCAAAAACATACTATCATACCGAAGAACACAGGCAGAAAGAGCGAAAGGCAGAGGAGGATGGGTTGTCACAACAGCAAAGTTTGTGGCCAGGTCTCAAAGAAAAAGGTATGTCGTATTTTATTTAGTTTTTTTTTTATTACCTACATGCTGAAATAATACAGTTACAATGAGACTCGCAGCAAAGCCTCCAGCGTTAGAAACCCTGCAAAAAAACACCACGTGTAAATGTATTTGTATTCAGGGAGCCACTCTTGTTTTGTTCTCTCGAATCACTTGTTACTTCCTCCCTAATGCGTTAGTCGATGCGAAAGCTCTCCTGTTAGTTTGTCGACTTGTGAAAGTTTTAATTAGAAACAGATGCCGGTGTTTCATCAGATGAGATCTACTGTTGTTTAAAATGCGCCGCTGACATCCGTTGTGACAAATTAACGGCGTGTTATCCTGCATTTAAGTGTGATCGCTTCGTGCTCACTTTTAAAATGTTCCGCATTTCGGTCAAATGACAAATCAGGATGTACGAAGTGATAAAAAGGTGAGATCTTTTGTAAAATGTAGTTTAAAACACGTTTGCCAGGTTTATAGACTTAAACTCCAGTGTTCGTGTTAGCTTCCTTGAGGAAAAGTTGGATTTATATTCGCACATTCTTTCATTTTGAAGTGAATATTCAGTCTGAAATAGCATGCAAGTATGACTTTAAAACAACATAAGCACTAAATTGAGGTAAAGTTGGTTTTATATTGACACATTCAGACTTTCACCCTAATAATATAATTTCAGAAAAGTATTATTTGCTAATTCTAAATAGTAAAATTATATTAGCAGCCAATGACTATGAAAGTATAGCATTGTTCATATAATTTCAGAAAAGTATTATTTGCTAATTCTAAATAGTGAAATTATATTAGCAGCCAATGACTATGAAAGTATAGCATTGTTCATATAATTTCAGAAAAGTATTATTTGCTAATTCTAAATAGTGAAATTATATTAGCAGCCAATGACTATGAAAGTATAGCATTGTTCACAGTCAATTAAATAGTGCCAATGTTGTTTTCAAGTCATACTTGTGCCATTTCAGACCGAATATTTAAAGTACCATGGTAAACAATACATGGAGCATGTCACAAGTTTTCACTAAATGAGCAAATATAAAACGAACTTTTCCTCAAAGCACTATTTAGTTGACTGAACAAGGTTGTGCTTTGATTGCCATTGGCTGGTAATATGGTTTCCCTGTTTAGAGTTGGCAAACAAAACGTTTGTGAATATTGTATTATAATAATTTTTATATTATTAAGTAATCAGAATTAAACAAAGTTGTCACAACCTGTCACAGTTAAAAAAAAAGGAATGAATGTTCCATAATAAAACCAACTTTACCACAGGGTTGGCTTCATACATTTTTGCAAGTATTTTCTGCTACATTAGCCTATATTTACTTTGCACATAGTATTATTTTTATAAATAATTGGACATTTATACCACCTACACATTTAAAAAGAATACAGAAGTTATTTCACTTATTAGTTTTTATTGTAAAGGTGTCAAATGGATTAATTTAATAATAAAAATTCACGTCATTGGACCAACCTCAAATTTGTCATTGCCATTACATACTGTAAATGCATGAGCAAAATCATTCATCAAATACATTCCTTTGGCTCTCAAACATGGAGTGCAATAAAATCTGGCTTTGATAGCGACAGGGTCAAGCTTTCATTAGCCCAGATTGCTGAAGGATTTAGATTCGCTGGGCTTGGATGTGACACACGCAGGGTCCCTACTGCCCAAGTTTCACACTACAAGTTTTAATGCGACCTATAAACAGACAGAGTTCATTTGGTCCTGTTAATCACATAGCCATGTGTTAGTATACTTGACATGGACAACTGGAGAAGTGTGAAAAGTCTCTGAAGACTAAACAGAGAAAGCCTTACACTCGCTATTACAGCCTCTGTTGGAGTTGCATCAAAAGCGTATAACCACATGACGGTGAAGTGTAATAAAGCCAAGCCTTCATTAAAGTTCCAGAACATTTGGTTCCCTGCCACAGAGAGCCAGCAAATGCATAATAGTCTTGTTGTGGATAAAACTGTATTATGATGAGATGGAAGCGGTTCCTGTTCTGGCTTTTTATTCATGATTAATTTGTGAAAAGTAACCTAGTCTACTGAATTGTTTCACAAGCTATCTAAAAACGCAGACCTTCAAGCTATGGACACCATGACATCATTTGCTTTTGGTTCCTTTCAAACTGGAGATTACATCAAGAATAAATGTCGTGTTTTGGTTGGCTTGTGTCCTACACTGACACAAAACCATACATGTCGTGTCATTTCCCATATAAACCGTCTCATGTGGCACAGAGAAAGAATCTCACTATTTATTAACCAAGGAAGGTTTGACTTTGTTTGACTGACTCCTGTTGTTCTTGACTAAAGCCAACACCCTCAATGAGCAGCTCAACCAAAAATGAAAATTCTGTCATCGCTTGCAAATTCTCATGTTGTTGCACAATTCTGGATATACAGCTTCTTTTTTAACACTATTCTCCCTTGATTCTTAATGCTAAAGTAGGACTAAATAAAAATCAAATAATATATGATTTAATAGATTTTCTGTTTCAATGATAATTGCTGCAGTATATTAAAAAATAATACATTAATAAAAATAATTTGACTGAATGATTTAATTTGGGACTTGTGAGAACACTGATTTATGAATCAGAGTTTTTGAGCCAATCTATTTGAAAGAATAATTAAATAAAAGCTTTATATTTTTTTAACAGTTGCTTGTCAACCACCTACTGGTAGTAGATGCTAATATTGAATATATTGCGACTGGGTATTCTCTAGGGCTGAGCCTATAAATGATATAAATCGAATCGCAATAATTTGTCAATAACAATGATAAGCTCTGGACTTTTTTTATTCTATGTTAATTGAGTACAGCCCATTTTGAAAATGAATATTTTATCCAGTTCTCAGTGAATATAGGCAATGTATTTTGGTGCATTTAAACAAAACAGATTTATTAAACAGATATATTTATTAAAATAATACTTTAGTCACAAAACATATTTAGAAATTGAAAGATAATGCAATTAAAATAATTAACAATGATAAGCTCTGGACTTTTTTACTCTATGTTGATCTAAGAGCCAATTACAGCAGAAATGAGCAACAATGTAAATGTGTGTTGATATTAGAGATGTATAGAATTTTGGCTATTATGATTATGCCATTTAATGGACTCTTTCATTTTTGTGGCTTCAGTCATTGTTGGGGTACTCTTTTAAATTTGGAAGCATTAACATCTTCGAAATACATATAACAACAATCAACATGGAATATAATTATCAAGAATGTATTTTTGCCATATCTCTACTTTATCTCTTAAACTGCTTTGACACAAAATATGACTTGACTTGACAGTGAACATGCGCAATATTAATATGGTGAACACCTCAAAACGTGGATAATTATGTAAATGTTTACTGTGCTTTTTAAGAATATTCAGATTGTATTTGCAGTGGTGTTCATATGATGAATGCTTAGAGATTTAATTCCATGGTAAAATCATTAACAGTTTCATTTGTTATTCAGACTTATTATATGCGGAACTATTATTTGAAATTTCTGTGACTTTACGACTATTATACATTACTGTGCAATAAGGGTTCAATAATTAGCATTAATTAAATTAACTTAACTCAAAATGAAAAGTTTTTATTACTCTAAGGTGATGTTAATCGAGTTAATCTGTTGAAATTGTCCTTAAGTCAATTTGTCATAATCTGATTTATTAAATGGAGTTAAAAACTATTAAAATTCAGTTGTATTTATTTTTACTAATATTAACATGATCCATAAACACAATCCATGATGAACTAAAATTTACTAAATGAGACTGTTATAAAGTGTTACCTATCATACTTCATTATTTGTTTGCAATTAAATTTGGTTAGAACATTTGTTTGCTCTCACCATGTATATAATATATATCAAGGTATCCGCAGGGTCTTCAAAAATCTTAAATCTCAAAAGCTAAATTTTAGGCCTTAAAGTCTTAAATCTACTGTAATATTGTGTTGTAGTGGGTCTTAAATCTTTTTTTTTATTTCTTTTGTTCATGTATAGCTACCCAATCTGGCCATTAACACCCATACAGTCACAAGCAATCCATCTCAATAACACTTAATAAATAGCATTTAATTACTTTCCTTACAGTAACATTTGCTTAAAAGTTCTCCATTTATTTACTGTTAAGGATACTGACCTGATTTATATATTTTTATTATTATATTATTATTATTATTGTAGACTGAAGTCATTGACCGCTATGTTTTGTTCTATTCTTGGTAAGGGTTAGGGTTTGTGAATGGATATATTTGAAAATGTATTAAAATCTATTCAAACAAAATTATTATTATCATCGCCGTATTATTAAACGTATTAAATTTATCATTTTTTCATAAGGTAAGTGGAAATCTGGGATATAAAAAAATATCCTTAGCATTTAGCCCTGTGTAAGTCTAAAATTTCATTCATAATGACTTAAGTCTTAAATTTAACTTTGTGATACCTGAAGAAACCCAGATATATATATACTTTTTGTTATTATAACTGTTGAAGTTACTTTTTTGCCACTTCATGGTATGGTAATACTGTGTTAAAAGAAAAAAGAAAACAGTCACTGCAGTACATTGATATTTAGTTTACCCCATGACAGATTTAAAATGCTACTGCAAATGAAATGCAGAGTATTTCATGATCAGTCTGTGGTCTTGTGCAATCAAAGCAACAATGGTGGACAACACAGGTGTGTAATGTTTCTTTACAACTTGATATCATCATTAACTGACCTGGTATGCATAATTAAGCATTTTAATAAAGCATTTTAGTTGTTGTTTTTTTTTTTTTTAAATGTAGTCATTTGTATACAAAACCTTTCAAAATCAATACGATTTTTTTTCCTAAATTAAATTTTTTTCAAAATGTCTGTCTGTATGCCTGTTTGTCTGTTAATGTGAATATTTGAATAAATTATTATTATTAATTCATAATTGTTTTTTTCACTCAAGATCATTTGTAAAGATGAGCCTGATGCTCTGAGCCTGATTGGTTCAGTAGGTTATTATTGGTTAAATAATAATAAAACCCAATCATGATGAAGCCATATGACTTGCAACACTGCTGAGGCCATACAACACATTCTTTGTTTGCTCTTTTATACAGTATTTGTATTGTTAAAGATTAATGTCAAAATCTCCAGCAGCTGTACTCTAAAAACCCGGTACTAACTTGATCTAGTAAAGGCAGGCTTTGCTCTTAGAGGAGAGATATTTTGCGCTTGTGAGTGTTTGTGTGTGGGTTATATCTCAGCAGACTTTTGGCACGTATACCTCAAAACGTTAAATCACCTGTGAACTGCGGCAGCCCTGAGCTCCTGTCTTCAAACATTCACACTGGAACGGCACATTCTTTACTCCCTATGGATATATGAAGTGTTCTTCCTGAATTCCAGTGCTTGTTAAATGTGTGGGGAGAACATGCTGATAAACCCAACCGTATGCTAAGCTTAGCATTAACTAAAATCTTTATATACTACCAGGCCTTTCAAGTTTTGGGTCAGGAAGATGAGACTCTGTGAATAAATTAGTTCTTTTTTTCGGCAAGATGCAGAAGTTACAGTGAAGATATTTATAATGTAATCTTTTAATTTAAAACAAAAAAGCTGTAATATTTTAAACTACCACAAACTTTTTAAGGTTGCAAAAAAAAAAAAAAAAAACTGTCAATTTTACGTTTTTGGGTTTTTCCTGGAATAGTTTTTTTGTTGTTGTTCAGTTTAATGGTTAAAAAAAAAAAAAAAAAAAAATATATATATATATATATATATATATATATATATATATATATATATATATAAATTTATTTCAATTTAGAAATTTGTGTATGTTAATTTAAATAAAATACATATTTTAAATGCTGCATAAAATCTATTGTTTGTAGTGTTGCAAAATACATAATTTACAGTAATACTTTTTCATCATTTCAATGACCAATCTGGATGCAGGCAGAAGTATGAATAAACATTATAGTGAAAAAGTTTCTTGCTTAAAGGCAATGTTTACATTTTGCATTTTACTTATAAATATTTTATGCTGGGACTGTAATATCATTTTTAAAAGGTGTTTTATATTTCAAGAATATTTATTTTATATTTCTACACTAAGTCATTTGCACACAAGTTAAGTGATAAAAAATAATCATATATGAATAAGTACATATTTGAGCATATACCTGATGTCAAAAAGAAAGAAAAGAAAAGGAAAATTCAGTTCCGTATTGTCAATGTTACCTGATTGAATATATTGTGATATGTATTAGGGCTACACAATATATTTTTTCAGCATCAATATCGGAATATTCTTATCAAAAATAGTCACATTGCAGCATATGCAATGCTGAGTCTGAATCACAACTGACCAGGAGCTACAGAACACATGTGATTTGTAGTCACTGCTAAGTTTAACCATAATACAGTTAAAGGGTAGTTATTTCAGGCTTGTGACTGTGCATTTAATTAAAACAAATAGTGGAACAAAGATTACTTGTATTTATTTTTATAGGATTTTATAGGATTATAGGTCTTTGTTCTAGTCCAAATATCTAAATTTCAAAGTGAAAATAAGATACTAACCCCATTGGAAGATAAGTTAGCTTGTTTTAAGGAAAAACACGTAATTTTGACTTCTGAAGGTGAAGATAAAACAATATTTTTACATGATCTAATATCTTAAGATATTTTGACTAAAGACCGAGACACAGCAAAGTAATGAAAGCATGAAACAAATGAAAAATGTTAGACCCCCTAGAAAAACATCAGATGAAGCTATTCAAACCATCTTGTGAAACTGTATTCATATTGCAATTTGTATCGCAATATCAGCTTTTTCCAATATTGTGCAGTCTTAATATGTATCATCATCAGGATATGAGATGACTTGTATCGTTATATGAGATTTTTGTCTCATCACCCAGCCTGAAATGATAAAAAGATACTTAAAATCCTCTTTATTGAAATCTTTCACTCTTTTTGGCCTTATGATCAGTACAGATTACAGAAGTGACTTTGTGTAATGTTTAAATGTTTAAAATTTGGCAATCTACAAGTGAGGGTTCAATTTTACTACTAACTGAGAACTACTAAGTTTTGAGTGTGTGCTGTGTGTGGTTTGTCAATGATGTCATGATTGTGCAATCTTGAGTACATATCTCACCGGTAACGTAAGCTTTTGGAATGCAACAAATATCAATTTATATGACACTCCTATGAGAGGGTTGTACATGTAGATGTTTATCAGCCAAATTCTGATTGATTGATTCATTCTCTTCAGCGCATTTATACAATGTTTTTTTTTTTCTTTTTATGCAGAAGAAAAATAAAGCACAAGAAGGTGAGAAACACACAAAGGACATCAAACTGCAAGATGGAAGTGGTAAGGGTTTCTCTGAATCGTGTCGTGAACGCCTGTGCTTGGCAGATGTTCTTCAGATAAACTAAAATATTAAAGGGTGGAATTTATGTAGGATATTATATAGTGTTAATATAATACAGTATATTTAATAATACATGAGGGGTTGTTGCTTTTTTTTTAGATCGAACAATATGACTATTTTCTGTCAATATGTTAAATTATTTAATGCATGTTGACTTTATACAAAAAAAATATATTCTATTAGTGTAATACAGGATATTGCTTTTATATAATATATTTCTTGACAATATTTTTCTGATAAATTATGTTATATTACATTTATTGAATGTTGAAATATACAATGTCATATTGCGTTAATGTAATACATTTACTAATACACTTTATATTATATAGATGTTCAGTTGTAAAATATAGTTTCTCACTTTTGCCATGACTTTACATTTAATAAACACCTTTTTCCCCTTATAAAACCTCACAAACATTTCCATATATAAAAGTTTATAAATGTGTGCAACTTAATTTTAACCTGTATTCTTTACATTACATCTAAAACGTAGTGCATTTTTATAGTATCAACATACTGTACAGCCTCACAGAAGCCATGTGTATATTGTAAAATATCAAATATGTAATGTATTACTGCATTTAATATACAGTTGAAGTTTAAATATTTGCCAAATGATGTTTAACAGAGCAAGGAAATTTTCACAGTATGTCTGATAATATATTTTTTATTCTGGAGAAAGTCTTATTTGTTTTATATCTGCTATAGAATAAAAGCAGTTTTTAATTAAAAAAATAAAATTTAAGGTCAAAATTATTAACCCCTTTAAGCAAAATATATATATATATATATATATATATATATATATATATATATATTAGATAGTCTACAGAACAAACCATCATTATACAACAACTTGCCTAGTTAACCCAATTAACCCTAGTTAAGCCTTTAAATGTCTCTTTAAGCTGTATAGAACTGTCTTGAAAAATATCTAGTCAAATATTATTTACTGTCATCATGGCAAAGATAAAATAAATCAGCTATTAGAAATGAGTTATTAAAACTATTATGTTCAGAAATGTGTTGAGAAAATCTTCTCACCGTTAAACAGAAATTGGGGGAAAAAATAAGCAGGGGGGCTAATAATTCTGACTTCCACTGTATATCATATTCACATATTCTTTCATAAGCTGCAGTTATTATCTATTAATGTGTTCTTTTGTTATCTATTAATGTTTGTTTTTCATGTGTCTTTTGAATGTCCCACGGTTCCATTATGAAGTGTGTTGTTTTTGGCTGAGCTCTGGGTTTGGTAGTGCCGATTATGGGTTGCAGAGACCTGTTAAAGTACTGTTGTGTTGTTACCCATGGGCAATACTGGCTCATGTGCATGCAGATTTTGTTACAGATGTATTATAAAGCAAACAATGAATTGTTCATTGCTTCTCCCCCAGGTACACACTCGTCTGAGGAGCAGCACTGTTGTTTGGAGAATCAGCTGGAGAATTATGAGTGGCAGCTAAAGATCCTACATGCGGTTTTGACGGCTTCAGGAGACCAAGAGAGAGAGCAACTCCTTAAGGACCATCCTGGGGACATCTGCACTTTAGTCCATAGCATTACAGAGAAGGTACTTTTCGGTAATAAACAGATTGGCTAATTTGACAAACAGTGTATTATTCTCATCATTGTGAATACATTTTTTGGTAATTAGATTGTATAGATTCATTTAAAAGTATAAAGTCAAAACATGATGATTTGATTTCAGCTTTGTGTAATTATGCAACAAAATACTTTTGAAGGATTAGTTCACCCCATTCACCCTTATGTCATTTGAACTTTGTCCATCTTTTGTCCATTTCTCAATGAAGATATTTTAGATTGAATCTGAAAGTTCTTCAACACTCCATAGAGAGCAATTGTCCTGACTTATTCACAGTCCAGAAAAGTACCAAACAACATCCTCAAAACAGACTATATGGCTTCAGTGCTTCAATCAGAATATTATCAAGCTAAGACAACACTTTTGCGTGCACATAAAACTAAAACAACCACTTCATTTAAAAGTTTCTTTTTCTCAGTATCAGTATAGGGTGCATGTTTATCTGTCAAGATCGAATGTCTGCACTTCAAATTGGCCTGTGCTTTGTTTCAAACAGATGAAGTTGTGCTCTAATCCATTGGGTTATACATCACTGCACAATGCTTGTAGAGCGTGCACAATATACTGACACTATACCGAATGAATTTGGATGGATCTTTAATTCGCTTTAGTTACAAATTTTCTCAGATTATTTAAAATGTACAGGGCTTCTGCGGATCTTTAAGAAGTCTTAAATTCTGTAGTATAAAATAAGGTCTTAATTAGTCTTAAAGGCTGCATTTACACTGCATGGTTCATGTGACCCAATTCTTTTTTATTATTTTATTTTTTTTATCTCTCTCTTGTGTCACATATCGGATATGGCCCATGTACGTGTAAGCAGGAAAAAATCACATGTATTCCGATTTACTCAAATCAGCTTAAGGCCTTGTTCATATGTAGAAGTTTATCCGATATGAATCGGATCTGTGTCCCTGTGTTTGCAGCGTAAGCAGGTATATCAGATTTTCACATGTCAATGCGAGTAGTGCGTCATTAAAAACCATAGCGAATGATGTCAACTCTGACGCTTTCATTTCGGAACAGACATCAGCAGAGTCCCAAACCTTAAATCTCACACACTAGGACTAAAAAAAGCTTTTATATTGTCATGTAGCACAAGTATTTAAGCATGTTAACGAGAGAGAAAGCTATAGGCTAGACTAAAACTGTTGTGTACACCACATGCATAAATCACGCCATGGAAATGACGTTAAGATGTCTACTGGTTTTAAAAAGTCTAGATTAAAAGAAGATGGCCAAATGAGAAATTTTCTGTCATAAACTATAGTAAAACAACTTTTCAAAATTAAGAAAAAAAAGAAATGTTTTTCATTTTTTCTTTTTTTTTGCTTGCTTATTGTGTCTTTTTGCCTTGTACCATGTAAATACAGACAATCAGATAAGAGTTACTTTTAAAAGATGATGTAAGCAGGTCATCAAAAAAAAAAATCAGATACAGCCACAAATCAAGATCTGCTATGTAAATGCAGTCAAAAGGTCTTGAATCCATGTTTCAAAAGTCTTAAAAATGCAATCCAATCGAACCTGTAAGATTTTGTTTCCCTTTTGAAATCTGTTTAAATCTCTTCATCTGTCCTCATGCAGAACAACATGGGTATAACCAAATCCATTTATAGTCTTTGGTGGAACCCAATAAAAAGCATTTTGTTTGCATACTTAATATTCGCTGGGATTTCCCTCGTGTAAAAACAGAGTTTGCTGGAATTGCGCTCTGTAAAAGCTTATAACAGCTGCGTCAACACATACATTAGCAAATAAAGAATGCTAATGCACCGATCGACCAACCAAGGGCTTGGAATCTGTCTGGGACCGTAATCTTATTTATTAATTTATTTTTTTGCTCACTTGACTGGTGATCAGCGCGCTGTGTTGTTATACAGACTCCCATAGACACTCAGAGCAGCATGTAGCTTGTCATTGGTGCTGAGCCTTTTCCACACTATGAAAGTGGCACTATGTTATTAATATGATATGCTGTAAAATGCAGTTTAAATCATATTAAACTTTTTTTTTTTCTTTCTTTCTTGTAGACATCAGTCTTAATTTAAAAAGAGAAAACATCAGTCACGTTGAGGTTGCCAGCAAATGCTTTACCAGAACTTCATCAAACTAAATCAGAAAACAAGCATCTATAAAACAATAATAAAAAGCTATAGATATAAAATATATTTATTTTTAATTTATTAATAGGCATAAGTTATTGACATTGGAAAGTTATATTTTGTTAGTGTTATTAATGCAGTTTGGGGGAACTGTTGTGAAAAGGTTATTATGATTTTTATTATTATTTTTTTACTTATTATTATTGTTGTTGTTGTTGTTGTTATCAATGATGTTTTGAAGTTTTCCACACTTTATATGTATAATTAACAGTGTTAAGTAAGGGCCGTTATTAATTGTGTTGCGTGCTTTTTTTTTTTTTTTTTTGTGCAAATTCTGTACTATAAAATTGGTCTTAAATTTCATTCTATAGGGTATTAAAAAGTCTTAATTATAACTCTTCGAAACCTACTGATACCCTGATATATGTCCTGGTCACTTTTTTCGATGTTTTAAAATATTTAAAACTAGACACAATCTAACATGATCTTATATGCGAGTCTAAAACAGAGATGGGCTGAATTAAAACAAAACAAAGAAAATGTGATTTCTCGCTGGTCAACGGTACATCCCTAGTAATCTTTATAAAAAAATCCCTTTTCTTTTTTCCTCTTGTGAATGAAGCTCATAGAAGGTACATGTAGCTTCATATAGCCATTCAATAAAGCCAAGTATTCTGCTCCCAGATTATGTCAGCGGGTTATACATTATTGAGCTGTCAGCAGTAATAAACAAGACATGCTCTTCTATTACAATATAATTGGGAATTTTGGGGATTGTGTGCACAGTTGTGGTGATTGTCTGTTTAGATTTGGGTGTGCGTGCTGTGGTACATCTGTCCTTGTGTTAACCTCTGACCAACAAAACTAAACCTGTTTGCAGAGGGATGTTATTCATTGCCCTGTAAAGGGGGTTGGTTTGTGTTTTTAAACGCACTAGAGCACTGCTTGTTTTACAAGGGAGAGCAAATGATGCTGTTTTTTTACCTTTCACCAAGAGCTTATTGGTAGTCTAGAACTTTGTAGACTCATTTATTTAATAAAGTTGTCATTATTAAGTTGATAGTTAAAGTGATAGTTCACCCCAAAATTTAAATGTGTGTGGCGTCATGCTAAGTGGCTTCCGGGTCCAAGCGCTATATCAAACTGTATGGGGAGACTCATCAAATAGTAATAATAAACGTTTACAAAGCAATGTAATACTTAAAAAAAAATCACGGTCAAAATATATATCTTTATGCCTAATACCCGATGGCCAGTTATTCATTTTTTTTTTTATAAATTGTTAAAATTTTGGTATTTGTGATGCAGCAAGCCCAGAGACTGATATGTAAGCTTTGATTTTATATAAAATTCACTTTCATGTGTGATATGACTACTATGATCACACAAATATTTTCTTATTTCTAATGAGTGGCACTCTTTACATGCGCACACATACGTGCACACGCATGCAAACATGCACACCTGCCTGTACCTGCCTGTTTTTGTTTTTTGTTTTTTCATCTGTTCTTTGTTTTTGTTTTTTTTCATTTGTGTGTGATCTTATGTTATTTGTGTACCTCTTGCATAATAATAATAATAATACCAATAATAGTAATAATAATAATAAAATAAATGGAAAAAAAATGGACACCTCAGTAAAGAGGTTTAGTGAAATTTCTGATTTTTTATTTTTTATTTACATACTGGTAATTATTATTATTATTATTATTATTATTATTATTATAGTTTACATTGTAATAAAACCTGATGACTTTTGTAAATAGAATTAGATGCAAACACCAGAAAGTCTCATGTTTGATTCGTATATATATATATATATATATATATATATATATATATCTATCTATCTATCTATCTATCTATCTATCTATCTATCTATCTATCTATCTATCTATCTATCTATCTATCTATCTATCTATCTATCTATCTATCTATCTATCTACCTATCTACCTATCTACCTACCTATCTACCTATCTACCTATCTACCTATCTACCTATCTACCTATCTACCTACCTACCTACCTACACACACATACATACATATATATACATATATTTTTTTTTTTAGGTTCATATATCTTTAAACCAGTCTTATTTAGAAATGTCAATAATTAGGGCTGCACAATATATCGTTTCAGCATCAATATCTCAATGTGTGCATCTGCAACAGTTGACTTATTTTATCTTAATTTTAAAACAAAACAATATTTTTACTTGATCTAAGATTTTTTCTAAGATATATTTATTTGGACTAGAAATGAGACAAAGCAAAGAAAAGCTTTTTTGCATTGTGATTTTATTCAATTTCTGCACCTGAATACTGTTAAAACAATCAAATAGTGCTATTCAACTTTACTGTGAGTAGGGATGCAACGATTATTGATTTTGGTTGTGTGATTATAGTCTGAGGAATAATCATGGTTATCACGATTATTATGCATTCATTAATTTCAAAACACTACTAGTTTAGAAAATCACATGAAAACTCTATATTTTAAAGTGTTGTTTATTGCTGCTCAGTAACTAAATAATACAGCACAAAATGATAATAAAAAAACAAACAATAGTCCATTTCTCATTGGACTTAAAATTAAGTGAAAAGATTTTTGGCATTTAAACAAGAGTAATCATTTTACACTGAAAATAAATGACAGAACAATGAATAAATAAACTAAAAAATATATAATTGTCTAATGGAAAAACAGCATTTGTCTAATGTAAATCTAAGCTATATTTAAAGCCAAGCTAAGTATTTCCCTTTTAAAATTTTCCCCTTTGAATTTGTTTTCTCTGGCAACACAGTGGCACAGTGGGTAGCACGTTTACCTCACAGCAAGAAGGTCGCTGGTTCGAGCCTCGGCTGGGTCAGTTGGCATTTCTGTGTCGAGTTTGCATGTTCTCCCCGTGTTCGCGTGAGTTTCCTCTGGGTGCTCCGGTTTCCCCCACAAGTCCAAAAACATGCGGTACAGGTGAATTGGGTAGGCTAAAAATGACCGTTGTGTGTGTGTGTATGGATGTTTCCCAGTGATCGGTTGTGGCTGGATGGGCATCCGCTGCGTAAAAACATATGCTGGATAAGTTGGTGGTTCATTCCGCTGTGGCGGCCCCAGATTAATAAAGGGACTAAGCTGAAAAGTAAATGAATTAATGAATTTTTTTCTCTTTGGAGTAGAAATGTGTATATTCCATAAAGTATGTAGCTGACGGTCACGTGACTTGCAGTGCGCTCGCATCATTATTTCAATTAGGTGCGTCTGGAGAGTGGGAGTGTCGCACTGCGTGTGCATCGCTGCACATGCAAGCCGCACACCTCCATTGGAAACAACTAACTTGTGCACGCAAAAGACATAATATGTGAACGGCCCTTAGTTAATAGCCCTAGTTAAAGTCAGCCTTTACTCCAGTGTACATGCGTACTGTGTAAAATCTCGAACTTTAAACTAGTGCACAGTTGGCATAACTTTGTTTCGTTGCAGCAGTTTTGTGCAAAAACGCAGAGTTAAGAAGCCTTGACGATTAATTAACTGTAACGAATTAAAGCACAATTAATAGTGACCTTAGTCAATCATTATATTACTACTAGTGATACTGTATTCAAATCACAATATTAATCGCATTAATACTGCAATACCATTTTTTTTCCAATATCATGCAGCCCTATCATTAATAGACATTTAAAAAAAACGACGTCTGGCATAATTTCAAACCAAGTATTGAAGTGAAAGAGTTTATATAAATGCTATTTTTTTAATACTGCTGTAAGAAAATATGGTTGCATTATATTTGCAATATACATTTTTCCCATGTTTTCCCGTGAGTTTGCAGTGGAAATAGCTTTGGTGCTAATATTGTTTGGTCTTGTTTATAGGTGAAGACTGAGATCACCGCAGATCTGAACGATCTTCATGAAAAACAAATGAGGAGCGTCTCAGAACATCATCAGAGCGAGACTGAAGGTCAGACAACTGCAATACTAAATGACAATAACTGCTGCCATATGATGTGAAGTGCCAAGTCCGGTTTTGGTAAATGACATTTATTAAATGATATTTAAATCTGCAGAGCTACAGCGATTGCACAACAAGGAGAAGAATGTTTTAAATGAGTCTCACGTCGCAGCCGAGGAAGCTCTGAAGGTGAAGCAGACGATTTGTAACCTCACTGCTCTGATTTGCCTAAATTACATGTGATTAAGGACTGATCTAATATTCTCCAGTCATGCCAGACTTGACTTTGATGTGACCGATCTGAACTTTCTGTAAACTCAGGATCAGATTGAAGGCTTGATGTCAGAGCTGAAGCTGTTCGACGAGTTAAAGCGCCGAGCAGAGGCATCCATGCTCAAGAGAGACCTTCAGAGGAATATTGAGGTTTGTTTTTAGAATGGGGCACTGTTAATTAAGCAGGTTTCAGATATTCACATGCCTCCATGTTTTCGTTTCAGACTCATGGCAGCCCTGGTGAATTCTGGGAGCAAGAGCAGGAGAGCCTGTTATTTGTGATTGAAATGAAACGTCAGAATTTGCAAGACCAGGGGAACAAGCTTCTGCAGATGGAAACACTGGTACAACATGTTAATGTATTAGATTAGCCATCAATAACTACGTGTTTTAACAGGGTGTCCTGTGGGGTCTTAAAGTATTAAAAGTTGATAAATCAATTTAGAATAATTTAAGGCCCTTAAAGTATTTAAAATCTTAAATGCTATTTTACATGGTATTAAATTTTGCATAATTTAATTATACAATGGGGTGACGTGGTGGTGCAGTGGTTAGCGCTGTCGCCTCACAGCAAGAAGGTCACTGGTTCAAGCCTCGGCTGGAACAGTTGGCATTTCTGTGTGGAGTTTGCATGTTCTCCGAGTGCTTGCGTGGGTTTCCTCCGGCTGCACCGGTTTCCCCCACTAGTCCAAGACATGTGGTACAGGTGAATTGGGTAAGCTAAAAATTCTCTGTAGTGTATGTGTGTGAATGAGTATGTATGGCTGTTTCCGAGTGATGGGTTGGGGCTGGAAGGGCATCCGCTGTGTTAAACATATGTTGGATAAATTGGCGGTTCATTCCGCTGTGGCAACCCCAGATTAATAAAGGGACTAAGCCGAAAAGAAATGAATGAATAAATGAATGATTATACAATGTGTATAGTCATTTGCTAAAGTTCGCCTGAATTTAATCTGCCAATATTGGGATGCTGTCTAGTTTATAAAGTCGATAAAATCCTGCTAGATATGACTTCACTTAGCTTTATTTACTAAAGCAACCAAGGAAGTATTGTTATTCCTGCTGTTCTATAAATGCCACCAGCTGGCATTAGCATTTTTATGCAATATATGAATAATGTTTTAGTTTAGGATTAGTTTCTTACAATCAGTATTTAGCAAATCTACTACAAATTAGTGTCTTCAATGTTACTGGTTGAAATCTGAAGTGGCGATGAGGTCTTGCATGGAAAAGGTATGAAATGTATGGGAAAAGTGTTTAAAAAAAAGTCCTAAAAGGTATTGAATTTCTCTATATCCTGTTTAAAGAGCAGATTTAAAAAAATCTATTTTGAGCCCCCTGTCTAACAATACATTTGGTTGCATTCACATTGTTAAACATGTTTATTCACTCTTGCTGACAGAAGTTCTGTACAAAAGTAAACAGGCGTGCTTTATTTGTTTATTCATGTTGTTAATTTGAATGTGGCAAATTGACCTATTTGTTTGCAAAATGAAATGGCAACTCTGGCTCATGCGAAACATGTGTCTGGCAACATTTTATCAAAACTGATATTGCACTAATGTTTGAATTAAAGCAGGGCTGGACAAAATTGGCAAACCATCAAATAATTAAATGATTATTACTAATCGCCTGATGTAAAAATGATCACAATTTCTTTCAAGTTTTAAATTTAGATTAAATATTCCTTCGGTGGGTTGACATTCTATTTTCAAATATGAGATTTGGAAATTCCTTTTTTTTTATTAGTAGTAGTAGTAATAGTAATAATAATATTAATAATAACTAATATCTTTCTACATTAGTAAACACTCCATGTGGTGCAAACGGTTCCATTTTGAAGCATAAACCTTACATTAATCATTTATTTAACACCTGGAATTGTTTGAACATATTGAGCAGGAAAATAATTATTCTAATTATATAATTATATATTATAGTAATTATTATAAAAATTATTATATTGTTATATATTCTTTAACTAATAATCAGCCACATGATCATAATTTGCATGAAAAGGAATGAGGTTATACTTTTATTTCCTCTGGTGTTTTAGTTTCAGCTGAAACTGCAGCAATTGTGTGTATTTTTGGCATTTTGCAAACAAGTTTGATGAGGCACATTACTTTAGTAAAGTTTGGAAGAGAAATGCTGTAGTTCCCAACTGAGGCCAAAAGCTTTTTTAACCCTCCACATCAGGAGTTTTAGTAAAATCACGACACTTGTTCTCTGTGATTCTCAGATGGAGAAGAATCTGTCGTTGGAGGATCAGCTCCTGCAGGCTCTCCAGCAGAACGAGGACTTCAGAGTCCGAATAGACAACTACCAAAGCCTCATACAGTATGTCATCCTCTCAAACAATCAAACACGGTGCCAACAAAACATTCTTCTGCTTTGTGCAGCCTGACATTTTTTGGGGGAAGGAATATCTGTTTGGCCAACTGATGGCGTGCGTGCGTGCGTGTGTGTTAAGAATTTTATGAAGACTCCCTTCGGCTTATAATATTTTTTTCCTATTTTAATTATTATTTTAAGGATACAATGGCTTAAATACAGACATTTATCAGTAATATATTAATTACATATATGATAACAAAATGGAAATTACAATGTGTACAAATAAAAATTCTGCAAATGACTGATATATCGTATTTAACACCTCTTTAAAGTGTTTTTTCCTAAAAATGCTTATATGGATGATGCACTAGATTTGAGTAGTTTGCAGCAATATTTAAATTATTCTCAGGTTTACTTTAATAAATGCTGTAAAGGTTACGTAGTAAAAAAGGACTACCATTATACTAAAGTACTTTTAATTGCTAAAACATATCAACTGTTAATTCGATGACAGAAGACATCATGGATTGTGAATGAGTTTTTCTGCAAAATGTTGGTCATGTTGAACTTTAAAGGCTGTAGAAATTTGTGCATGGAAAATTATTTTAAAAGTATAGTTTTTAAAGCTATAGTTCACCTAAAAAGAAGGTACTCAACATTTACTCGCCCTTATGTGATTCTAAATGTTAAGAGTGTTTTGTTTTTCTGTTGAACACAAAAGATGTTGGAAACCTGTAACCGTTGACTTCCATAGTAGGTAAAAATATATACAGTAGTCAACATTTGAAGTAGATCAAAACCGTATATCAAAGTTGGCCTAAAACTATTGAAGAACAGCCATTCTTGTCTTGGGAAAATTTTGAAAATATTTTTTGATCCACTTCAAATTTTGACTACTGTAAATGTTACTGAAGTCCGTTTACCAGTGCTCAGCAGAAGAATCTCAAATAGGTTTGGAACAAGTGAGGGATTCCAGTATTTTAATGTTTGAATAAACATTAACTTGTTTGTGTCTTATATAGATATAATTACATTTTTATTTAATTACCGGCTTTCCTGTTGTTGTATGTGTGTAAAGTTGCTTATACTTCAAATGTTTGTATCTGGTGCCACCTGGTGGTACAGATGCTTTTATGAACATTTCGCTTACTATTTGGATTACCCAACGAGTTACAACTGTAATTTTGGTTGCAGTGTAGTTTGTTATAATTTATGCTGTTAACTACTGGCTTATAACCTGCCTATTATTAAATTATTATCCGTTCATTAGTAGTTAATGTATGAAAGTATGATATTCTACATTCCTAATCCTTCCCTGAACCCAACTTCTTACTGTTAATAAACAGCTAATTAATAGTTTCTTATGCTAGTAGTGTTAGTTAATGAATTGTTAATGACATGAATTGTGACTTAGTGTTGCCATAATTTTGATAACGCTACATGTATGTGAGTTTTCATACATAAACATTCGGGAACACTTTAGTCCAGTTCCCACTATTAACTACTGCTCTATTACCTGCTTAATAATATTAGCACTTAAAGTATAACCTTATGCTACATCTCTAAACCCTACTGTCTTGATGACTTTAATTAAATGGCAAATTAGTAGTTCATTAGGCTTAGTTCGTCTTACCTAGTTACTGGCTTGATAATGATGAGAATTGTACTTTATTTAAAATCACCAAAACACTTAATACAAATATTTTCAGTTTTTCCATAAACCCTTGTCGTCCTCTTTCAGACAACTGTCCAAAGAGCAGAATGACCTGCAGGAAGTGCTGGAGAAACAGTCCCTGCAGAATCAGAAGCTCATCCAGGAGAAAGAGGAGCTGTTGTTTAAACTGCTGCACCGCAGAGACTCCTGCTCCGCATTCCACCTGCCCTCAGTCATTCCCACACAAGTGTCTCCCAGCTGACTGAAGCCTTAACCCACTGTATCACTGTATCCTGACCCGTGCCTTCTGTTTTAAATGCCAGTTGTTGTGGAGTGCTGTGAACATGCAGTGAAGCTGAAAAGGACTTGCATTTATACTCACTGCATTTAAAGTTTTAACTGGCAAAACTGTATTTTTGTACATAATTATATTTTAATTGTATTTTATTTTGAGATGTTGCATATGAGGTTTTTTATTATTATTATTGAGTTTTGAATTAGCTGTGGATCTATTCATTAGTTATTAGTGTGAAAGGGGCAGTTCACCCAGAAATGAACATTTGATGCTAATTTAATCACTGTCAGGCCAGATCTAGATGACTTTAGATCATTAAAGAAGGTTTTTAGCTAAAACTTTGGTTTTTGGGATTCGTGAAATGCACATCAGTGGCAAAACACGATTAATATCTTAATATCTGCACTTAACGATACATTGAAGTGTTATGAAACAAAGCGATCATCATAATTTACAACAGTTAGTTTATCATAATCTTATTTATAATTGAGCACTCGTATATTGAGCACTCGTCCGCTGTGGATTAAAGGTAAATATGGTTAGCTTCGTAAGATATTAATGTATCTTTGAGAGTTATTTTATTTAATGTATGTATTTATTTATTTTATTTTAACTCAAAAATCGCCAGAGACCACAGTTTGAGCTAAAAACCTTCTGTAATCTTTTTCAAGTGAAGAAAATATGTCATTGACATCTTAAATGTACCATGGGTGTGTAAGTTTACCCATTTCACTTTTGGGTAACTGCATTTTAAACAGATAGTTTAACTAAAAATGTACGTTTCCTCACCATTTACTCACGTTAAAGTGACTCTAGACTTTTATCAGTTTCCTGTTTTTTTGTAAAACACAAATATATTTTGAAGAATGTTGGAAACTGGTAACCTTTAGTACAGGCATGGGCAAACTCGATCCTCTAGGGCCGGTGTCACTGCAGAGTTTTGCTCCAACACTAATCAAACACACCTGAACACCCTAATTAGTGTCTTCAAGATCATTAGAAAGCTACAAGCAGGTGTGTTTTATTAGGGTTGGTGCAAAACTATGCAGGGACACCGGCCCTCGAGGATCGAGTTTGCCCATCCCTGCTTTAGTAGGAACACAAATTCTGAAAGTTTTTTTTTCCAGCAGTCCTCAGTATCGGTCTTTTGTGCAACTGAATTAGTTTGTTGAATTTATTTAAATTTATAAAAAGTTACAAGCTAACTTAGTTCATTCATGTTGTCCCAACACAAATTAATTGTGGTGAACCCCTTTTTTCAGTGTAAATAAATAATGAGAGAATTCATTTTTGGGTGAACTATCTATATAGGTTTTTTGTTGTCGTATACTACATAGTAGCAGTTTTTGCCAAATTTTAATATCCGTTTTTTCAGTTTTTATTCTACCCATTATTTTTATTTCTTTCTAGGAAACAGTAGAAAAGTAGGTGGTATTAAAACGGTTGTCTTCTTGCATCCAAACATTGGAGCCAGAGCACTTGTACATGTAGCATGATTTATTTTTTTAGATGCACTTGCACTTTTATATCAGTGTTTTTATTCTGTATAGTGATGATGGGTGTTTGGTGATTACCAGTTATGTTTTGTTTTTTTTACACTATGCACATCTTGCCATAGTATTTCCATTTCAAATTCTTCTGCTTTTCAGTTGTTGGTAAAGTAGGGGTAAAATCCAATTGTTGTTGGCCCACAAAGCCAGTGTGCATTTATTTCAAGAAAATCTTTAGTTACTAATCCAATTTTAAAATAATACTCTGAAAGTTCTGAACAGTTTCCACTGTGAGCTCCTTACATTTTTTATAGTTCTTTTGATGGCTTTCTAGTTGCAGTGATTGATTTGCTATTTTAATAGCATAACTGGTAAATCGGTGGCCTTTCTATCCATATTTTTCATAATTTTCTTTCTTTACTGTTGTGAATTATTTTAAATGTTCTGCCATTTATATATGTTTACCTCTGAATCAGTGCCTTTGGTGGAAGATGTTTCCTAGAAGAAAATCAAGCAATAAAAGCTGAATAAGAGGGATTGTGTTTTGATTTCGGAAGAATTCATAAATTTTCCTTCAGCTTAGTCTCTATTAATCAGGAGTTGCCACAGCGAAATGAACCGCCAACTTATCCAGCATATGTTTTACACAGTAAATGCCCTTTCAGCTGCAAACCAGTACTGGGAAACATCCAGACACACTCATTCACACACATACATACGGCCAATTTAGTTTATTCAATTCACCTGCATGTCTTTGGACTGTAGGGGAAACCGGAGCACCCGGAGGAAACCGGAGCAAACACGGGAGAACATGCAAACTCCACACAGAAATGCTAAAAAAAAAAAAAACAGCCAGGACTCCAACCAGCGACCTTCTTGCTGTAAGGTGACAGTGCTAACCACTGAGCCACTGTGACGCCGTCACTGAAGAATTCTTTCAGAAAAAAAAATTCAAACCAAAGGGCTGCTTTGAGAACAACATGCTAATCAAGCAGGGATTGTTCAATAATAGTGGTGGTTAAAGGACATGGTGTGCTGCTCCATGTTTCCATCATATTTTGAGTCCTGAATGAATATCAGATTTTCAGCACCTTATACCCAAACAGTTATTAATACCCAGACTTTGTCTCTAGGGGGAGCAGTGACTTAAGCTAAAAACAGGTGAGGGAAATAACAGTGTATTGTTGCTCAGATTAAAATGTTGCCTCCAGAATGTGTCACAAACTGTTTATAACATGCAAGTCATTCTTCAGTCTGCAGTTCTTTGAACATATTAGTTTACTGTTATCAAGAGACGCTGCAGTTAGAATTGACCCTAGTTTGGGCAGCCCCACATAGAGTTCTCAATGAAATGAAGATAACATGATTAAAATAGGTTATAACAATGGATTATATTTAAGTAGGCAAAAAACTCCATCAAACTGTTTTATACAGCGTGCGCCATTGATGAGAAACGTTTTCCTCAAATTTTCAGCCACTTAAAATCTGTATACCCTTTTCAAAATTGACCCTTCAAAATTGGTGTTGTTGAACGGTTTTTAGACAACTTTGATTAAATGTTTTGATCCACTTCAGATGTTGACTACTGTAGTCTGGTATGTTCTACAGACTGAAGACTTTTTAATCCGCATTGCTGCAATAAAATAAAACCCTGAATTGCTCTTTTGTCCTTCAGCTGACTTTTCCTCATGTGTAAGGTCAATGCCCTCACAACTTTCACTGTTGCGTGTAATGAGACACTGATTGGTGGGTGTTTCTGGTGACAAATAAGAGCATGAAGGCCGTCTGATTGACAGACTGAGACGTTTGCCCCGAGGTGCCCCTCTATTAGACTACACCAGCACTTAAACGTGGAGTAGAGCCTGGCTCTTTTTGCTGGTCGAGCGGATGTTGGGTTCACCGGTTGCCTGACTGTTTGACATGTTTGGACAATACCTGCCCAGCCACTCAGATAAGCACAGGTCAGACCCCTGTAGTGAAGTCACGAGGTTCCCAGAGCATTTACCAGCCACCTGTGAGAAGCTCTTGTGTTTTCATGGCAGCCCAAGTGAACACTAGCAGATCAAGTCCGCATCCGCCATTGTGTCGGGATTAAATAAAATAACAATAATAATAAAAATCTGTCATTTATAGATGTTTGCATCTAAATTTCCTTGCTATTGTTTTGAGGACTACAATGTAAATGTGAGCATTGCATAGTAACTAAGATCAGTGTTTTTTTCTTCTTCTTTTTTACAGTAACTGCAATGCATGACATATTTGACAAATTATGCCATATTTATAATTTTTAATGCAAACGAGGTTGCAAGTAAAAAAAAATCTGTGTAATCACTACTACATATGGGTTTTCTAATCAGTTTACCCCAGTTATTAAATATGCACAATAGCAATTATGCACCACAAATAGGCTACTCTTTTAAGACAATTGTCGTTAGGGTAAAACTTGCTTTGATTTATCAGTATTGAAGTTTGCCTTCCAAAATTAATGCACTAACTTTAATTATCACTTTGGCTAATAATAAAATGCGATTTACATGTGCTGGTTTATTGCGTACTCCGTTGTAAAGGAGATAATGGAAAAAAATATTAAATTTTTTTTGTTACAATAATTATTTTGTTTTACAATAAGTATTTATTACAATTTCCATTTATTACAGCAAGATAAATTGTCTGGGTTGAATATTTAAATTAATTTTTACTTAGAATAACCTTCATTGAATCGCTGCTTTTGTGTTTACATCAATTAGCTAAATCTAAACTCCTTGCCTTTCATTTAATATAACAGTTTGCAGTTTGTTACACTTATGTAGGCTATTGTAATCATACTTTTACTATTCAATTTGAATATATATATATATATATATATATATATATATATATATATATATATATATATATATATATATATATATATATATATATATATAGATATATATGGGCATATTGTTGCGCTTATACATATTTAAAATCTCTGTTGCTGATTTTGGTGAGAAAGATCTGCATGTCTCCCTCTTGTGAGGTTGGCGGGAAGGCGCGCGAGTTTTGTTGTGCATCTCCTCAGCTGAGTTCACGCGCTTCTTTATGACATCGATCAGCTCGCAATACAATACCTGTTTTTCTGTCCATTATCTGTTAATTGCCCAGCAGAAGCGTCCCCGTGTGCATTAAAATTGCCGAAAATGTGTGTTGCGGTTATCTTGCATCTGCTCCATGTCCTTTGACGATAAGATGCAGAAGGCGCGCACACATCCCGCCGCCGTATTTATTACAATTTCCATTTATTACAGCAAGATAAATTGTCAGGGGTTGAAGGCAGACACGAACCTTCTCAAATATGATGATTGCTATTTGGGGCTGCTGAGTTGTTCCTTATCACTTTGACTTAGAACAAAAAAGGTGAAAATTGCACCCCGGGGAAAACAGCTTTGATTAAAAGGTGTGGGGCTGGTTATCACCCCACTTTTTTACACACCATAATAAGCTTTATTTCCTAAACTCCCGTTTCAGTGCTGCAGCTTCATATTTTAAACATGTCAAGAGTAGACTGATCGGATTTAAACAATATCTAATGATTTCCTAATTGTTGTTTAAACGTGCTTCATGTTAAGAATGGGGAATTCACGTTTAGGCTATGACGATGAGTGTTGGCATTAGCTATGTCAGGTTAGTCAAAGCTATGTTTTCTTGAGAATTACATTTTTACAGTAGTGGCATTGTAACAATTTTGTTCAGATTTGTTTTTCCACAAATGTTAACGCTTTTTATGAACAATTTTATTAGTATAGCCTGCAATTTCTGAATTATTTCACTAAAGCTAATTCCACTAAGTCTGGAAATAGGCTAAATGTCTAATTAAAAGGCTTCACGTTTATTTTATTTTATTAATAGCCTATAAAATATGTTCAAATAATTTGGTGTTATAAAATTGTTGTATTAGGTTATAGCAGTTTTGTATGAAAACTGTGGCCTTGCAATATGAAAATAAATCTATAAATAAGGCTAACAAAATCGGCCTATAAATTATGCTATATTTTCTTTTCTTTTTTTGGGAAACATATGATTAGCTTAACTTTTTTATTTTTATGGTTGAATTTATTTGAACTTTTCTAGGTTATAATAGATAAAAAATGATTGTTTTAATGAATTATTTTTTCCTCATTTTCATTAGAATCATGAATAATCTTCTGTAGCTCGAATCAGACAGTCAGTTTATTAACAATAACAACAAAATAGTACAATAATAATAATAATAATAGCATTTGCATCTTGAATGATCATGCATCCATGTGCAGCCACTACCTTTTTAAATAACGATCAAAATTCGCTAAAGTTGTTTATGTTTACACCAGTTATTGTCAAAGTTTTTTATTTAATCTCAGTTTGTTGTGGCTATTTAGTACTTATTAATTCAATGTAGGGTAACAGTGTTTGTTATAAATCGAAATATAAATATACCCGTTATTAGATATAGGCTATCTGACGTTATTGAAGTTATAAAGAGAGAGCGCTCATTGGCTATACAGTACACATGTAACTCCACTAGTCGCCACTAGAGAGCTCTGTGCCGCAGTCATGCGCGCTCCTCCCTCGTTGGCTTTATTCCCGCAGTTCAAATCAGATAAGATACAACATGTTTGCAGTGACTACTCGTCTAATTTGTCGGCATGATAGCGCCATGTGTCTGGTTAGTTTAAAAAATGACGGCTAGGGCTGGATAATGAAATAACAGCTCCCTTTAGTGTCAGTTAAAAGAACAGTAGGCCTAAATTAAACTCTAAAGACTTTATTTACACTAAATACGACCTATTTTGGAGGATTTGCTGAGGTAATGTAAGTGTAATAGGCTAATTCTGTATAAATTATTACCTTTTTGTTTGTGATATGTTTGTAGCCTGTACGTTTTTACACTAATTTACAGCATGCTTAATTTTGCTTGTGTATTTTAATCTACAGACACATACATCACGGTCCCACCTGCTTACATTATCCAAATGTCCTACATTTAGACAGACTGACAGTTTAGATGAGGTAGTGAATGAGTTGTTTCTGTCTCTTTGAAAAATGTGCTCAAGGTCTTCAGAAACTCCTTCATATGTCTTCGGTCGCCCAGAGATATGGTGAGTTATGGCATTTTTTGCATAGCTCTCATACAGGTGAAAACACGCAGAAGAGATTCAGTTTAGTTAATGGTACACCACCCCGAAGCAAAGTGTCCCTAGGAACAAAGACATAAATTATCATTTTAAATCTGCTTAAACTCTTTGACAAAGACAGACATAAATATGACACCAAAAATAGACGAGATTAAATATCTGTGTGCTAAATGATCACTGTATAAACTGCTGTATTTCCCTCATGGGTTTGAGGACACTGGTGTGCTCTTAAGAGATGGATCCCTAATGAGGTTGCATGGGTGCTCCTGGAATAATTACTTGCACTAGGAAGTGTGTGTGTGTTTCATAAAACTGCCACTGGGGATCTTCCTCATGAGATTTTTCATATTTTTTATTGTTTGCTTGTATTTGGAGGGCACGATAGATCTCTGTTTTTTAAAGTTAACAAAAGAGAATAGTTTTAAGTATGTTTTTTTATTAAATAAAATTAATACATTTTGTAGAATTATTGGTATTGCCAATAGCAGGCCCGCAGTCATGGGTGTTCGGGTGGTTCGAAAGACCCATCCCCACTGACAAAGGTCCAGAATTTGTCCCATACATGAGCTCATTTGTCCTATTTTGACTTGTTATGCCATCATAAGTTATCAAAATAACCCATTGAAAAGGCTTTAAGACTGAGCAGAATCTGATGCAAGTAAAGTTAACTTTCACAGAATTGTTGTTATAGAGAAAACATTTTATAAGTAACTTATTCTAAATCTTGGATCTTATTCTTGAAAGAAAAAATGACCAATAAAAACTTGTGAAGCAGCAAAAGCAGCCCATATCAATACTTTTTAGGCTACTGTTTTTATCCATGAATTTTCAAATGTACTTATCCTTTACAAGATAAGCTAGAAAAGTTGTGAAGATTTACATTATTATTATGTATATTTATTTTGTATTATTATTCAACATCAAAATGGTACATCAAAAAGTGCGACCATCGGACAAGCTAATCCAGCAAAAAATGTGCTTAAAATGTGCTTAAAATGCAATATTTAAATCTCATATTTAAATAGAAAATTAGTCAAATAACTGCAAAAAGCTCCACTTTTTGATAAAACAAACCCACCACTTTCACTAGGCTGGTTACGGGCCTAAAGAGTTTAACTTTCAATAAGGTAAAACCTATACACTGTATAATTATTTTATTTTCATTCATTTATTTTCCTTTGGCTTAGTCCCTGATTTATCAGAAGTGGCCACAGCAGAATAAACTGCCCTATTTTATTGTACTTAATTATTTTTACTTTACTTGTAATTATTTTTATTGTACTTTTAAGGGCATATTTTGGCTTATGTTGCAGTTTTGCACCATGAAAAACAATGGTTAGTTTTACTTATGGGAAAACCAATTTTCACAAATTTGTCAGTGTAATTCTCATATTTTATTATTTTATTTGTATTTATTTTTAAATAGAAGAAGATATTTAAAAAATGTTTCAATGCATTTTTTCCTAAGCAGTACAATTTCATTAGATTATTTTTGTATGACACAATAGCTCACTGTGTTTGAAGTAAAAGCACTGCAGTACTTTATTCTTTTTGTGGAGCACAGTATTATTACTGTGGATCTCATTCATTTTTACTGTGGAACACAAAAGAAGATTGTTTGTTGCTGTTTTGTACAATGATTTGATTTTGTCAATAGAGACCACTAAGATACTTTTCAAAAATGTATTCTACAAAGGTCAGTTATTATCTTAAATGTATATATTTACAGTTGAAATCAGAATTAATAAACCTCCTTTGAATTTTTTTTCTTTTTAAAATTTTTCCCAAATGATGTTTAAAAGAGCAGTGAAATTTTCACAGTATGTCTGATAATATTTTTTTTTCTAGAGAAAGTCTTATTTGTTTTATTTCGGCTAGAATAAAAGCAGTTTTTAATGTTTTAAAAACCATTTTAAGGTCAAAATTATTAACCCCTTTAAGCTATATTTTTTTATAGACTACAGATCAAACCATTGTTATACAGTAACTTGCCTAATTACTCTAACCTGCCTAGTTAAACTAATTAACCCAGTTAAGCCTTTAAAATGTCACTTTAAGCTGTGTATTTACTGTCATCATGGCAAAGATAAAATAAATCTGTTATTAGAAATGAGTTTTTAAAACTATTATGTTTAGAAATGTTGAAAAAATCTCTCCATTAAACGAAAAAAAAAAATAAACGGGGGCTAATAATTCTGACTTCAACTGTTAATATTTTTTTACTTTCGTAAAAAGATTTTTTTATATGCAGCACAAGTTTTTTTTGTCTTGGATGGCACAACAGTCCACTGTGTTTAAAGCAAGAGCATTGTGGTGTCATAATCACTGATCGTTCCTTACAAATTAGACTCTTGTTTAACGACACACATGGATGCTCACCTGTCCAGATCAACAACTTATTTATATTAATAATATTTTTCAGGATTAATGGCTTGTTGTCATCTGTGGGCACGGTGCGGTTCTAAACACGTCAGATGTGGTGTTGGGGTGAAGACTGACCTGCAGCTGGGCTGAAAGGAGCATGACTGACATCTGCCTTACTTCAGTGAAGGATGATGGACAAGAGATGCAGCTCAGCCACATTCCTTCTTTCTCCTTCGCTCTCTCTCTGTGGTATGTGCCATGTCAATTTATATCTTATTTGCACTGCAGGAAGAAACAAATTTGAAGTCAATCATCTTGGAGGATGCTTTTCAAAGACAGTCCTATGAGCAAACGTTTCCTGTCATACATCAACCTGTTAGCACTTTAGCTGAGTCATTGCAAGTCATTTCGCTCTGAGCAAACAAAAAAAAAAAAGACTCCAGAAAGAATTATCCTTGTACATCTTTTCTGTTATCCTTAAATATAGTAGATGTAAAAAAAAAAAGATATCTTAAGAATTTTTTTTCTTTGGTCCCCAATGATTTTCTTAGGGGTCACAGTTAAATTCTGATATGGTTTATTTCTTTATGGAATACAAATAGTATTTAAACTTGAAATTAAAAAGCGAATAATTTGGTTTCGCCATTAACAGTAAATCCCAATGTATTTTATCTTTGTGAAACCCAAAATAACATTTTAAATAGTATCTAAATAGCCTGTTTTTTTTTTTGCTTTGTTTTGTTGCTCAAAATAGTATTTGTCTTAAAGGGCCAGTACACCCCAAACTGAAAATTCTATCATCATTTACTCATTCTTCACTTGTTCCAAACCAGTTTGAGTTTCTTTCATCTGTTAAACACAAAGAGATAGTTGAAAGAAAGCAAAAAACCCTGTAACTAGGGCTGCACGATGTTGGAAAAATTTGACATTGCAATAGTTAGTTTCTTATGAATATAATTCCAAAGTCAAAATCAAAGATGACGCTATTTGGAAATAATTAATGATTTTACTTTGATTGGGATGATTTTGTAGGAGAGTGTGCATCTGCATTCAATGTACAAAATAATAAAAACATAAAAAAATATATAAATTAAAGCACAGATAAAAGCAATAGACACTTTTCACATCTCAGGGTTTCTCAGTAGCAGAAGTCGTCATAGTTGGAAAATCTTAGAGAGCAGTGAATGAGAGAATACAACAAATATATAGTTTTTAATCTTATTTTTTCAAATAATAAAAGAAAAACCCCACGATGGTGTTATAAAGACTTTCAGAAAAAGGGGAAAAAATAGTTTGAGACTGATGAAGGCAGCCAACAACATAAAATTTACTGTCCTGTTCCATAGACGTTGCATTAGAAACACCTCGCACAAGCCGTAATTCGCTTTTTGTTTTTAGTCTTCATTGTATAAATATTTAAACACAATTAATCTTTGTTAAAGTGCCACTGTGAAACTATTTCATTTCTTGTGCCCAATTGATTTAAATTACCTTGAAATTGCTTGAAATCCTGCGATGTGATTATTGCAGGTTCACACATTGTGACATTGATGCTGAAACGATATATTGTGCAACCCTACCTGTAACTCATTCATTCATTCATTTTCTTTTCGACTTAGTCCCTTTATTAATCTGTGGTCGCCACAGCGGAATGAACCACCAACTTATCAAGCGTGTTTTACGCAGCGGATGCCCTTCCAGTTGCAACCCATAACTGGGAAACATCCGTACACTCTTCTACACACACATACATTATGGACAATTTAGCTTACCCAATTCACCTATAGCTAGCTCATGTCTTTGGACTGTGGGGGAAACCAGAGCACCTGAAGGTAACCCACATGAACACGGGGAGAACATGCAAACTCCACACAAAAATGCCAACTGACCCAGCCGAGACTCAAACCAGCAGCCTACTTGCTGTGATGCAACAGCGCTGCCCACTGCGCCACCTCATCGCCCCTACCTGTAACTATTAACTTCCATATTATTTGTTTTTCCTACTATGGATATCAACGATTACGGGTTTTCAGCTTTCCATCAGTATAAACAGAAAAAAAAGAAACAAGTAAAGGGTGAGTAAATAGCTCATATAAAATAATGCACATTATTATTATAACTATTCCTTTAAAGGAGACCTTTAAGCACAGTTATCTGGCAACAGTGTGTGAATATATCCAGACTGTAATGGTAAAAATTCATTAAGCACTTTGATTGATATTTTCCCTCTGTATGTTTCATCAGATAGTCCCGCCCGTTAATGACAATCTTTCACTCATTAGCATACACAGTCCTGTGTGAGAAGCAGTCAGTTTGTAGCTCCCTTTTCTTTTTCAAATCTCGTTTTATCAAAATCTAATTTTTTCACTTTTTTTCTCATTTTAATTTAAAGTTAAAGACACTAAAACAGCACAATTTGGATCAAACCGTAAATCAAAGAATTATAAAAATATATTTGTGTGGTATTTTGAGCTGAAACATCACATACACACTCTTGGGACATCAGAGACTTAATTTACATTTTATAAAAAAACATAATAGGTCCATTAATCCAGGGGTTCCCAAGATTTTCAGCCTGTGACCCCCAAAATAACAATGCCAGTGACTCGCAACCCACACATTTCTCAGGGGTGGTTATATACAAATGTTGAGCGCACAAAAATAGGCCTATGTAAACATGAGCATATTGATAACACAAAAAAAGTGCAACAGCCTAACAACCATATAATTTATATAGTCATTTACAAGTCTGTTTAATGTAATATTAACCTCACCTAAAGAGACTGGTGGACACAATGTTTTCAGTACAAGTCAGTTCTTGGTTTAATTTTGGAGACCGCCAATCAGAGATCATCCTCAGTGTTCAGTTGTGGCCTGTATTTATTTTAATGTATTTAATTGCTATAAATCTGCTGCAGCTGACACTATTGCTGTGTTGTTAATCTAACGTTAACACACCAATCCTATGAAAAAAATAATTGAAAGGCTGATGGCTTTTCATTTGCATGATCTTTTTTATGTAACTACTATGTTCTATGGATTATGGATAAAATATGGTAATTCCAAAAGTTAAATAAATGTTATTAAACTATTAGAAATCACCAAGCAACCCCCTGTTATTGTCCTGTGACCCTAACTTTGGGAACCACTGCATTAATCCACATTTCCCCATACAGTTTAACGTCAGTGTGGATCAAGTACTGTTTTGTATGGACAAAAAAAGCCATACAGGTTTGGAACGACATAAGAAGTAGATGATAACAAAATGTTCATTTTAATCTGCGCTGTTCCTTTAATACAAACATCCCATTTTACCAAACCATTATACACTGAAAATGAATTCAAAGATTACACCTTTCAAACACCAAACTGAATGACACTGACATCGTAAGAACATAACGTAACACCAAAACAAACAATGCATCAACATGAATACGGGAAAACAAACAGAGGTGTACAAAGGCTTAATTGTGCACACCAGGGAGCCGTTTGGGCTGCTTAAAGCCTCTATTTAAAGCCCCATCACCTTTAGGGATTTGACTGGAAACATACGCCACCACAGGAAGACCCCAGGGGCAACGGAGACACCCCTCCTACCCCATCCCATCTCCCCTTTACAAAGCAGAGGCCCCTACCTTGACACCTGTCAACACATTAGGTGTCAAATAAACTGGCTTTCAACCTGGGCCAGCAGGTAGGCAACTCAAAGACCGCGCTTGACAGCATGGATCAGTGTTCTTAAGTCCTTGGGCACAATACTAACGTGACCTGTGCGAGCCGTTGAACGTTGAATCTGCCTTGAACATTTTGTACTAAACTCCAACTTGAGACCTTGCGGATGTCATCTGCGAGTATTTTGCGACGATTTGGAGGGAGTATTTTTAGTGTTATTGTTTTAAGAGCGCTGCAGTGAAGTTTCCAGCTGTCAGGATGGCAGATGTATGACCGTAAATCTTCTTTTATGGCTACTTAGGTGGTAATTTATCTTTGGAAATTCTACAGGTGTCTGGTCTGGATCAGATAAGACCAGTTTGACGTCCCTCCACCCCTCCTTCAGAGCCCCTGGGTAGAGAATCACTATAGGAATTAAATGAGAAAGTCAGTTTATATTTAGCATACTCTCTAATATAGAGAATAGCCGGGATAGTTGTGGCAGGAGGTATAAAACTATATACTCTTAAGTTTTAGTTTTTTTGCCGTTATACAAGTGTGCATTTTAATAAAGCTTTGGTTTTGTAGGTTGGGTTTCCATATGTTCAGCATAGACGACAAGCAAACATTAAATTAATCATCAAGTTTTATATATTCTAGTATTTAAAAACTTTTAAATATAATTTAAATATATTTTTATATATTTTAAATAAATATATATATTTGTGAACAGTGAAATTAATTCACTAAGGTATGAATGTGGATTTGGACATTTTTTTATGTCACTTTTTAAAATGTTAAAATGTGTGTACTGAATTTGTTTTAGTTGCATTGTGAGTAATGAACAGGAATCTGTTAAAGTCACAGTATATAATTTTCACTGCTAGTGGATTTGTATTCAAAACATACAAAGACGTAGTTTGATGACGCTGTGACTGAATGTGGAATCATGGGAGTTTTCCTCTTCATTTATAGTTTTCAGTCACATTACCTGTGTGGAGACCTTGCAGGCAAAAAACAATGGGCCATAATGGCAGCTACGCTGGGATCTCCATATAGAAACACAGCACAAACCAGTCATATTTCCATCTGTTTCAAACTATGAATAATTGGATCACATATCAACAAAACAAAATAGAGATATGATCGCAAACTGTAAGTCGTGGGCACTTGTGATCCATATAATACACCTACAGCCATTTTTCAGTCATTTAAAACCATTATGTCCCCATCAGATCTCCAATTCGGCAATGTTTTTATCTATCTTGTGAATATTCCTCAGTGATTTATTCATTGCTAGAGCCAGGCAGAATCTGCTGACATTTTTTGCTATTTCTGCTGAGAATTTTGTAAAAAATCTGTGTATTTATGTGGAATTACTTTAGGAGTATCCTAACTAAAAATCTAATGTGTACAAAATAAAATAAAAATAATACATTTTTAACTTTTATTTAATGTTTACAATGCAATTATTCACTTATTTGGTAAACAAAGCAAGTCTCTCGTAAATGTCTACTAAACGACAGAACATATTATAACACAGACTGTATGGTAAATAAATCATATGAAGATTTTAACATTACTGTTATTATATCACAATAATATTAGTGAAATTAATTTAAAAACTGAATTAATATAAATTTACACACATTTACACAAGTAAATACATAGACTCAATGATGGGCTAAAAATCTGTGGATTTCTGCGCTCTTGGGCCTAGTCATTGGTAACGCCGTTATAGAGTATAAGTATCTGTTTTTATATTTGGGGTCATTTTTTGTTTGTTTTTTCGTGGTAAGAAAAATCTATTTGTTTGCTTCTGCTATTTATTCTTCAACCTTGCCCTTCAATTCATACTTTAATTGCACTTAACCTGCAAATTAGACATGAAACTGTATCAATACAAGCCTACTTTCAGTCATAGGTTCCATAGGTTGTTATGGGTCATGAGGCTACCATTTGGCACAAATTCATAAATTTCTTCTTTCTGGCTGTTCTTTTTATGAAGGAATTTTGCAGAAGCACAACTCAGGCATGTCTCATGTCGATTAGTAATGCTAGATTTTATTGCACAACAATTATCCTGCTTTTTGGCAAAAAAACTAAATCACTAACAGGAGAGTAATATTTTGCCCATCAGGGGGCGTTTCCCTAATGATGTGATACCACTTGAAACTATCAATAGGACTCCTGCAGAAATTATGTTCATGGATGAGTTAAACTATTCAAAACTTATTATCGTGATAGTATGAAGCAAAGAATGTCTAACAATTGCTCATGAGAGACATGGCACAAAAAGCAGTTGAGCTTTTATTATGCCACAGTCGACTACTACTAGAAATGAGTCAGAGTTTTTCCTTAAAACAAGCTAAATTATCTGCCAGTTGGCATGGGCCGGTATAAGATTCTGACGGTATGATAACCTTGGATAAAAATACCACTGTTTCACTTTTTTTACGGTATTGCGCGTTACTGCTTTATAATATATATATATATATATATATATATATATATATATATATATATATATATATATATATATATATATATATTTTTTTTTTTTAAATGTCTTTTAATTGTCCCCTTTTAAACACAATATATTTAATTTTAACAAACTTATTTTGGAACAGTAAATATGTCAGGCTAAATAATTCAAATTAATCATTGACTTCTGCTGTCTTCATTAGGTTCAAAAACACAATTTAAAATGGCATCTTTGGATATATTTTCTACTGGAGATACTGTTGTCCTAAAAAACTTAAAATAAAATGTAAAAAAAAAAGTACATACACCGTAGGAATGGAATAGCAGATAATTTTGGCGGTTTTAAAACCTTGACTTTTCCAAACTGCGGTATACCTTGAAAACGGTTATCGTCTCATGTCTACCAGTGGCTTAAGTGAAATAATCTTGTTTTCAAAATGTATATTTGAACCAGAAACAAGACAAAAATTATTTTTTCCATAAATCATATAAATTCTGTATAAATATAGTGATTAAATACAATTCTGCTCAACTAATTCAGACTCAACATCGCATATCTTTGTGATATGACTATTGCGGATACGTACATTGCAATGTCAATGCTAAAACAATATATTGTGCAGCCCGATCAAGAATAATTTGACACCATTTTAAACACCAATCAATCTTTTTAATTCTTTATCCTTCGTAATTTTCTTTCTAACAGCTAAGCTTTTACGCATTTGTGTCAGCATGTTTTTAATTCATTAAATAAACTGCTTGATGACACTGAAAATCCGCAACAATTTCCTGTCTCTCCTAAATATAATGACAACTTGCAGTACTACGCAAGCATGCAATGAAAGTGCATGATGGGAGGTGGTTTTGCCATTAAAGCAAGTCTGGCTCCAGCACAGTCTGCAATCATTGTATTAGTCACAGAGGCGGTCGGGTGCATTACTGAAATTTTCAGTTGAAACATTTCTTTGAAAGTTCAGTTGAAAATCATCCATCGTAGGCAAATAAAGTGCTGAAACTCGACACTTCACAAAGCACTTTGGTTAATTTTGTTGTCCTCAACGAGAGTTTGAACCACTAATATTTAGACCTACAGCCTGTACTGACATCTCTAAGTTGTTATGCCAGTTGATTTGACTGCAGCAGGATGCCTTTTGCGTCACTGGATTGTTTTTAGAAACACGCAGTGCAGATGGTAACATGCTAGTTGTCAGTCACCTATCAGAAGGAAACAAAAACATACCGTGTCATAAACACTGACAAAGAGCATTTGTTCCATGTTGGATGCGTCCCAACGCAAATACAAAAACAAGAATGAATCAAAGATATTGACATGCTGAATGTCATGTAACTGCTAATGGATACAGCGAGTTTCATAAACCCAAGATTCATCTCTTACACATCATGAGGAATGATTTTATTTTTTTTTTTTTTTTTCCTGTAGGATGATTTGGCAGACGCAGCATACAGAAGGTACAACAGGTTTATGACGTGTTGGAAATCTGGAACAGCGTCCCAGAAATATCAGAGCTCATAGTTCTGTGTGGTGTCTGTCTTTTTTTTTAAAATATTGACATGATCAGTCAAGCAATTTGTATGCCATCATCTCGCAATGAATGAGAAAATTCCTCAACTTTGCTTCCTCTCTAATGCCCTGTAAGCATGTCAAGACTTCAGACGTTTGAAAGACAGTGTTTCTGTGCGCCCGGTACACACCGATAAGATCAAATATCTCTTAATGCTTGTAATTCACTGTAAATCAAAGTGACAAATGACTATTACCGAAATCCTCTCATGGATTTTGGGAAATGCGAAAGCTCACCATGCCAGGGGGATCTGAGTCACTTTAAGACCAATGCAAGTAAATGTACAGTTTATGGTGATGGTGCTTCAAGTCCAAACTTGTGTTACGTAGCTCTTCATCAGCAGAGAATAGACTGTTTACCCAGTAACATTTAAATGAAAACTCCTCGATGTCAGGTGTTTCAGTGCCTGTCAGAATTTTGTCACCTGAGACACTGCAGTCTGTCTGGTTTTGCTCAAGGCCTAATCATTTCACTCTAGACTGCTCATTTGTTGGATTAGTCGAAGTAAAACTCTGCATGGTTGACTGGTTTTCATGTCACATTCTCATAAACGTATTGTATATACTCCAGCTTTGATTGTGATCATTTTAGTTGCAGATGTGAGTGATAAAATAGCCATTATTGTTATTATTGCTGTTTTATAATTGCGATCAGTGTAAAATACAATAGCAACAGCATGATTTGATTCTGTAATTAGATAATAGCATGATTTGGTTTTGTAATTAGAGTTGGGAACTGAAAACTGGTTCTATAAGAAACAGCGGTCGGTTATTTCACACATACATTCTTCCATTAATTGGAAATAAATAGTTATAAAATGTGCTTAATGCAATCATTGTTCATTTTTCCAGTGTTGGGTTGTGGCTGGAAAGCCATCCGCTGCGTAAAACATATGCTGAATAAGTTGGCGGTTCATTCCGCTGTGGCGACCCCTGATTAATAAAGGGACTAAGCCAAAAAGAAAATGAATGAGTGAATGAATCATTGTTCAGTTGTGCTGAACTGGTGATAGTGTACACAAACACAGAGTATATGACTCCCAGACCAATGACTCTGTTGTACTGGTGCTTTTTGCTGAATCAGAAATAGTCAGTGCAGTCTGATTCATGAATTAACAACTCTAATTGATTGAGACTTTTTACTGAAAACATAAAAACATACAGCAGATCCCAAGTAGTCCAACTTCTGAACTTGTAACTTTAATAAAGTGGTTCTGTTTCATGAATTAAAAATCGCAGCGAAATCTAAACAAAAGAGTCTAATGAACCAGTTATTTTTAATCAGTCAAAAACTTACTGTGCAAAGTGATTCACAAACAAATGAATCGAATGAACATGTGTAATTCAGTTCAGAAATAAATGACAATATTAAAATGATTCTTTTTATTACAGGAAAACATACAGTTCAAACTATATAATCTGATTCATAAACAAATATATTTTTGATGCCTTTTACTGAATTAAAATCATACAGCACCGGCTATTTGTACTGATTCAGAAGTTTACAGCATGATAACATGTGTAATTCAGTTCAGAAATAAGTGAAGTTTTCAAACTAGTTTCGAGAGGAGCACGTGATATGATTGACTGCAGCTGGCCACTCATCTACATTCACTAGTTAGCCAATCAGATTAACCCCAACTCACTATAAGTAGCCTAGCTAGAACTACTCTCTTATCTTCGTTTTCCGAAGAAACCCCCCATCCACCCCTTCTCCTCCTTTTTCTTTTACCACGGGGAGCTCTCGAGAACCACCTGATCTCGTACTCCCCTCATATGCTCTATGGACCAGGCGGGAGCCCTGGGCTCACCTATCTCCGAGCTCAGGCTTCTCTCCCGGGACAGCATGCCAAACTTGCTAACAGTTGTCAAACAATATCTAAGTGTGAACTCTTGAAATGACGATAGTAAAATTGTTCTTTTACTGAATGAAAACATAGTTCAAACTACATAATCTGATTCATGAACAAATATATGTTTTTGATTCCTTTTACTAAATTAAAAAGATACTGCAGATCCTGAGTAGTTCAACTTCTGAACAAATAACTAATATAGTGGTTTTGTTTGCTGAATCAAAAATCACAGTGGAATCCGAAAAAAGACTCTAATGAACCAGTTATTTTTATTAAACAAATATTACAGTGCAATGTGATTCACAAACAAATGAATCAATTAAACCGGCTGATTCAGAAGTTTACAGCATAACCTGGTTAATTCAGTTCAGAAATGAATGACAATATTAAAACGGTTCTTTTTTTATTAAAGGAAAACATACAAACTATAAAATCTGATTTATAAACACATATATTTTTTATTCCTTTTACTGAAATAAATTCATACAGCAGATCCAGAGTAGTTCAACTTCTGAACTTATGACTCTAATAAAGTGGCTCTGTTTGCTGAATCAAAAATCAGTGTGGAATCCAAACAAAAGACTCTAATGAACCAGTTATTTTGAATGAATCAAAAACGTACAGAACAATGTGATTCACAAACAAATGAAGGAGCTAATTTTACTGATTCAGAAGTTAACAGCATAGCCTGTGCAATTCAGTTTAGGAATAGATGACAATATCGAAATGGTTCTTTTATATAATCTTATTCATGAACAAATGAATGTTTTTGATTCCATTAACTGAATTAAAAACATACAGCACAGCTATTTGATTCATGAATAAACTCACTCTAATAATCCGGTTCTTTTGATTGAATCAAAAGCTTATAGTGCAACCAGTAAAATCCCAATCACAAGCAAAAAAACACCAATAAGCTGATTATAATTAATTAATAAAAGTTTTTACAAAGCTACACTGTTATTATACTAATGCAACCTTGACTTCCTGATAAATGATTCTTTTAAGCTGGTTCTTCTACATCAATCAACATCAATGATTTTAATCAGTGTAGTTATGAGAATCTGTAGTTAAAGATTGTAAAGATGTGTAGTTAAAGATTGTGGTCGGCACGGTGCCTCATTGGTTAGCAGGGCAATATCGGTGTATTTATTGTAAGGTTGAATCAATCTGTTTGGATTATTACTGATTACAGATGAGAGGCCAGCCGCGATCAATCATAGTTTGATTTTAGATAGAATAGATAGAAATTAGATTGTAAAACATCACTTAGTATATAGACCAGAATTCTAATATTAAAATGAAGTCTGTAAATCACAAAAATTAATTTACTGTAAATTTGTGATTCTTTTCCAGATATTTTATTTACATCAGTCTTCTAGTCAACACAATCATTCAATTTGTTTTCAGACATAATGTTTTATCTTGCTGAATCTGAAGTTACTCGCCTATTATATTTAGACAGGTGATGGGTGAGGCCCAGACGTACGGGTTTATGGATTATAATTGTTCAATGTATAATTAGACTTGAAAGAATCATCCAGTCTGAGCCTGAAGCGACATTGATGAGAAATTAATGGAATGTCACGTCTCTCACACAAAGAAGAGGCTTGCAGTGTCTCCTTTAAAAAGACTATTTAAATTCAACAGGTATATGTCACAACAGACAGACACAGCAAAAGATTAGGACACAAAGGCCTTGGCCGCACACCAAACTTACAAAGCCACGCCTGTTAATAACAGACAGGAAGTGGAAAATGGCACGAAACATTTCCAGAAATCACATTGAATTTTTTCTCATTCAACATGCAGGGCATTTGTATAAAAGCTGACATGCTACTACAGGGTATCCGCGGGGCCTTAAAAAGTCTTAACAAAATTTTAGGCCTTAAGACCATTCATGATGGTATTAAAAGGGTCTTAAAATGTCTTAAATTTCAAAAACAAAGTTTTAGGCCTTAAAAAGTCTTAAATACACTGAAATATTGTGTTATGTGTATTAAATCATTTTTTAACAGGTCTTAATTTTCCTCTACTCAAGTGAAGCTACAAAATCAAGCCGACATCCATCCAATCACCAACAATCCATCTAAATAATTTTTTTTCAATATTTAAGCTTATATTTAATCTTTTTATTGCAAAGAGATACAATTTACAATAGCTGTTAGAAATATTCTACATCAATTCCTCCAAATTAATTCCCTAATTACAAGGGAAAGAAAACTAAAAACAATTACACGGTTCCTCATCATAATAACAGAGCAATAAATCTCTTTACATTATCTTCTACTCATACAAAAACTTTTACAGAAGTAAGGGAGGGGGGGGACATAATATTTACAAATAGGCATGAAACCTAAGGATCTATTACAGAAACACGTTAGGTTGAATATATTCAGTTACATTGGACCAAAAGGCAGCAAATACATATTTTTGATTATTTATGTAATTGTCTCTACAATAAATATACTTTTAACTATGGTAAACTTGTTATTTTTTGTCAAAAAGAAATATTATGTTGGAATAAGTGAATACAACTAGAGTTTTCTTGTTTTGACAAATTAAAGTGTGTTGCCAAGTAATAATTACATTTGGTGACAGTCAAAACAAAATATCCATTGACCCAACTGGGCTATTAGAAATAATCATTATTGTTTAGCCCTGTATAAGTCTAAAATTTTATTCATGATGGTCTTAAAAGGGTCAAAAACAATTTTTTTTTCCTTAAAAAGTCTTAAATTTACTGAAATATTGTGTTATGAGTCTTAAATAATTTTTTAACAAGTCTTAATTTTCATCTACCCAAGTAAAGCTACACAATCAGGCCGACATCCATCCAATCACCAACAATCCTTCCTAATAAAACCTTTTTTTTTAAAAAACAATATTTAAGCTTATATTTAAGTTTTTTATTGCAAAGAGATACAATTTACAATAGCTGTCCTCCAAATTAATTCCCTGATTCCCAGGGAAAGAAAACTAAAAACAATTACACAGTTCCTTGTGATTATAACAGCAATTTATCCCTTTACGTTATCTTCTGTTCATACAAAACACTTTTACAGAAGTAAGGGGGAGTAGACATAATATTAATAAATAGGATTTATTACAGAAACGCATCAGGTTGAATAGAAGTTATTGTCAATCAAATTGGACCAAAAGGCAACAAATCAATTTTTTAAAATTATTTATGTAATTGTCTCCACAATAAATATACTTTTGACAATGTTAAACTTGTAATTTTTTTGTCAAAAAGAAATATTCTGTTGAAATAAGTTTATACAACTAGAGTTTGCTTGTTTTGAAACATTAAAGTATGGTGCTAAGAAATAATTACATTTGGTGGCAGTCAAAAAAAAAATCCATTCTCCCTGTATAAGTGTAAAATTTCATTCATAATGGTCTTAAAAGGGTCTTAAAAATCTTTAAATTAGACTTGATGAAACCTGCAGAAACCCTGTATTAAACATCATTAAGCGTCAAAGCGATTGTCAACGTCATTTGGCTTTGGTAAGAAACCACAAAGCTATTGTGATGCCATCACTAATAGTGCTTCAATTTGTGGTTGCGTCTTTGACCATGCTAGAAACATCGGTTGCGAGTGAAAACTCACCAAGCAGCCGCACGAGAAAACAGTTGAAGGATTAAGACGTCAAGCATGTGAAAATTGATGCTGCCCTAAATGAAAGTAGTTCTGTCATCTCTCTTTACAAAAGTACACATCAACATTTACTGCTGGCAGAACTCAGGGCACAATGGAGAACAAAACTCCCCTTGTGTTGTGACCAGCAAATATAGTACATGAAGTAGACGTACTGTAAAAATCATGCTTATATGAATATTGTGAAGTGGGGGAGGGGGGTGTTGAGTCGAAGTAAAGCCTTTGGCCGTTGGAGGTAAAGAAATGTTAATCCTGATTTAAAGGATCTGGCACTTTACAAAATACGAGACAATTACACGGATAATTATACCAAGCCTTCACACAGTGCCCGTGGGTCACAATTAGCATAATGCAGGCTTCACACAAGGAGTACTCGAGCGTCTCCAGGTGTGCCTGTTACAGTGCACAGACCTACTGGGGAGGTGAGGAGTGTGTGTGTGTGTGTACAGGTGTGAGAGTGTGTGCGTGTTCAGTGGGACTGTTATTGGGGTTAGTATAAATACTGATTTGCAGCAACTGCCATTTTGATTTATGTCTTGATCAGTAAGTCATTTTCCTTTGTGTTTTTGTCGTGGTTTTCTCATAGTATTAAAGGATCAGAAAAAGAATAATATTAAAGAAAATATAAATTTCACAACAAAGTTTGCAAAAACGTTGGCAAATTTGGCTTGTTCAACTGAAGGATGGAGGTGGAAGACAGTCAATACAACAGCGTCTTGAGATTGACAAAGGTTTCTTTAAATTTGACAGAGATAAAAAGCTTGATTTATTCACCCCAAATTAAAATGTATTTACCTATGGAAGTCAATGGCTACCGGTTTCCAACATTCTTCAAAAAATCTTTTTGTGTTCATCTGGAAAAAGAAATTGAAACAGGTTTAGAACAAGTGGAGACTAAGTAATGTGAGAATTTTCATTTTTGGATGATTTATCCTTAACCCAAACATGAAAATTATGTTATTAATTACTCACCCTCATGTTGTTCCAATCGCTTATGACATTTGTTTGTATGTGGAACACAAGTTAAAATGTCTGAGGAGAAATTTGAGAGCTCCCTCATCCTCCACAGACAGCAAGTGTTCTGACTCCTTCATAGAGTAGAACAAAACATCCTTAAAACAGACCTTATGCCTTCAGTGGTTCAAATTAAATATTATGAAGCTGTAAGAGAATACTTTTGTGCACACATAAAAACAAAAACAACAACCTTATTCAACAGTTTCTTCTCCTCAGTGTCAGTATAGGGCGCACATTCACATGTGCCCTGTGCACTGTTGTATGTCTGTGCGTAGCTTCCTCTGTTTGAAATAAAGCACATGTGCATGCGATGTATTATGTCAATGAGAACATAAAGAAAACATGCACCCTATACTGACACTGAGGGAAAAAAATATTCTTTTACTTTTTTTTTGCTCCGGTGCACACAAAAGTATTCTCATAGCTTGATTGAACCTTGCTGTCAGTGGAGGATGAGGGAGCTCTCAGATTTCACCTAAAATATCTTAATTTGTCTTCTGAAGACAGGTGAAGTTCTCAGGGATTTGGAATGACAAGAGGATGAGCAATTAATAGCATAATCTTTATTTTGCCGCTAACCGTTAAGGCATGCTGCAATTCACTATTACACACAACACAATGAACAATATTATTCACCATGCATTACAAACAAATAAGCAACCTATGATCGATATAATTTAATACACTGTCGTTTGTATTTTTACTCTGCAGTTAAAACACATATGAACATGCTGATGTGTCTTTAACAACTTTTGAAGCTTATTTTGCAGTGTTTATAAAAACCCTTTGATCGATTTATCAAGGACCGGTAAAGACCAGTTACACTAATAAATTGAAGAAATCACATTTTTTGTCCAATATTCAGAGTCTATAGACAGTGTTGGGGAAAGTTTCTTTAAAAAAATAATGCATTATAATATTGAGTTACTCCCCAAAAAAGTAACTAGTTACTTTACTTAGTTATTATGGAAAGTAATGCGGTACGATAATTTTGAGTTACATTTGAGTTACTTTTTTATACCTGCCTGAGGCTTGATCTCTTTTAGAACTTAGAACTTAAAGGGTACTTTTTTTAAATAGAGGAGCCCTGCATTTAATGACACACAGTATAACCTACACCCTCATTTACCTTTTAAAAAAAACTAATTACGAAAATAAATAAATAATGTTACCTTCTGAGAACTTCCTGATGCTCTACATGCCGAATATACAGTTTAATGAAAATCGAAAGCAATGTGTTTGCTACTTTTGTATTAGTTTAGTAAAATCCCTGTCCATTGAGACTATCCCCTTTTCTTCCATGTGTTCAAAATAATGAGAATGCTTCCATCACATATATGTTAGGCTCTGCCATCTTGGTTTTTGACTATTCTCGCAGCTAATTTTCTCATTGAGTGTGATTCAACGTGATTACACTCATTTTAATTCAGCAAATTATTTTTTAAAAGCGAATTAATTTATCTAAAAAGTAATTTGAGTTAAATTTTTTTAAAAGTAACTCAAATATGGACGACGCGGTGGCGCAGTGGGTAGCACAATCACCTCACAGCAAGAAGGTCATTGGTTTGAGCCTCAGCTGGGTCAGTTGGCATTTCTGTGTGGAGTTTGCATGTTCTCCCCGTGTTCGCGTTGGTTTCCTTCGGGTGCTCTGGTTTTCCCCGCAAGTCCAAAAACATCCGGTAAACGTAGGTGAATTGGGTAAGCTAAGTTGTACATAGTGTATGTGCGTGAATGAGAGTATGGATGTTTCCCAGTGATGAGTTGCGGCTGGAAGGGCATCCGCTGCATAAAACATATGCTGAATAAGTTGGCGGTTCATTCCGCTGTGGCGACCTTAGATTGATAAAGGAACTAAGCCGAAAAGAAAATGAATGAATGCATAACTCAAATATTTAAGTAGTATAAAGTAATATAAAAGTATAATTACTAAAATTTTCTAAGTAATGCATTACTCAATACTTTAGAAAAGTAATATTATTACATAACTCACGTTACTTGTAATGCGTTACCCCAACACTGTCTATAGAAGATTAAAGCCACAATGCATCTCTAAGCAAAGCTGATATTGTGAAGTGAATTGAGTGAAGTGTTTTCTCATATGATTTAACGGTCTCATTAATATTTATGACAAACTAACCCGTTACAAATGACTGGCCATTACTTCCCACGGAACTCCTGTGGCATTGACACAATGTAATATTTAGACCCAGAAGACTGCATATACTGTAAATACAGTATATAAAAAATGTCTATTAATCTTCTAATGGCTGCGACTTGACGTGTATTTGCAGAATTACATAAAGTTAAAAGATATGGAGCCAGATCAGTCTCAAAAATAATACATTTACAAAATTGAAAATTCATACATGCACAGCAAATTTGTAAACACACAATTCGAGAATTCACAAGTAAATATCTTTTTTGAAAATTGGATTTGTGTATTTTTTATTTAAGTTTTGAACTTACAAATTAGATTTGTGTATTTATAAATGGTGTTTTAAATTTACAAATTATATTTTCGTATTTATAAATTGTATTTTAAATTTACTAATTGAATTAGCATTTTTTTTATCGTCTTTGGAACGAATTGGATTTGCATATTTATGAATCCTGTTTTGAACTTATGAATTAGTTTTGTGTATTTATCAATTGTGTTTTAAACTTACGAGTGAGATTTTTTGAATTTACATTTTTTAAATCGAGATTTGATTTAAAAAATTTGATTAGCATATTTATAAATTGTATTTTGATTTTACTAATTGAATTTGTGTATTTTTGAAGGATGTTTTGAACCTTGGATTTTAGTATTTATGAATCGCATTTTCAATTTACGAATTGGATTTGTGTCATTTTGAACTGTGTTTTAAATTTACAAATAGGATTTTGTAAATGTAAATGGTGTTGTGGATGTATGAATTTTATTTTGTAAATGTATTATTTTTGAGACTGATCTGGCTCCATAAAAAGAATGTCTAAAAGGGGCCATCAAAATGAAGTGTTACCAAATTTTGGTTGCAACATTGTTCTTCAGTGCAATATTTAATAAATATAGAATTACCTACCCTGGAACAACATAATTTTTTGACTCACAATTTCACGATCCAATCAATTCCCAATGGATAAAGTCAAGTCCTGACCTGCATGCACTCTCATTTAATATCCTCTTTACTACACACTGTCAGAGGTATAAATTAACAAACAAATGTTGACCTCACTCTTTTTTTAAATTGAAATGAAGCTCATAGTACATTCATTATTTATAGCTTGGTCAGCAGGAGATTTGGTGTATTCAATTAGAGCTCCCTATACACTTTCCAAGAGGAAACCGATTCGTCTTTTGGGACACATCATGAATTGATTTTTGCTCAGAAAACATCATTTGAATTAGCTTTAGATAATCTAAACATACTAATTATGCATTTTAGTGCTATATATCGCTGTTTAACTGCCACGCTTGCTGCTTCATGCGTACCAGTGAGCTTCTAAATGCTGTTTAATTGCATGATTCTTCTAATAGGGGCCTTGGAGGCAGATCTTATGACATCTCTCTTTCTGGATGTTATAGCCACCTCAGGACGGCCATCTGTACAGCCAGCTTGGCTTTTCTCATTAGATCACCATCATCTATTGCAGACGACATGTTCACAGCCAAAACATCTGTCTTTACTGTACATCGTGTTTGTTGGGGAACTATAATCCAAGCTGGTCTGTAGGCACAAATACAGCAAATTCACTAATAGGCAAAAGCCATTTGGTGTTTTGTCCATAACATCAATCCTCATGTTATTCTAAATCTGACTACTACTCTTCTGTGCAAGATGAAAGTAGATGTTTTGAAGATTGTTGGCAGATGACCATTAACTTCCCATGACAAAATGGTGTGATTTCTCAGAACATTTTGTAAAAATTAACAAAAGTAAATAAATGTTAAATAAATAAAATACCTAAATAACAATATTTTGAACATTTAAATGTGATTAAGAAATGTCTTGTTCACCCTATAATTTCAAAAAGACAACTTCTGATTATCTGTTCAAAATTTTCCATTAAGTAACAGAATAGATCCAAAGTGTAAGAGATGAGATTTCTGTCTGTAATGTCCGACCATTTCAATGCGTCAAAAAAGAGAAAATACAACAGCATTGTTATATTTGACGCAATATTTGCATTTATGCAATTGTATGTTGGGTATAGCCTATGTATTCAAACAGATGTCATGGTTACTCATTTAGGACATCATAACAGTACTGGCATGTACATATGCAAACATCAGATGTTATCTCGTCTTTCCATAAAATTGCCACCTTAATGCAGTCTACATGTTTAGTTTGTAGGACTTTTGGACCTGATCACCTTCCATTATTTCCTGTTTTCTATTTTAGATGCGTTTTGTCTCCATTACGTTCATAATTTCAAAACACACCAGAGTTCATTTGGGAATGGACCAACATCCACTTTTTTTCCAGTAGTCTGCTACACCAGGATTCAGATGGCAGTGTTCACACTTATTTAAAGTTTATTATTGCCATGAACTGAAAAAATGAGAAGTTGCAACTAGGCAAGAAATTTCATGACAAAACTGCTACAGAAGAAAATAATTTGAAAATCAGCAAATAGTAATATATATGAAATCTGAGAGCTCCCTCATCCTCCATAGATATCAATTAGGGGTGTCAAAATGTATCGTTTCTTCGATGCAGATGCGAACAATTCGGTAACGGTTCAGTAATAATCATAACCGGTTATTATGTTCTGACGTCATTTATTACATGTGTGTTATATGGCTGTAGCTTACTATGGTGAGGGAGGAGACTGTGAGTAATTAAAACACTCCAACTACTTAAAAACCAGATAACTGTGCACAATTCACCGCTTGTGCATTTGCTGGAGAGTCTGACAGGGAAGTACATCAGAACCCAGCTTCGGAAAAAAAAGAAAGCTGTAAACTCTCTGTCTTAGGTAATATTTTCATTTCAGTTAACGTTTTCGTCTCCTCTTTCGGCTGTTTCAGCAATAACGTTACTTGTGGATTCAGACACGAGCGTGACTGCAGAGTGAGTTTTCTTCACCGCGTCGCCGTCTATAATGGATCAGCTGATCGCCACGGCAGTTTAACATCAGTGTCCATGTCACGGTTTGCTGAACAGCGCTAGAGCAGCGATGATCAATCATAGGCATTTGAGAACTCGCTCAAACAGCAGCGATGATCAATCATAGGCATTTAAGAACTCGTTTAAAAAGGCTCAAAAACCAAGCAGGATAATATTTACATTGTTTACTTGCTATAAATGCTCATGTTGTTCTGTGCATGTACTTTAGATTTGTTTGATACACTCAAAACTAGTGTTTTCTTTCAACAGGTAAAATTAAAGGTGCAGTGCATATACTGTATGATTTTATCAAAGGACAAAATTGTATTACAAATATTATATAAATTATACATTATAAATGATAACATTATAAGTTATACACAAGAATTCTCGTGTTGCTAAGTAAAATATCAAAATGTTTAAGCATCGTGAATGCACCGTGATGCACCAAGATATTGAATTAAACCGAATCGATGGCATGATAATCGTAACCCAACCGTGAGACCAGTGTAGGTTCACACTCCTAATATCAAGATTCCCGACTCATTCAGAGTTCAGAAAAATCTTCAAAACAGACCATATTTGAGGGGTTTAATTGAAATATTATCAAGCCACAGAAAATACTTAGTGTAAAATTTTATGTTTTTTATAAAATAATGTGTTTAATCATGCATATTTTGCATATGCATATTTTTTGGAGTTTGGAGTCGGGACCGTTGCTGTCTATAGAGGAAGAGGGGGCACTTAGATTTTACTTGAAATATCAGATTAATATTTGATTAACAGAATAATCAATTTTTAGGTGAACTAACCCTTTTAACATTTCAACAACACTCAAATTCTTTAGTATGATATTCTGTGTTCAGACAAGAGTGTTTGACTACTGTATTGGGACAACATGGGTTTTATGTAGCTTGAATTAATTGATATTTCTTTATATTTGTAAAACAGTTATTGTTACTTTAGTGTTAAAATATGTGGTTGGTTTTTACAGTGCTGAAATTCCTTTAATTTTTGGGTCAGCTAGCCTTTAAAACTTCTCAGGTAAATATAACTTGTTTTCAAAATGAAAAACAATCAATTGCAACAGATTACAGCTGATTCTTAAACACATTTTGTAACTTTATCTGATTTCTACTGAATTTTCCCTGCAAAGTTGACCGTTTAGTGATTTACCGTTGTAATTTAAGTCCTTGTGAAGCCATTGGTCCATCTGAGTGTGTGTTATTATGGTCTCTCTGGCTTCAGTCCAGGCCCTGAGGGCTGCTGTCATGGACATCATCAGGACTTCCTCTTCTTGAACAGCAGGGCCTCTTGCCAACACTACAGACACAACAGGGGGGTTAAACCAACTAAAGACTACTCAGCTTGTCAGGTTTGAGTTTATAGACTCCTTTGGCTTGACATTCTGCAACCCTGCAATCATTAGAAATGTTCAAACCGACTCCGTAGGACATTTTCTGTGCATTGCCAAAGCAATCACGCTAATAAATTAGTTCCCCCACTGCAATCACGAGCACAATTCATTTCCATTGTATTACCAGACTCTTCAGTCATATAATTAATCGTGCGCACATTGACATAACTGAGAACAAAAATGAGGCAGAAGAGTCTGTTGGCGAAGTATTTCTGTGGATAGCAAACAATAGCAGCTCGCATTTGTCTCCCCAAACTGCCAGGCGCAATGGTGCGCCTCCCGCTGTAATTTATGCAGGGCTGAAAGCCATTCCAGCGTGGATCAGGCCTTCTGCTGGTTTCACTCATCCTGGTGCCCAGACCTGCTCTCTTGTTCTTCCAAACAACTGTGACTGTTTTAATTCTGCTCACTGATTAGCCCGAATCAATTAAAATCGCCATGCTGGGCCCAACAGCAGCACAGCATGGGGCACTTAGAAACACATTCATCAGACCCGGCCTCTTAATCATGCTTTAATTACAGCGCGGCTCTAGAGAGATGAAGGACTACATTAGTGCAGTGCTGCTTGTTCCTGCTATGCGAACAGTAAAGTTGCCTCACTTGAGCAAAATAGTTTGCTTCTAATGGCTGTAATTGGCCAATCGTAATTTTTCAGACAGGTAATAAAGTCTGAAGTAGGAGCTATTAGACAAAACAACCTGACATTTTTGCAAAATGCGGCTTTGAATGTTGAACTAATTTCAACGTTTTTAAACACATATACTTTTACTAAACACAATCAACCTCGTATTACTATTACTAAACAAGGTGAAATTCAGGATCGGTTTAGCAGCAGCAGAGCCAAAACAATCTTATGACAATTTGCAACTATTTTTACGTTTTGGCAAACTAGTGGAGAAATCATTTGAATCTCATCTGTACATTTTCATTTATTCTTACTAGGGCTGCATGATGAATTGAAATAAAATCACAAGCGCTGCAATTGTCATGCGCATCTTGTCAGGGAAGCACAATTCTTTGATCAGTAGTAAATCTACAAAACCCAGAGGGCACTATCGTGTGGAATCTCCAAATATGCAACAAATTAGAAATCAAGGAAATCCCTATAGTATAGAGGTCGCTGAATAAACAGATTTAACATTTTTTATAGATTCAACATGACTGATAATCACATAACTACGAAATCATTACATATTTCAAACACTCAACTGAAGTTACCTAGTAAGTTCAGAGCAAAAAACATTATTAGTTTAGTTTATTTATTTACAAAGCAATTTAAACTGACAGTTGTTGACCATTGTGCTGTACGTACCTAAAAGTACACTATCAAAAATAAACAACAGCAAAATAAAACAACATAGAGTACATCAAACATACTACACAACATCAAAGAGAAATAACAAGACACCAAAGTCTTAAAAGCTCTTTCTAGGTGGTGTAGTTTAAGTTTCCCTCTGAACAAAGATCCATTGGAAATTGTTCTAATGGACATAGGTAGCCCGTTCCACATTTTGGGCCTACAGAGAAAGCTCGATCTCCTTTTTTCTTTCATTTAGATTTGGGAACTACTAGCATTTTCTGGTTTGATGACCTTAAAGGGGTGGTCCACTACGATATCATATTTTAAACTTTAGTTGATGTGTAATGTAGCTGTGTTAACATAAAGAACATCTCAGAATGTAATACGCTCCAAGTTCAATGCAAAGTGAGACATTGGCTTTTACAGAGTTAGCTTAGCAAAGCCTACAGCGAACTAAGTTTAGGGACTAAAAAAAAAACACATCCGGGTTAATGATGTCATAAATGCTTTAGGTTACACGCATGCATCACACGCAGCGAAGGGGCATGCCCAAAAGCGCTGTAATGTTATAGCAGAGAAAGCTAAAATGCCATCCAAATGCTGCTATTTCCACAGAGCTTCCAAGAGAAGTGCTTACAATACAAGCAGAGGCAAAGCATGTGCTAATAGAGGTGTGATGCTGCCATTATGTTAGATGACCAATCAGAGCCTCTTGAGGTGCGGGCTTTAGCAGGAACTAGGAAATATGACAGTCATTTTCATGTTAGTTGAGTAGCTGTATATAATCAAAGTAAGATATATGAAAAAATTATGTGATTTTTTACAAATGAAGCTTGAGCACACGTTGCTTTGTACCCCATAAACACAATCGAGCCTTACAAATATACTCTGGACCACCCCTTTAAACATCTGCCAGATATTTTAACCGTAATAAGATTTGAAATATAAGTCCGAGCCTGGCCAATTAATAAATTAAGAACATACATTAAAATTTTAAATCCAATTCTAAAACATATCGGCAAACAATTTAGGGAGCAGAGGACAAAAGCAATGTGTTCACACTTAAAAACCTTTTCAAACGTTAAAACCTACATTTTAATTCTTACAGATGGTTTAATGTAATTGGATAAATTGTCCAACATTTATTGAATGTGGTATTTTTACATGCTTTCATATGCTGAGAGAAGCTACAGAAACAGCTGTCATTATCGAAGAATTATTAACTTCAATTTCATTATTGCGTGAATAAATCATCTGTGATAATGAATATGATGTTGCCAGTATGTGATATTGCTTGTCAGTGAACTACAACTCTATGTAGTAAATGCTGCTCCATCTGAAAGCATGTGCACTATATAGAACTTACTACTGATTACAAAACTGGCTTTACTGAGAAATGTACATGCCAATAGCTTTCAGTTTATCACACAGCTCTAATTAATACCTTTTCCCTAAAATTCCCACATTTGCACGTTGAGTAAAAGAAAACAAGTTGTTCTGTATACGTTTTTTTTAAACATATAATTTAGTAGATTCGTTAATTTTACTGGGATTTTCCCCTAAAACTTAAATATTAATATTATTTTTTTTTTTTCCCTCAAGCAAAAAGATTAAATCACATGTTAGTTAGCTGAGCTATCTAGCTGATTGTTTAGTCAGGTACAGTACATAGATGTTTTTCCTCAGTTTGCTTGACATGAGATTAGTAGTTAACTAATTTCAATAGTCAGTCAGTTTTGTTCATGTTGCTTTTTTAAAATATTTTTCCAGGTTATTTTCCTCTTATGTTTTTGTCATAAACATGAATATTATATTTAGTTGGGTAACTAGTTATTTTTCTAGCTAGCTTTATATACAAGATTCTTTACATTTTTATACATTTTCTTCCATTCTGGTTTTAATTTTACTGTTCAATCTCTAGTTAGCACTAGTCAGTTATGTTTATGATTTATGTATTAACATTTAATACATGTATGATGAGGGTTCACACATTATCAAGATAGCTAGACACTTAGTTTAAGTTTGATCTTACTTTTAGGATCTATATAGAGCAATCTTGATGTTTTTGTCACGTTATCCTTCCTTGTTTGTGTCAGCATAAACCTAAATACACCATTTAGTTTGTTATTTAGTTAGTTATCACTAGGGCCAGACAGAATATGCGAAAATATTTAGCTATTTCTGCGGAGAATTTAGTAAAAAATCTGTGGATTTATGCGGGATGATTTTAGAAGTATTAAAACTAAAAACTTAATATATGAAATAAAAATACATTTTTAACTTTTATTTAATGTTTACAATGCAAATCCAATTAGATCCACCTATTTGGTAAACAAAGCAAGTCTCTCATATAATATATCAACAAAAGACTGAACATATTACTATACAAACTGTATTGTAAATAAATCATAAACATCCTATTATTATATCATAATAATATTAGTGCAATTAATTTAAAGCTGAATAAATATAAATTTACACACCTTTACTGAAGTAAATACATAGACTCGATGGGCTAAAAGTCTTCGGATTTATGTGCGCGCAGATTCTGTGTGGGCCTAGGTATTGCACATTTTCATCATAGATAAATTAATAAAAACAAATTAGTCACCAATATATACAATAATTGGATAATTGGATAATCAATAAGGTCTGGTTGGAAAAGCTCTGTGGTGTTATAAGTACTAAGCACTTTGCTTTTTATCCTGACAGAGATTGATCTGATGCTAGATATTTTTATAGAGTATCACCAATAAGCAGTGAAGGATAACGTTATTTTAAAGGCAAATCAATAATGATTGTGGTTTGTCAATTAAAGCTGCTTTTACTCTAATCCTTCCCTCATTGTGGAAAGACTCCGGCATAAAGGAGAAAAAAGTGAATCACTTTAATGCCATCTAATGACGTTACCTCCAAAATAGCCCCATACTGCTGGGAACAAGCTAATCCATGCCTGGGCCTTTTCTAGTGGTCGTTTTCAAACTAGCCGCCACTCCTCCCACTACTAAACCTCTCATGGAGAGCCAACACAATAGACACCTGCAGGAGCCGCCGTCATCACAGGTTCCCAAAACAAGTCCCTCATTACGAGCGGCAGGACTGGAGCTCACTGTATTATCACGAGTGATTAGTGCAGCGCTCACAATCACTTCCTAGCTTTCAGCTCTGCGGTGAGTGGGCATTCCAGCGCTTGCGTGGCCTTTCATCTGGTCATCACTTTTCATGGCATGTGGTGTGATATGAAAACATGCCTGCCTTGAAAGGCTAGTTTAAGGTGCACTTGGTATGAATTGTGTGTCGCATACATCATTCTTGATTTAAACTAAAATAATGTAAGCTTACATGCGATGACAATAGGCATGGGTTGGTATAAGTTTCAGATGGTATAATAACCTTGAATAAAAATTCCAGTTCTACGGTATTGTGATTACTGCTCTAAAATAGGTATTTTTTAAAATGTCTGAGTAAAAAAACTACTTTTTTACCCCATTGAACACATAATATTCATTTTAGGAAACATTTTAATATTTTGGAACAGTAAACATTTCAGGATAAATAATTCAAATAAATCATTGACTTTTACTCTCTTCATTAGTTTCAAAAACACTGATTTCTTTACAATACATATAAAACATTTTTTTTAAAACCTTACATATACCTTAGGAAGGGTAGAACAGAAAATTTTAGTGGTTTTAAAACTTTTCCAAACCATGGTAAACCGGTTTTTGTCCCATGCCTAGATGACGAATCCAGTACTAAAAGCTTTATTTGATATGGATTAGGTCACTTCACAGTGTAAAATTCTGGGCTTCACACGATCAATTTGTTGGGACAACATGGGACAACATGAAGTTGGTACAACATGAAGGAATTAAGTTAACTTACAAAATGTACGTGGATTGAACATAAAAACATTAAGTTGTCCCCCCAAAAAATACAGAAATTGTGTTGTTTTAGCTCATTTTAATTAAGTAGTTTGAACAAACAGCAAACATCTTTTTTAGTGTTAATAAAATAGGTGTCTTAACCTAAAACAAATTAAAAATAAAATAAATGACTAAAGTTTTCAAATCTAAATGTAGAATATAAAAGCCAAATAAAATAAAAATATGTATAAATACTACAATGGTGTCTAAAACACTATTTCATTATTTTAAATACTAAAATAACGTAGTTATATTGAAATCGCATGACCATACAAATACTATTGGCTTAATTGGTCTCTGTTATTGGCCTCTATTGCTCACTGAATAAATTAATCATGGCTGACTGCTAATAGCTCATTACTTTTTTAACTTCAAATTTTCCTACATTTAAAAAATGTCTAATTACCCAGAGAAACGGGTCAGATTTTGGCCATCCAATCCTGTCTCATTCACGCATCCTATTGCCACAGGCCTCTTTAGCTCTCAAGCATTCAGGACCTGAAAAGAACGCAGATTAAAGCTTTCCTTTCGTTGTTCCCTACGTAAGCCCGTCTTCCTCTGAAAGCCCCCAGCCTTTGATGATTCACTTTTGTGACAGGTGGACTGGACATAAAGGATTGAGGAAATGAAGATATTTAAGAAGATATTCTTAGCTTTTTCTCCCGTTTTTGTTGCAAGAAATCGCTGAAACAGATTGGGAGTTAATTGGTCACATGAATTTATGCCTGAGAAAATATTTACTTCAAGTCATATGTTGGCAGTTCACTTTGTGTGACATTTAGTGTGAGATCTATGCTTCTCCAAATACTTTCCTCGGATTCACACACACAGATCGTCCAATCACAGTCCATATCCCACCACTTTTGGGAGTTGTCTGGAGAGAGTTATTTCAGAGAGTCGGCGGTGGAGGTAGAGCATCCCTGCGTGCCAAGAAAAGCCCTCGCAAGGGAAGAGCGGAGGACAGATGGCCCTTCCATTTGAAAACAGTGTTTGGTGTGCTGCAAGAGACTCTGGAGATAGTTTGGACTTTTCTGCAAGTTAAGAGTCACAGAAAGCAGATGCTTCTGCATATGGTTTCTTTCAAATGATTCATTTCATTAGTGGGATTAGTGCCCTAAACTTATTAGGATTTATTTGTTTTCTCGCTTCGTTCTTTCTAACCTTCTCTCGGGGTGCCTGCTGTATGTGTTCATACAGCGTGTTAAGATCAAATCAAGCACGCGGATCGAACAAATCAAGTCCAAATTACAACACTGTTAGCAATTTTTGTAAATTACACAGTATGTAACTGTAAATTGAACTGAATTTTACTGTAGGACATTTATACGGTATTTTACTGTATTTTAAATTTGCATTGTGAAAATTACTGTTTATTTTACAGTTAATATATGCAATATTGTAAATACATATACAGCAAGATAAATGATGCTGTACATGTAAATACAGTATTCCTGCTGTAATTGATTTCCAGTAAGTTACATTTTAGAGGAAACTTTTAACAGTGTAGTTAGCTGGCTATAGTCAAGCAGCTAGCTATTTTTCCTGTTTCTACCCTTCTGTCATTGGCCCTATTTGTTCACCTAAACTTTTTGTCAGGTAATATTTTTATTATGTTTACCTTATAATGGGGACAAAAATGGGAGTACACTATTTTTCTTTTATGTGGGTTATGTTTTAAGCGTAGACATAATTTGACCAGTTAACTAGTCAGTTACAGCTCTGTGGAAGTTCTTATTTGTTTTTAGCAAAGACTTAGGGCCATATCATACACCCAGTGCAATAAGACGTGTTTGGTGCAATTTGTTGCTATTTTCAGACCAGCGCAACACTAATTTTCACGTTTTTCACCACGCTGTTTAAAAAGTAAATCCATTTACACCACTTTGTGACCTCATAAGTGTTCCGGTCTAAAAAGAATGTGTGTTCTATTCTGAGGAACTGAAATAGACCAACCATTGACCAACTAAAACCTGGTCTAAAGTCCAGCGCAGAGCGTGTTAGTTATGCGCCTATGCAGGTCCAAAATACTCACACAATGCTTAATACACACAGGATGTACAGCAATACACCAATATCTTTACATATGAAAAAATTAGAGGATTAAAATGTTACAAAAAAGATTATTTTCTACATAAATATAAAAACCACTGCCTCCATGCTTTTATCTCAGAAGGCTTTTTTCAGTTTGTTCATTACAATATATATGTATGTATAATGTTATTATTATTAGCAATATTATTTATTATATGCATATTTATATATATTTTTGAATAAAAACAGGTTTAGATTTGTCCACCTGTTGGGTTTTGGAGACATATGCATCACCATATGGGGCATACAAATAGGACGTGTGTTTGGATATAAGTCCGTCTTTTTCACCACACTTTGTTATTATTGTTCATTTATTAATTTGCTGGAAGTTAGAACTGAATTTAGAAACAGTTTTGAAACAAATCTTTGCGCTTCACAAGCGAAATTAAATATGTAGGCTAATGGATGTCTTCAGTGAAGTGCGTACCACAACGTTACCTTATCCACGAAAGAAAAGGAGTAAAGTAAAATAAAGAGAAAGTAAAGAGGCTGAATGGAGGAGGCTCATTCTTTATCATCATGCTGCAGATGGTCTGTTTAACTGTTTTCTCGCTAGTGAAGCGTTCAGTTTTTCCACTTACAAAGTCCGCCATGTAAATAGCAAATGTGCCTTCTTTTTGGCCTCTATATAGTTTGAGTTTTTCTACTATTCTGCCCTTCTGTCTGGATTCCTAAGATCATTAAATAATAATGTAGGTAGTAAGTCAGTTTTGATCTGTTTTGATGCTTCATTCAGTGTGAAGAGTAAAAATCAGGTCACTCTACACTTTTGTGAGAGATCTGTTGTGTTTACAGCACGTGAGTCTCTAAGATTTCTATGCTGCAACATAGCTACTTCTCTGGTCAGGTATGCATCTCTAACTCTTTGATTTAGACACATTTGACTGGATGGAGTCGTTTTAACACGACAGCATGGAGATCTTTAATCATTTAATCGCTGAATTGAGCAAGTTGTATGGAAGTGGCTAAATCTGCTACTTTTTAGAATGAGTGAGCAGTTGGCAACTAGACTATTTAAGTATTAGCTAACCCTACATCCTCTAACTTCAGAGTGTCGACATACTGTCCGTGAGAAGATACGCAAACCTGGGGCATGAAACTCTGAGTGGCGTTTGGTCCCTAATGAACGTATAACTGAAGAGTATGGGATCAGATATAGATCAAAACTCTAAATTAAGTCATAAATGATGAATGTGATCCGTTCTTACAATTAGAAATACAGTCTAAATTTGATGGTCACTTAAAATTGGAGTCAGATTACATTCGGAGCTGAAAAACAAATATAAATAAATACCACAATTCTTTCCAGAAGCACTAGAAAAGTCTTACATGTATTTAACCTTCGACCATGCTGTTAGTTTCGTCATTGGGCTAATAGATGGAATTCTACACGTATAACCACGCTAGTTAGTTAACTATTTATTTGGTTAAGTTGGTAGTTAGTGCGGTAGATTTAGCTCGATTCCATCTACATTGACCCTTTCGTCAAGGTCTGCATATTTTTGATTGGTTTTCACAATTACTTCTTTCAGAATTAGTCTACGGTTAGTTTGTCTACCTTTCTGTAAGGATCATTATGTGCTTAGGCTGCCTAAAATCAGATCACTTTGATCTGGAGTGGCAGATAATAAAGAATACAACAAGTCGGAGACAAAGAGCACAATATCAGAGACAAGCAGGTAATGAATATGGCATTTAGTGCAGAGGAAGTGGGCGTCCCTCATCAAGTGGGCAAACTCTCATTAGAGGCAAATCCCTGACAGATTTCACAAAGCATTCTTTTGAAGTCTTGGCTCACTCAGATACTGCCATTCAGAGTCTTCAGCTCTAAAGCGCCCGAAAAACCCCACATGAAACCCTTTCAACACTTTATAGACTAAACCTCCGACAGAAAAATTACTCTAATTTAAGCTCATCCTTACATTCTACCAAAAAAAGTAAAATCTTTTAATTATTTTGTGTGCGCACTTCAGTTTAACACTGACAGAGACAGAAAATGCATGCTCGTCTACAAAAATAGAGAGTCATTAGGCAAAATATTATCATTTAGAGTTAGCGTGGCTGCTCTGGGCAGGAGTGCGGAAAGTTGCACGCTGGGTAAAAATACCTTCCTCTCCCCGGCAGAGGTGCCAAGCCCCGAGGCAGAGGGGGCGTGGAGTTTGGTGGAGCTTGCCGGCACCTCGGAAAGCCCAGAGCAAACAATCTGTCGTGACAACAAGATGGTACCTTCATTATCGACTTCATCGCCCGACACCTTCTCCTCATCAGCAGAACGGGCTGACAGCTGAGGTGCCAAAGCTAGGCGGGCACTGCTGCTCGGCACTCTGGGAAAGGGACCGTTCCTGGTGTGCCTGATGTCCCAGGTGCTGCAGATCGCACATGCATACGCAAAAAAAAAAACACTCACATGCAAAGTTACTGCACTCATACGCACATACACAGACAGAACGGCACATAGACATGAATACAGATACTGTTGTTCCAACAACAGTGATCAATCCTGCATAATCATCAAAGCAAAAATGTGATATGAACACAGCTAGACTACACAACACAGGCATTCTTTGGATTAAACACAATTACCTTGAAAATTGCATGAAAATTAGAAGTTTCTAAAAGTTAATATATAATATACTTTAGACTAGGGCTGCACAATATATCGTTTCACCATCGATATCGCAATGTAATCTTTCGCAAAAGGCACATCGCGAATATGCGCAGTGTTGAGTCTAGATTATAACTGATCATCTTGCAAGTGTTTTTAAGGCCTGCGACTGTGTGAGGGTTTTAAAAGCATTCAGGTATAAGAAATTGTACCTTTGTAACTTTGACAAATTGAGAAGGATTAATTTTATTGAATTGTTTATAAAGCAAAGACTGCAGTATTATTATTTGACATTTGATTATTCAATTACTGTATACCTGAATACAGTTTGACTCTTCTGAAAACAAACAAATGCTGTTCAATTCATTTGTATATTTTTCATTATTGAATTTGTCTACGCTTGTAGATTGTTTTTTTATATTTTATGCACTCCCCTACAGAATCATCCCAATCAATCTAAAATTTGAGATCTTTCCAAACAGTTTATATTAAAGTCATCTAGTAAATTGTATTTATATCGCAATATACACTACCGGTCAAGAGTTTGAGGTCAGTTTTTTTTTCATGTCTTTTTTGTAAATAAAACTATTCTGTTCATCAAGGCGCCATTTATTAAATGTAAAAAAAAAAAATAATGGTTAAATTAAATTGTAAAATATTTATTACAATTTTAAATAACTGATTTTTTATTGTATGCAGTTTCAAATGAAATTATTACTCCAGGCATTATTGGTTTTATTACTATTACCATTAATAATAATAATAATAATAATAATAATAATTAATGTTAGAGGGATTTCAGAAGGATCGTGTGACTCTGAAGACTGGAGTAAAATCACTGGAATAAATTATTATATTAAACTATAAACTTACTTTTGAATAGTGTTATTTTAAAATGCAATAACATTTCACAATTTTACAATTTTTACTGTATTTTTGATTAAATAAATGCAGCCTTGGTGAGCAGAAGAAGCTTATTTTAAAACATTTAAAGATCTTACTGATCCCAAACATTTGACCGGTAGTGTAAATCCCACAATAAAAAAATATCGCAATGTTAGATTTTTCTAATATCAGAAAGTCGCATATGGACGCATATTCCAATATCAGTGCAGCTGTATTTAAGACTGATTTCATAAAAGTCAAATAAGCATTTGCAAAAAAAAACATCTATTTTGTGTAATATTTGTAATATCCCTCACTACGTTTCAGGCCAACTTTGTTACATAGGTTATAAAAAAAATCTTGATAAAGCATTTTGACTTGTGAATTGTGAATTGCTCTGTGTTATATCGCTTCCTCTGGCAGGAAACTCTGGAAGGCATTAAGGCATGTCATTATTCATTTGAAGAAATTATTTATGATTGATTTACTATTGGCATCTGCTATGTCAACTCTGGTATTGTGGTATTTCAGTCAGTTCCCTTTTTAAAAACAATAATGTGATAAAAAAAAACATAAATTTTGTTCTTAATTTTAGACATGCCATGCATTATAGTTTGAGGTTAGCATCTTGAGCTAAAGCACAAAATGGTGGAAAATGTCAACTCTGTTATAGGATAAAAAGTTTAACAATAAGTTAACAATTAGTAACAGAATCCCCCGACTGTTCAAAGACATGCGCTATAGGTGAATTGAATAAACTACAGTGGCTGAAGTGTATGTGTATATGGATGTTTTCCAGTACTGGGTTGCAGCATGAAGGGCATCGGCTGTGTAAAACGTATGCTGGATAAGTTGGTGGTTCATTCCGCGGTGGCAACCTGTGATGAATAAAGGGATTAGCCAAAGGAAAATGAATGAATGAATGAATAAATTGTAAATTGTTCAGTTTACAGTAAAACATACATTAGTTGTTTAGTTTGAGGAAAATGAATGGAAAATGTTTGAAATGTATCCACAATTGAGGAATGAGATATGTATACAGTATATGTATGTACAGGGTTTTTTGGAAGTGGTATCCGGATCATGAAATTTTACTACTTAAAAAACACAAATTTTGTTTATTATAATTATTCTAGTAATCTTATCAAGTAAAACTTTATCTCATTAAGACTAATATTAAATGTAATTGAACACATGACCAGTGCTTGAGAATCACTTGGGCTCTGTCGTTAGCTGTGACCAAATGTGTTGCTAACTATTTTCAATGAAAAGGTGCTATGCTCTGCCTGAAAAGTCGCTAAATGTCGCTAGATTACATCATACGTCAGTTTGCATATTACTAACATCATCATGGCTAACCGTGTCTGTTTGTTTAACATCTTATGGTTAACAAAGAGGTATTTATATTTGCACTACGCTTTATGTATGCATGCCATTTTAACTAAATGTATTGTTGTTTGAATCCAGTATATCAGTATAGATGTGTAGTGAATTTGCAGTAATCTCTCAGACATAATAAACTCAGACAAGTTCCGAAACTGTCGCTAAAATCTCTGTGATTGTGAACAAGAAAAGAATAAATAGTTAAAATTGTTACATTTCAAACAAAGGAGAAGCAGATCGGTTTGACTGTACAAGGGAAATACCTCACACTCGCGGTGCTAAATCATTGGCCGTCGGTACACAGAGGGCTGATCTGCTCTCAGGCTGCAGGAGGGAGAGACTGCTGTATGAGGACTAGGCCGCCTGTCAGTGCTCTGAGGTGGGGAAGGGCCCGATGGCATCACCCGCAGCTCATTGAGAAGAGTAGGAACAGTACAGTATGGACACATAAGAGTCTATAAAAATCTCCAGGAGCGCCAAAAAAGTCGCTAGATTTGTCGCTAGTCGCTTTTTAAAAAAATGGTTGCTAAGGGGGTCTGAAAAGTTGCTAAATATAGGTATGTATTACATATATTTTGTATTAAACTGGCTGTGACTGCCTGCCTGGTACAAAATGTATATATGTATGCAGGGGCACCGCTGGCTGGCACGCGCCCTCTGACAACCTTTCATGGACGAAAGTGAAAAGGGGGTGGGTGGGTCGCGAACAAATATATTTTCATAATTGACAATAATTAAATATATGTGAAAAATAAAATATAATATTAGTTAAATCTATTTATGGGTGCATTTTAGTTACTAAATCAAACTGTGGAGGTTATGTCTAACAATTAAATGTGTTTCTTGTGATTGTGAGATGTACCTTAAACTATAATTGTGTTACAAACTGTCATAAATATTGGTAGAAACAATATAATCTGATATCCCAGGTGCTGCAGATCACACGTCCGAATGTAAAAACTTAAATAACGTACATTCAAAAACAGACCAGCACAAACACACGGCTACAGATACTGTTGTTCCAAAAACAAAGAATAATCCCTCATAACAATCAACCTCATTTGATACGGCCAGAGAGCAAAACACTGAGGCGTTTATTTGGATTGTAGACTAAACATTATTCCCTTATTTAAAGTGTGTCACGCAACCTTGACGGTAAATTTAATTCCTGCCAATTTGTCTTTGTTGATAACTGGCTGGAGATGATAGGTTTGGTTGCAGCGCCAGTGTTTTGTTACGGCCGGGTAATAATTCCAGACTCTGTGATCTCTGAAAGCTCTAAGTGTTTCTCATTTCCTCCATGTCGAGTGTCAGGGGTGTGGGGTCTGATCCCTGCTCTTCCCCCTGGGGCGCTGCAGGTGTGTAAGCCGGACCTACAGCGTCCCGACAGAAAGAGAAGAGAAAATAAACAAAATACGAAGGAAGAATGTCACATTAAAACATTATGAAAGCCCAAGCTGTCAGGCCTCTTTGAGGAGCGAGGGCCCTTTAAATCCACATAGTGCTGATTCAGGAACTTCAGACGGAGTGAGAGATGGAGCGATGCTTGGGGGAATATGTGTGAATCAGACAGAAATCCCTAAAGCATGGCATGAGAGAGGGCTGAGTCTGTTTGACTAATGTACCCATATAACACCTTCGCAAGCAGCACCTGAACTGGCAGCGGAACCCATTCGAGCGGGAGCAATAAGAGAAATTTGGTGTGCAGTGTGCGCATTCTGATTTAATTGAAGGGGACAATTCAGACTTTTTATAATATTAAATATTTTAACATAACCGGTGCATCTACCAAACCCAGAAAGGTGAAAATTACTTTGTTTTGGTTAGGTTTTGGTGTGGCATTTACATTTTTTAGATTTCGCTGACCTAGTAACATAGGAAGGGGGAACTTGTTTTATATTACCGTTTCCATCCATGTTGCTATTTCTGTTTACATTTGCACATGGTTCTCCAGAATGGTTCAGTAGTCCTTGGCAGTGACGCACCCATCTAGCACAAGTATTCAGTCTAGGGAATGCCATGATTTTTCAATAATGAATTGGTGTGGTGTTGAAAGTGATGTTAGTGAGATCAGCAGGGGGCGCTCAAACTGTGGTCTGTGTCCATCCTAACGCCCCTGTATATTGATGGGCACTCTATACTGCTCAGTGAGCGCCATCTTTCCAATGAAACGTTAAATTGATCCTGACTCTCTGTGGTCATTAAAAATCCCAGCATGTCCTTCGAAAAAGAGTAGGGGTTTAACCCCAGCATATTGGCCAAATTTGCCCACTGGCCTCTGTACATCATGGCCTCCTAACATCCTAATTGGCTTCATCACACCTCGTCTCCTCAGGTGGATGCTGCGCACTGGTAGTGGATGAGGAGATTTCCCTCCAAAGTGTAAAGCGCTGAAGTTTCCAGAAAAGCGCTATTTAAATTTAAAGGATTATTGTTGTTATTATTATTATTATTATTATTATTATTATTATTATTATTATTATTATTATTATTATATTGCAGCCCAAACCATCATTGATTCACCCACATGCTTCACTCTGGGCATGAAACGGTTTGAGTGGTACGCTTCATTGGGGCTTCTCCACACTGTTACTCTTTCAGACAGTAAGAGTGGACTCATCAGAGAACAGTACTTGTTTCATATTGTCCACAGCCCAAGATTTTTGTTGCTAGCACCATTGAAACCAACGTTTGGTATCGGTACGAGCGGCCAAAGGTTTGGCTATTGCATCCTGGCGATGTGTATTGACCCAATGGAGCTCCAGAAGAACAGTTACGGTGGAAACTGGAAGATTGAAGTGCACATTTAATTCTGCAGTGGTTTTGTTTTTTGGATACAATCCAGTTTAGCACCCGGACATCCCTTTCAGACAGCTTTCTCTTGCATCCACAGTTACTCCTGTTGGATGTGGTTCGTCATACTTGGTGGTATGCTGACATACCGTGACTCATGATAGATCACAACGGCTTGCTGTCTTGGTGACAGATGCACCAGTGAGATGCGCACCAATTGGTCCTTTTCTGAACTCTGATATGTCACTCATATTGTTGTGTGTATTGCAATATTTTAAGCAAAACTGTGCTATTACTCTACTAATTAACCCTGTCAAACTCTACTCTCAAGCTGCGGTCACACTGGGCTTTTCCTCCCATAGACTTCCATTCATACGCACGCGAATGCGTCAGACTGGAATCGCAGGGTCATGCAAGTTTCGCAGTTCGCTGCGGTGCAAAGTTCAAGCTTGGTGAACTCTGACCTGCGAAATCGCATCACTTGACTGCATGAGACCAATCGAGGATCAAAACATGACCTCTCTGGACAGAAATTTAAAACATGGAGCAAATCTCTGGCTTTTTTAATGTCTAAACATCTTGTTTAATCCAACCCCTTTTCGCAGCACCATACGACGTAATTTCGCACACACAAAGCCCGGTGTGACCGAAGCTTTACTGGTTGAATGTTTAATTAATGAAGATTGGCCCTCAGGCTGGTCAAATTTAGCCATGAAAGCTTCAACACTAAATTGGCCAGTGTTTCAGTTTCATTATCCCACCCCATAAGTGGCTTTGGTAAGTTAAAATAACCCCTGGAATCAGAAGCTCTGTATTGAATATATTTGGAATGCCCTCTCACCTACAAACACAGACACACAAACACACAGAGCCTGATGTACTCCGAAATAAACATGTGCAAAATAATCATACAATTGTACTTTTTTACATTAATTAAATGTCTTGTTAAATCTTTTCAACCAAAGTGGAAAAGAAGACATCAAAAAATGTCACCGCAGGGCTGTTCAATAGTCAAAGAGTGACCAGAAGGAATCCTGATGAGAGTCAATATGTGACAAGTCAGGAGTGAGAATGTGTTTTAGAAATGGTAACCTCTTCCTCTACATCATTGACTCTAGTTTGACTATGTAAGGCTTTAATCCACTACTGGTCATTTGGCTGAATGAGATTTGCTTCTTTCTGGAGTGTCAGAATAACATATAAACAACCGGGGCTCATTCAGAAAACATACCTCTATATACATTTCTGGAGATAGTCAAATATGTCCCAAGAGCTATGTTTTTTTTGCAGTTTTGTTTTCGCGAATCCACAAGAGGCTGATGTGTATGCTTTTGAGATCTCAAATTTCTCTCGCGAGTGCCATTCGCGCCTGCTGTTTTCTTGTAAATCCACCAGAGACCACTGTTTGACTGACTCACCGACTGACTGACCGATCGACTGACTTAATCTCCCCCTTCCCTAAACCCAAACAACAAATTTAAAAAGGAATTCAGAAAAAGAAAAGCCCTCGTCTGATTTTTACCACATTTTACCACATTCTCACCCTATTGTTTACCTATTTTATTTTTGGCTCCTGTTTTTGTCTTACCTGCTTTCTGGAACCGTTCTTCACCAGACTCAAACCGTCATCATGGTTAACTCCTCTCTGCATCTCAAGTCCACCAACGTACATGGTGAGCTAACCAGACAAACTGGTAGCAGCCGGAAAGCTGTCTATATGGAGGTAAGCGGTCAGCTGTTAAGCTCGAAAAGGAACCGCGTCATACCACCCTGTAGCGTTCATTTAAAAAAATGAAATGCAGCCTTATGTACTTCTGGCTACATAATTCATGATCTCCAGAAATATATATAGGGCTACGTTTTCAGAATGAGTCTATGTTGCATATTAAGGCTCCGCCCTATTCTTGAAACTTATTTGCATTTAAAGGGATGGAAACTTTTTTTTACTCACACCCAAATGGCGGCAAATTTGCTCTGTGGAGTATTTAGAGCTGAAATTTCACAGACACACTCTGGGCACACCTGAGATTTCTATTATATGAATGGAGCATAATAAGTGCTCTTTAAACCAATAGCTTAGTTTTGATACAAACATATGCTGGCTGACAGTCACGTTATTTGTCGGTCGTGTGTGTGTGTGCGCGTGTTGTATCCTCACTGCCACAAAAACAGCTTGCGAAAGCAGCACGTGCATGAATGTTAATACACGCTGAGACGCATAAACAGGGCACATCACATTGTGTTTGTCATCCAAGTCACATTCTCACACTGTAAGTTACCCATAAACCTCAGAGATATGTTGATAGGCCTGTCATCATCTTCGCACCATTTTCTTCGCAACTCCATGCAACCTAATTAGAGACCCAAATGTGCCATTGACAAATGCAGAACGTCTCGCAATATTTGAGTACATGAACAATAAATTACCATAAACAATACACTAATAAAACACATTAAATTATGCCATAATCTCAAGCTAATTATGTACAGTCAAAACTAAATAATCACATCAGCTTTTATGAATTTCTGGGGAAAAAAATGACTCCTCTCACCATAACAAGGCAGCCATGCTACGCTCTTCACTGAAAACATGCTGCACAAATCAGAGGATTTAAAAAAATACCATAACACATGGTATCCAAACAAAGCTGTCTTTCAAAAGTTTAATGTTAGTTGTAGTAAATCATTCCCTTATATAATAATACAGTGCTCAGCATAATTAAGTACAGCCCATTTTGAAAATGAATATTATTATCCATTTCTCAGTGAATATAGGCAATGTATTTTGGTGCATATAAACAAAACAGATTTATTAAACAGATATATTTATTAAAATGATATTTTAGTCTCCAAACATATTTAGAAATTGAAAGATAATACAATTAAATTCAAGAAAAATATTGCCCAAAAAAATTTTTTTTTTGCTTCTCTTGATATTTCCTCTTTTTAAAGTTTGTATTTAATATTTTTCGATAACATATAAATTTGGCTGTACTAGTTTTTGGACTGTTTCCGAAAGCTATTTTGCTTTTTAAGCTCCAGATATGGTTTCAGTTCTGACTAATCTAATGTATACACAAATATAATATTGTAGAGCTTCCCTATAAAAATATGAATTTAAAAGATTTGTGTACACATATGTGTGTGTATATATATATATATATATATATATATATATATATATATATATATATATATATATATATATATATATATATATATATATATATATATATATATATATATATATATATATATTAGCTAATTTATTTATATCATGTTACTTTACTTGTATATATTATTAATATTACATTTATTTGACAACCTGTATTTACTTAGACTTGCTGTTTCTGATATGCAAGTATATTTCATAATAGATATATTTCCAGGTTATTATAGATAAAAATGCCAATTAATGCACTTTTAATATTTATATATGTTGAGTATATGTGAATTTATATATGAATAATTTTATTATATCTTTAATGAATACATTTAGTGATTATTTATTGTTTTAGTTAAATAGCTGTACTCCTTGTGACATTAATTACAATATGTTTTGCCTATATAAATATATATATTTTATGTATATCAAAGGTGCTCTATATGAAGGCATCTATACAAATAAGTTATATACGTGTTTATAAAAGTTATGTAATATACTTTTGTTATATTATACAAAAGTTAATATAATATAATATATAAAAGTTAATTTTGTTAATATACTTTTTTATTTGCCATAGAACATGTAAATAATAATGTTAACGATGTCAGTGGTGTAAAATAGATTGCACACAAATGCAATTTTATTTCTGTAAGTTCTTCTATAGATGTAGATCTAAACTTCATTTGCTTTTGAATAAATACATAAATCAAAATAAAAAAGATGATTTTCACAATAACGGCGACATTAAAAGTAATCCTCATTTTAAGCTTCTCAGAGTAAACTGTTTGTAATTAGTGTATCAAAAGTATTACAAGCCGGATTGAAAGCTGCGTGTCTTGACATCCCTCATAGGAGAAGGACAATAAGTCTGAAGGAAAAGACTTGTCTTTGCATGCCATCTGTCCTCAGCTCTGACGCTTGCTCTAATTACTGCTTCTCCCTTGGCTAATGCTCCCTCATTAGGCATCGGGAGCATGTGCAATCCACACAAGCACTGAGAAATTTGCACTAAAAACGCTAGCTGGAGCCATAATGGGATCAGAAAATCTGTCTGGTGCGAAAGGCAATTCACACTCACGGCTAAACGCTCATTTTGCTTTTCTGTCTCTCTTAAATTTGTGCATCATCCACTACAACAACGCTGTTCCAGTCTCAGATTTCTGGAAGTTTGACTCTCATCCTCCAGGACAGCTCAGTATTTCCATGAGAAAAATTGCTCTGAAACAGTTGAAAGCATTGGCTTTTATACAAGCAATTCTTGTGTTTATTCTCCATCCAATGGTGCTAATTGATCACTGTTTAAAACATCCGACGAGTTCTTAATGGCTTATGAGAGGAATTATTTAGGCAGGCTGTTTCAGATTGTTTTTATTTTATTTCTAACCCTTGTGTGTTGTTCAAATTGACAACCCTTTCATTATGTTCGTGACTGTTTTTGGCCCTTTGACTTTCATATACACTCGTCCAGCCACTTTATTAGGTACACCTTAAATGTACAGTGTTAGACCCACTTTTAGCTTCAGAACTGCCTTAATCCTTTGTTGCACAGATTCAACAAGGTACTGGAAATATTCCTCAGATTTTGGTCCATATTGACATGATAGCATCACGCAGTTGCTGCAGATTTGTCAGCTGCACATCTATGATACGAATCTCCCATTCCACCACATCCCAAAGGTGCTCTATTGGATTGATAACTGGTGACTGTGGAGGCAATTTAAGTACAGTGAACTCATTGTAATGTTCAAGAAACCAGTCTGAGATGATTCGCGCTTTATGACATGGTGCGTTATCCTGCTGGAAGTAGCCATCAGAAAATGGGTACACTGTGGTCATAAAGGAATGAACATGGTCAGCAACAATACTCGGGTAGACTGTGACGTTGACACGATGCTCAATTGATACTAATGGACCCAAAGTGTGCTAAAAAATATCCCCACACCATCACACCACCACCGCCAGCCTGAACTGGTGATACAAGACACGATGGATCCATGCTCTTATGTTGTTGATGCCAAATTCTGATCGAATGTTGCAGCAGAAATCGAGACTCATCAGACCAGGCAAAATTTTTCCAATCTTCTATTGTCCAATTTTGGTGAGCCTGTGCGAATTGTAGCCTCAGATTCTTGTTCTTAGCTGACAGGACCACCCGGTGTGGTCTTCTGCTGCTGTAGCCCATCCGCCTCAAGGTTTTGACGTGTCGTGCATTCAGAGATGCTCTTCTGCAAACCTCGGTTGTAACGAGTGATTATTTGATTTACTGTTGCCTTTCTAACAGCTCGAACCAGTCTGGCCATTCTCCTCTGACATCAACAAGGCATTTGCACCCACAAAACTGCCGCTCACTGGATATTTGCTCTTTTTTGGACCATTCTCTGTAAACCCTAGAGCTGGTTGTGCGTAAAAATCCCAGTAAATCAGCAGTTTCTGAAATACTCAGACCAGCCTGTCTGGCACCAACAACCATGCCACATTCAAAGTCACTTAAATCACCTTTCTTCCCCATTCTGATGCTCTGTTTGAACTGCAGCAGATCGTCTTGACCATGTCCACATGCCTAAATGCATTAAGTTGCTGTCATGTGATTGGCTGATTAGAAATTTGTGTTAACGAGCAGTTGGAGGCATATCAAGTATAGTATTTACGCAAAGGTCTCTCTTTCACACATTCACACACACACATACTCTCTCTCTCTCTCTCTCTCTCTCTCTCTCTCTCTCTCTCTCTCTCTCTCTCTCTCTCTCTCTCTCTCTCTCTCTCTATATATATATATATATATATATATATATATATATATATATATATATATATATATATATATATATATATATATATATATATTAGCCCCCATTTGAATTTTTTTTTCTTCTTTTTTAATTATTTCCCAAATGGTGTTTAACAGAGCAAAGAAATTTTCACAGTATGTCTGATAATATTTTTTCTTCTGGAGAAAGTCTTATTTGTTTTATTTCGGCTAGAATAAAAGCAGTTTTAAATTTTTTTAAATCCATTTTAAGGTGAAAATTATTAGCCCCTTTAAGCTAATTTTTTTTTTTTCTTTAAGCTAATTTTTGTACATTAACTTGCCTAATTACCCTAACCTGCCTAGTTAATCTAATTAACCTAGTTAAGCCTTTAAATGTTACTTTAAGCTGTATAGAAGTGTCTTGAAAAATATCTAGTCAAATATTATTTACTGTCATCATGGCAAAGATAAAATACATCAGTTATTAGAAATGAGTTGTTAAAACTATTATGATTAGAAATGTGTTGAAAAAAATCTTCTCTCCGTTAAACTGAAATTGGGGGGAAAAAATAAACAGGGGGAAAATAATTCAGGGGGGCTGATAATTCTGACTTCAACTGTATGTATAACTCCATGTAAAAGCCAGAAACTAAGCTTTTTTTGCACTGCATGCACTAAAACCTCTTTCCAACAGGGACAACCAGCAATAGTGTCATGTGTTTGCAGTCAAAAAATGTTGGATTAACGGAAGTCAATGGGGCAAAAACAGCAACAAACATAACAAAAGGAAAGTAAACATGCCCAGAGTGTACAACTGAGTTTTTGAAAATCAAAGCATTTTCTGAAAATATGTGTCAAAATAAGGGTTGTCACCAAAAGTCATTCCATTTACTGAAACACAGAGAAAATTGTGGCCAAATTAAGACTCAAAATCACAGAGTGCATGAAAGCATCCGCAACAGCACACAAGGGTTAAATATATTTCAGTTTTGAAAAATAATGCGCAATAAATACAGTTCATATTTGCATGAATGTATTTTTGACACGCTTTAATTATGGTCTGCTGTTTCATATACATTTCACTCTAATTAAATATTAAAACACACAAAACATATTGTAAATATAGTGTATAAATAATTATCTATTTATTTATTTCATATTAATTTTGGGGAAATTTTAATTGGTAAGTCAATAAAAATCATACCTAAAATATCGTTTTTGTGTGTATTCTGCATGCATGCATTTATTGATGACTGTTAAAAAAATCTTCTCACTGGCTTATGCGAGACATTTTTTAGGCATGCTGTTTCATATTATAAATATATTGTAAATAATTTTTATTTCAAAATAAATTTCAAAATGTAAAAAAAGGAATTGCAGACTAAATATATTTCATATTTGGATAAATGTATTTTTGACATGGTTTAATTAAGCCATGTTTTGTTTCATTTTTTAAATAAGATTCGAATTTAGTTCACATTAAATACATTAAAAACACCAAATAATACATTGTTAATATATTATTTTGGGATATTTTAATGCACTAAAGGTATTTTAAGCACTTCTGGCTTCAGTGGGAGATTTTTTGTGTTCATTCACCATGCAAGTGTTAATTGATCACTGTTTAAAACATCTGAGGGGTTCTCAATGTCTTATGAGAGAAATTATTAAGCCATGCTGTTTCAGATTGTAAAATATTTGAACTATATTTCATTTAAATTAAAAAGAAAAAAGATTAGCAGAATAAATATAGTTTATATTTGCACACATTTTTGACAGGTTTTAAGTCATGTTGTTTCAGATTTAATGAATTGGGGGGCAGTGGGTAGTGCTGTCGCCTCACAGCAAGAAGGTCACTGGTACGAGCCCCAGGTGGATCAGTTGGCATTTCTGTGTGGAGTTTGAATGTTCTCCCTGTGTTCCCCCACAAGTCCAAAGACATGTGCTATAGGAGAATTGAATAAGCTTGGCCATAGTTTAATGTGTGTGAATGGGTGTTTCCCGGTGTTGGGTTGCGGCTGGAAGGGCATCCGCTGTGTAAAACATATGCTGGATAAGTCAGTGGTTCATTCGGCTGTGGCGGGGCTAAGCCGAAAAGAAAATGAATGAATGAAATTATCTGTAGTGTATGTGTGCACATCCTGGTCCACCAGGTTGGGGGTTGAGTATTGGGCTAACGACCCACCTCGTGAAAATTAGATGTTACGAAACACAAACATGGTGCGGCTAAATATCAACTTCAATATTAACAACCCTGGGAGTAAGTAAGTATAAATGAATTGGAAAATCTATAGTTAATATAGTTATTTGATATAGTTATTAATCTATTATTTTGGGGACATTTTAGTTTGTAATTTAATGAACATTGCACTAAAAGTATTATCAAGTACTTCTTGTTTCAGATGAAATTTTTGCATTTATTCAGCAAGTAAGTGTTAATTGATCACTGTTTAAAACATCTGAGAAGTTTTCAATGCTTATGAGAGAAATTATGAGTTTTAATCTGCAAAGCTCCACTATTGTCTTGAGGTTAGCAGGTGAGTTCTTGATTTTTTTTTTCTCATTGCGTTAAATTTTTGTGGTTAATTTTCGCTGTTTGGGGAAACCAGCAAAGAAGAGACACTGAATGTGCTGAAGTAATTAAAACTTCTTCTTAAAACCCATGTATCAATCAACAGAGGCAAAGGCTGCCTTTGTTCTGTAAATCTCAAATTTGTAATTGCTGCTAGGACTGTTTGCTGCTATCTTTATATCAAGAATGAGGATTGGTAACCGCACACAGCTTTAGAACTGTGATATCAGTTGTCATCATTAAATCATTGCAACATCGTTGCTGTAATGTGAGCATGGCTCAAGGGTTTGCACTGCATTCCTCAGAAAGGCCTGTTGACTTCAGGTGCCAGAAAAATGTGATTTATGTTCGATCAAAGAAATGTACTTGCTGATATGAAATCTCTATACATTGTATTCTTACCTTTATTGTAACAAATGTTACACGTGCTTCACTAGCATTTAACACAAAATGTGTCAGTGTGGTTAAACACTTTCCTTGCTCCTAGACTGAATCTTCATCATCCTTAAGTCTATGGTTTTTTCATATATATTTAATTTGTCATGAAATGCCTCATTGCAGTTTGAGATATACAGTACTTGTGTTTTATTCTACAACATTAAATGCATTCTTTGATTGATAGACAGACAGACAGACAGACAGACAGACAGACAGACAGACAGACAGACAGACTGACTGACTGACTGACTGACTGACTGACTGACTGACTGATTGATTGATTGATTGATTGATTGATTGATTGATTGATTGATTGATTGATTGATTGATTGATTGATTGATTGATTGATTGTTTAGTAAAATTCAGATGTTGACAAGCGGCTAATGGGACTTCAGAAGTTGTCAGGGACATTTAAAAAATTGTTTAATATTGTAAACACCTATGTGATCAAATGCACACAAAGACTAGTAACTCTCTGACTAATGATCTAACACATGATCATTATTGAATGGGTTATGAGAAAAGCACACCTAAACAAGGCATGTGTATTTTGCATTACAGTTAAGTCATAGTTGTCAATCATATCTTTTAAGTTTCCGCATAACATTGGTTCATTCGGTATATTGCTTCCAAGAAAGTGCTTCCAAGATTATGACAAATAAAAATTTGGTAACACTTTAGTTTAGGTCATAATTCACAGCATTAGCAAACCATTAACTAACACTATGGCTTAATAAACTTCTGATTAGCTGCTTATTAATAGTTAGTAAGTAAGTAAGTAGTAAGTAATGTGTATTTATATTGCGCATTTATTGTGTATGACCATACACCCAAAGCGCAATCATGAGGGGGCCTCTCCACACCACCCCCAAGTAAGGTAGAAGTTTGGTTTAGGTTTTGGGTAGTATTAGGGATGCAGAATATGATCATACTTTATAACTACTAATGAACAGTTAATATCTTAATAATAGGTAGGTAATAAGCTGATCGTTAATACAGAGAAGTGTTACCTAGATTTTTTTGTCAGCTCAGTGTGTAGGCTAGTGTGTATGTTTGGGCATAAAAATAAGATCTTTAAAAATTAGAAACAAATCAACTCAATAACTGTAAGAAAAGGCTCATTTGGGCTACATCCTTGTCTTGCAGGGTTTATGATGTCACAAAGTGGCCCATTAGAGGATCAGTAAAGTACATCCTGCAGATATTTGAATAATTGTGGGTTGTGGAAACAACAATATCTTTACCTCTCTCTGTTATGTCTTGTAATAATGTGATTTTCTTGATCAACATTCTCAGTTTAAATCAATTATATTGTGAAATTATGATATTTTGATTCTCAAACATGTATCATTTAAACATTATAACAATGATCCTATTAGTTGACCTTTGATAGATAATTAGTCTGCACTGCAGTGAAAATATGAGACATGAGATATGAGACAAGATGGCGGCGCGGTCACATCGCGAGGCTAAGCGTCTCTCCAGTTTCTGCAATTTTGCAGTATTATTCCTGCTCATTTCGGGTCTGTTCGTGCAGAACAGCAGTGCCTTTACATCGTACACCCGACAGGAGATCTTGGATATTAGTTTGTGCATTCCGGACAGTTACTGCATTTCGTTGCCTTGTACTTGTACATGTGTAATGACAATAAAGTTGAATCTAATCTAATCTAAAAAGCTGCTGCATTTACAACACATAAACTCATGAACTTTTCACAAAATGCATAAGAGTAAGTAGCTGTTTTCTGCATATATTTTAAAAAAATGTTTTGTTTGCTAGTACATATGTGTATTCAAACATATCAGATCAGATTTGAATTTTTTTTACTGAAAATGCATTGGTATTTGATATGTAATGCAGTCATCGGTAAAACTTGATGTCCATTTGAATATTAGTAGACTGTCTGCTTAATTTCTGCTGATACTGCTCCTTCAACAGACATTTAACTGACTATAAGAAACTTTGCAAGTACATGTCAACTTACACTTAACCCTAACCCTAACCACATCCCTAACCACAACCTAACCGACTACTTATAATCTAATGAGAATTAGTTGGCATTTAGATGCAGTGTAACTTAAATTCAACAAACGGACCATCAAAATAAACTGACCCAGTTGTCTCTCTCAGGCTACATTGGCATCTTGAAACAGACAGAACTTGCTGCTTTGCCGAGAGGCATGGCAATATTGAAACACCGTTTAACTGTCTGCTAATCACAACACACTGGGACGGCTAACCAATCACAACATATTTAATTTCAGAAGGCCGGCCTTCATCAAACCTGGAACTAACCAAGCCGGTTGTGACAGGATGGGGATAAAGATGTTGTAATAATGTAAAATTCTGAGAAAAACAATGCATTTTTTCGAACCACCAGGCATGAGAGCATGGTCTAGTGCACACCAAAACAAATTCACTTTTTTTTGTAAATAGCATAAAACAATCCCTTTATACCAAGTGGAAATGGCAATACATTCCACCTAACAAGTGATCAGATCACTGAAAACTCATGTATGATCGGAAAATCCAATTTCCTTAAAGTTAGCATGAAACGAAAGTTAAGATTATTATTGAAACGAAAAGTTAAGATATTTTCCTTAAAGAAATTTAAGGCAGTGCTTGATTTTGTCCTTTGGGGTCAGATTGGATTATTGGAAGATTGGCATTGTTAACAAAATGGAGGAATATTGGTGATCCAGTTTGTATTCAGTTGTAGAGGATTATTTTCCACAGGAATCACTGTCAGCACCCACTAGTGCAGAATGTATAGAGATGGAAGATGATGATGAGAATGAGGAGCTAAATTCCACAGACAGAATCATAGCTGTGATCTTGTGACGGATTTCTGAAGAGGTAGGGCAGAAACTATAGCTCCGCCTTAAAGGCATTCCATGTGATTAGAAGTGTAATGTAGATTTATATAGTGCATATATACTTGGATGATGCAACTGCAGCCACAGGACAAAGACGCCAGTGTGCTCACCACACACCTTCTATAGGTGGAGTGGAGAGACAGTGATAGAGCCAGTTCAGTGGATGGGGATGATTGGGAGGCCATGAAGGCTAATGGCCGATGGAGGGAATTTGGCCAGGACACCGGGGTTAAACCCCTACTCTTAACGAGAAGTTCCATAGGATTTTTAACGACCACAGAGAGTCAAGACCTCAGTTTAACATCTCATCCGAAAGACGACGCTCACTGAGAGTATTGTGTCCCTTTCACTATACTGGGGCATTAGGACTCACACAGACCGCTGGTAGAGCGCCCCCTGCTGGCCTCACTAACACCACTTCCAACAGCAACCTAGTTTTCCCATGTGGTCTCCCTTCCAGAAACTTACCAGGCTCAGCCCTGCTTAGCTTCAGTGAGTAACCGGTCTTGGGCTGCAGGGTGATATGGCAAAACTATTTTTTTACATAATAACAGAGTGTACAGATAAATTATTTATAACAAGTTCTACTATAAACATATATAAACAAGAAGAGTACATTTGGATCATGCTAAATTTAAAGTTTAATTTCAAGAAGCTGCTGAGACTTTTATTTCAGTATATTGAGTATTGAGTAGGGGTGGGGTCTTTCTTTTTGCAAGCAAACTAATGGTCAGAGGGGTGTGGTTACAGACCCGTAGCCAGGGAGGGTACGGGTGGTTTGTAAGATGTCTCATACATGAGCTTTTTTGTCCTATTTGACTGCCATGCCATCATTATGAAAATAGCCCACCGAAAAAGGCTTTTAGACCAAGCAGAATCCTCTGTTGGGTGTCGCTTCGGTATAACTCCTGCTAATCAATTTTGACCGATGCTAACAAATATTTTCAGTCCAGCATCCAGCTGTGCAAGAAAACTTACAATCTGACACAAGAGAAGTCTTCTTTCGCTACTGTATTGTTTTTAAATTGAGAAAGGATTTTACAGGTAACTTTTATTGTAAATCTTGGGCCTTATTCTTGAAACAAAAAATGACCAATAAAAAGGTGTGAAACACCAAAAGCATCCCATATTAGAATTGATAATGAATATTATTTTGGCTAAAATAGTCAAAAAGTGTGGTTATGATGACCATCCAACAAGCTAATTTAGAATAGTGCTAAAAATCTCACTAAAATGCAGTATTTCATTCATTCATTTTCTATTTGGCTTAATCCCTTTATTAATCTAGGGTTGCCACAGTGGAATGAACTGCCAACTTATCCAGCATCTGTTTTATGCAGCAGATGCCCTTCCAGCTGCAACCCATCACTGGGAAACATCCACACACACTCATTCACACACATACACTATGTACAATTTAGTTTACCCAATTCACCTATAGTACATGTTTTTGGACTTGTGGGGGAAACCGGAGCACCCAGAGACACACGCGAACATGGGGAGAACATGCAAACTCCACACAGAAATGCTAACTGACTCAGCCGAGGCTTAAACCAGCAACCTTCTTGCTGTGAGGCGATTGTGCTACCCATTGCGCCACCATGCTGCCCAAAGTGCAGTATTTAAATCTCATAATTCAATACACTGTAAAAAAAATCCTGGTTGCCTTTGATTTTTAAGCTAAATCAAATTAACTTTATGAGTCCATTGAATCTAAATGCTGTTAAACTGAATTAAAACCGCTTAAGTAACTTAAAAAATAAGCCAAACTTTGATTGAAGATTACCAAAACTATTTTTTTAAACATTTTTTAACAGGTGAATTGTTTAACTAAAGAATAACGTGTGCTATCAATATAAACATTGTGAATTTTGATTTCACACTGATTTTTTTTTAAGTTCAGCAGCAGATTAAAAAAAATCAACAACACAACAGAAATGAGTCTGTTATTTTGCAACACAGTGGTTTGATCTTCTTCCAGAACCAGAGCGAGGTGAGCGAGGACTGAAGCGTCGCTCCAGCTCTGTCCTGTTCCCAGCTCTCCTCTCTCCCACACAGAGACCCACACCCAGCCCAGTCCATCTGCACCGACAGGCACCTCAGCTGGGCGAGCGGCAGCACCAGCCTCCCTCTTCTGTTCAGGTCAGAGTCCTTCACACTCAATGACATCATCATTGTCTGTCAGTCACAGAAAGCTGTGGGCCTCCTGTCTCAACACAGACTTCAGCCATGCCAACAAAGTGCCTCCAGCACTTAAAGCCCCAAGCTTTACAGATGAAGGCAGATCCACTGTAGTGACACCGTTCATCAAGAGAGCCGCTTTACGTGGGCTCCGTTTGTTTTCTGCACAGAGATGTGTTGAGTAGCTGGCCGTCTTTAATGTGTGCAGACGGTGATGGAGAGACATGAGCCAATCCAGCCATCTTGTACTGAGGATTCAGGGCTGGACAAGCGTTTGCCATCTGTAGCTGCGGCAATGCGTGAGTCTGCAGCCAGCCCACATTGTGTCAGCAGCAGCCACGGTACTGAGACTTTTCTTTTTTCCTTTTTAAGACGACGTTCGAGATGTCTCACCCCTTTCTGTTGTACACTATCACCCACTAATGGAGCATGAACTTTTATGGGGTGACATCAATTACTTCAAAAGATTTAATGAGTGTAAATGATTTATCTTAAGTGCAAAAGAGGAACCGGGAAAGAGCTCATTATGTAGTCAGTGATTATCACCTGCATATTAAGTGTTGTTAATAGTTATGGAAATCCTTGGGTTACATTGCACTCGAAGTGTCATTGTGGGGGCTCAACATGCCTGAAAATCTTCAATAATGAGGGCATTGTTTGGGCAGAAATTGTGGCTGTTTATTTTAAAGCATTTGAATTTATAGCTGGAGCGAGTGTTTGGATGTTACTTTGTGACATCACATATGACAGTGACATCATCATGGACTTTACATACAAATTTAATTCGTATTACATATATTCATACTACATATAATACACTACATATAATTTTAATGGTCACAAAGGAAATTTCAAACAGCAATTTCAGATGAAATGTAACAATTTGTAACAGTATGTAAGCAAATCCCGTCCGGTCCGATACGGCTAAATTGGCACGACCATTTTTGTTGGTGTGTACAAAGGCTGTGCAATATATACAAATGATCAAAACATTGCAGATGTGGATATTGTGATATACTTATCGCAATGGTTTGCTATGAATTAGTGATTTCATTTAAATGTATCCATGTATGATTGTTCTTGATGTTTTAAAGTAAATGTAACTATAATAGTGGAGCAAAGTGGCGCTATTGTGATATTTACAGCTGGGGAAATAAGAATTGTACATGTCATGTTTTTCTTCCTGGGAATAATATTTCTAAAGGAGCTGTTGACATGGAATTGAACCAAATTTTGGTAAAAACCCAAACAATATAAACAAAAATAAAACAAAACTAAAAAATCTGAAAAGTAGTTATGTGTAATAACAATGAAATGACACAAGGAGAAAGTACTGAATTACTGAGACATATTTAATATGTCTTTTGTAATAAGGCTTTTGATTGAATTGCTCAGGTTTTTCACAGACTTCAGCTGGGTGTATGTATCTTAACGGTTCTTTGGGTCTCGTCTACCAAATCGGATCCTTAATTTGTATTTTCTATTGGATTCGAGTCAGGTGATTGGCTGGGCCATTCTACCTCTTGATTTTCTTTCTCTGAAAGCATTTGAGAGTTTCCTTTGTTGTGTTTTGGATCATTGTCTTGCTGAAATGTCCAACCTGGTTTCATCTTCATCATCCTGGTAATGTAGGTGTTTGACTGAAGCAGTGAATATTAATTTACAATGATGAAGGGCAGAGGGTTGCTGAATAACTACTGAGAGATTTCAGCTGCTGTCTGGGTTTTCACTGCCTTTCTACACCTCCCTTTCTTCATGTGTTCGATACTTTTTCCCTGCATCATTTTATATTAATATGCGTAACTTCATTTATAAACTGATTAGATTTGTTTTCTTTACATATATGGATGTTTTTGGTTGTTACCAACATCCGGGGAAATTTTTAAATCGACAACACCTTTAGAAATGTGTGTTCTGAGAAAAATGGGGATGCGTGCAATACTTATTTTCCCCATTATAATGTCTGATATTAAAAAATGTCAAAACTTTTTTATACAACAGTTAAACATGGCTGCTCACTTTCAGAGGTTAGTGATGTTTACTTTTTCAGGAAATAATGTGAGACATATGTTGGTTATAACATTTTTAAGATATTGTATCACATATGAAATATTGCATTATTTAGCTGGCTTGCACTTATAATTTTTTTTTTCAATGTCACACAAACCTAGGGTACACTGTGTATATTAATATTCTTTAAAGCAGATAAATATAATTGAACTGCTTTGATCAGAGGTAGCTTGTCCTGTCATCACAGAGTGTCACGGCACATGTATTTGTCCTGAACCTTCACTGGAATGCCACGGTCACACTAGAGTTTGAGTTTGTGAAATTCTATCATACGGCACTGCGAAAAGGGGCAGGAGTAAACAAGATGATTAGACATAAAAAAGAGAGCAATTGGTCCATATTTACATTTTTTTACAGAGAGGTCATGTTTTGATCTTCAATTGGTCTCATGTAGTGATGTGATTTCGCCAACACAATCTCACAGCAATTCGTAACTTTTTGATTTAGTGGCTAATTCGTACAATTTAGTACGATTTGCTCATCCGCCAATGACGGTTTGGTTTAGGGGTGGGGTTAGGTGCCACGCCTCCTTTTTAAAATCGTACAATTTCGTACGACTGAACTCGTACGAATTCATACGAATTAGCCACTAAACTGTCAAAACGTAAAATACTTATGTTTTCTCGTGAGATCAGGCTGGATTTCGCAGGTCAGAGTTCACCAAGCTTGAACTTTGGAACGCAGTGAACTGCGAAACTTGATGCGCAAGCTTGCGTTTCCGGTCTGTCGTATTCGCATACGTATGAATGGGGCGAAAAATCCAGTGTAACCATGGCTTAAGGCAGAAACAGACAACAGCAGTGAAACAACTGAGGGGCCATTCACACAAAGTGTGTCTTTCCATCTAAAAATGCAAGATGCAGTGCTCAAGAATGGTTTTTAAAACACCGCCTCCTCAGCCATGTTGTAGTCAAATAAAACAGTTGTCATGTCAACTTGCTAGTGTAAACAGAAGCTTGCAATGCTGGCCCAGCCTCCTGCCCAATCAGTTCTTCTGATTGACCCACTGCTTTGGAACTGGTGATGAGTGGCGCAGCATGTAAAATTATTTACCTTGACAAAAAACTGCAGCAATCATGTACTAGGCGCTGTAAAGGTCGTAGGTCTGCAATTGTGGCACACGTCCTCTAAACATGTGTTTACATAGAAAAACTATGGAAATATAAGGCAGTAATATATTTTATTCTTTTCATTTTGTAGTTTTGTTTCACAAGTAGTTCTAATTGTAACACTTCTGCATGTTCAAAAATTCAGAAAAGAAGCAAGCACTGGGATTCCTTAATTCTGTACCAAATCCATATCAAACTGTGACCCCAAAACTGAGGTGTACTTAACAGTGGCTTCTGTGGACCATTAAAATATATATATATAACCATATATTTTATATTTTAAATATTTTATATATATTATATATATGAAATCTATATGAACTAGTATGTCACATGTAATTTGCACATATTTCCATATATCTGATTTCTTTTTTGGGATCTGTTTCCATCAGTCTGGTCTTGTGGATTTGGTCACAGGTTCTCCTCTACATCACAGTGGTGTTTTCATTTTTCAAGAATCAAGGAAAGAACGTTCTGTCAATGCGAATTCAGGGCTGACATTGGTCTGTTATGCTTTGATTGGACTTTCTTGCATACAGTAATGTCGAGTATGAAAACATTGTTATTAAAGTACATGGAACATAGAAACCATATATGGAATAAGGATGAATAAGAAGGAAATAAATAATGTAGTCCAGTTGGGTCATCTTTTGTGGTAACTGATGTCATTTGGTCTATCCTGAAACTTTCCTCATCTAAATATGTAATATATGTACATCAGTTTCCATGCATCAAGAGTAATGCAACAGTTACTTTTGCAGTTACATTTTGAGCGCCGTTGATCAGTTACATCATGTTAATTAAATGAATAAATGGTTGTTTCAAATGTAATGTTTGAGCTGCATTTCATAATGACAAAGTGTCTTTAACATGTGTGTATTGTATCCAAGCATTTGAAAGAAAAGAGTTCAGAGTTTTGCAAAAATGTGTATATTTGGCAACGGTTATGAATTTTGTGTCTAGAGTTTTGAAAATTGACACCAGGATTCTGAAATATGTGGCAAAACAATTGTAAAAAAAATGTAATATGCAATGCAACGACTAATAAACCCCCAAAACATTACCAGGTAATTGCAGCTACCTTTAGCATCCTAAAAACCTTTGTATTTAATTCTGTACCCCAATAGACTCAATATAACTAAAATCCCTCCCAGTTCCTGTTATGCAAACAAACCATATATCAAGTACTTCCATCAGTATTTCAAGGAAATGCAAAACGGTTCCTCTGGTGCCCCTAATATAACATTACGATGAAATGAAAATGTTTCTTTACTGTTATAAAAACAGACTGAGACAGAGACAGTTCTTTATGGGACCACCAAAATAACTCCAGTGATCAGGATCAAGAATAAGTCCATGTGTTACCATAGCAACCCAGGCCTGCTTCACTTTCTCCCCCCGTCACCTCAGGGCCTTCCAGCTGACTGTGAGGTGCCTTAAATCACAGCTCAGGCGAGAGAGACACTTGCTAAACCATCGAGAAATTTGCTCCAGTGAGTCATTCAGAGTCTTTACATTTCCGTTCCTCACCTAAGAGTTCCGTCATGTCACATCACATCACAGTAAACACCTCTCATCCAAATGGGTCTTGTATATTAGAAGGATAGTTCATTCAAAGGGACCATTTTCACAAGACTGTAATGACTTGTTAACGGTCATCATAATCTTAAATCCTTAAAAGTTTTTATATTTTGATTTAAACAAATGTATGAACATTTATTTGCATTAAGGAATTTATTATATCATCTTTGCATCAAACTACAAAAAATGTATTACAGCTTATGCGAGGTGTTTGTAATGCAGCGTCTATGGGGCTGAGAGTAAATTTGATGTTATTCTCTCCTCTGGCTGCCGTCATCAGTCTCACACTATTCTTTTCCTTTTTCAGAAAGTCTCGATAACACCATCGATGAGTTTTTCTTTTGTTATTTCAGCAAATAGGCTGTAAAATAATTATTTGTTGTACTATTCAGTTCACTGACGCCTTCCGCCACTAAGAAACCCGGAAATGTGAAAAGGTCCATACGAAAACCTTTAGGCTATGAGATTTTTTTTTCTACTGGTAAATACAAAAGATATATCTTGAAAAATGCTGGAAGCCGGTAGCCACTAACATTCATAGTCTGAATAAATACTCAGTGGCTAGTGCTTTTCCAACATTCTTCAAAATGTCTTCTTTTGTGTTCAACAGAAGAAAGAAATAAACAAATTTGAAGCAAGTTGGGGTGAGCAGATGATGATGATTATTAATTTATTGCAGTTTAGGCTGTAAAGCATGTTTTGAATTCTGAAATTTGAATTTTTGGGTGAGAAAAAAGGCTTATATTGCCGATTAAGCCCGAAGGACAATGAATGAGTGAGTCCAATTTTTACTATAGAGCAATTCCAGCGTTATGGATGTGACATTTGCAGTAAAAACTCAAAACATAAATGCACAGAGAAAGTATAGACCATTTCAATGTGGTCATGTCATTCCCATGAACATTTCCTGCTTGTTATCAAAGAAAAATTTCATAACTGTAACAAGAGGCAGTTCAGTCATAACTTAATGTTAAAACAGCTATCATAACATTATTTATCAATATGTGGCTCTTTTTGGATTCTCAGAAGCTTTAGAATTAAAAATGTAAAACAGGTAATGTGTTGGGACCATTGTTTTTTTTTTACATCCCTCAAAATGGTCTATTTGTTAACGTTATATTGAAACGTATTCATATTTTTCAAAACCGCTAACCACAGTGTTATGAGATCAGAAAAATATCAATCTGTAAACATATTTTATATTTTATATGAGGAGAATGAACATGCGTTATGGATGTGATCAAAACGTCTGCGAGTTTAGTCTACAACGCACCCAAAAGAAATAATGCTAATCAAAAGAGTTGGCTCACTATAGAACAAAAATGATGGATTTTACCTTATTTTGCATTTTTGCATTTATGAGGAAAATGCTTCGTTATGAATGTGACAGTGGTGGAAAGAGTACTGAAAAATCACACTGAAGTAAAAGTACTATTATTTGCCCAAAAATGTAGTGCAGGTAGAGTAAAAGTATGTGTTATAAATATTAGTGAAAGTATGAGTAAAAAGTAGCTTTTAAAAGTACTCAAGAGTAGTGAGTAGTGAGTATTATGCTGTGAATGGCTAATGCGTTTACATGCAATTTGTGCATGGATGTGTAAACGTAACATTCTGTAGTGCATTAATAATTGTTTAAGGGCATTTGGTGGTTTCACTCTTCATACAGTAAACATACACATCTACAAAGTCTCTCTATCATTGTGTGTAAAGATTTTAGATATCTTCTTGGAAACTTTTAATGCTTTCAAATGGTCTGTTGCATTTATGAGGAGCCAATGTCTTGTGGTTGTTCAGTATGATGCGATTTACTTTCTATGTGCGATTTGGTTGGACAAAAATCACAGAACTGATTAATCTACTTTAGCCAATCACCATAGACAAGAAAACAAAGTAGTCACTGAAGGCTGAAGGAAAATAGGGGATTAAAAGTATCAATACAGCACTAAAAATATACTCAAAGGAAAGTGAAAGTACAAACTTTTAAAACTGCTTAGTAAGATACAATTCCTGGCATATACTACTTAATTACGGTAATTTGAGTATTTGTAATTTGTTACTTTATACCAGGGCTGTGCGATTTGGGGAAAATATCTAATTGCGAATTATTTTATTTTTATTTGTTTATTTTTTTGACAGATATTGCTATTTCAATTTGATTTGCGATTAAATTTTTATTTTCAGCTCAATCACACTCCTTATATAGTCGCCTGTGGTGCTTTTTTAGGTGCTGGTTGTTGTATTTACTTGTGCTGGCAATAATTCTGCGACAGCTCTTACAAATGACCTGTTTTTGTTCAGTGTCTGTGACTTTGAAACCAGAATATTCCCATATTACCGACGTGCTGTTTTTACTTGAAATTAATTAGTCTATTAATGCTTTTGATACAGCAGACGCCATCATCCCACTCAGCTGCACTTTCCTGTTTGCTTGTTTGTTTGTTTGTTTGTTTATTTTATTGTGGGCGTTCCGCATAGTTTTGTTGCACTATTCTGATTGGCTGAATGAAAGTGTGCTTTCTCTGTTGGCTAGTAAGACTTTCACACACAGGGTGGAGGAAATGAAATAATATATATTTATATCGCAGCCTTTTGCGATTAGCTAATCACACCGTTTAAATCGTGATTGCGATTCGATTAAGATTAATTGCACAGCCCTACTTTACGCCACTGGTGAAAGATGTGAAATTGGCACTTGTGTCGCTTTGGTAAATTTGAAAACACCGACAGAGAAATTTATTTTACACTACTATAAAATACTTGCGTACACAAAAAATGTAGAAGCGGTTTCGCTAATTGGTGAAAACGTAATTTTTTTAAATGGCAAGGTTGACATTTGCATGGAATTGCTCTATAGTATTTTTACAGTTTTTATACCATTGAAATCACAGCCATTTTTCACAGTGTGGGTTGTTTTATTAATCTATCATAATTTAAAACAGGGGCATCATGGTGGCGCAGTGGGTAGCACAATCGACTTACAGCAAGAAGGTCACTTGTTTGAGCCCCTGCTGGGTCAGTTTTCATTTCTGTGTGGAGTTTGCATGTACTCACCTGGTTTCCCCCACAAGTTTAAAGACATGCGCTATACTGTAGGTGAATTGAAAAAGCTAAATTGGCTGAAGTGTATGTGTGTGTGTGTGAATGCAAGAGTGTATGGGTGTTTCCCAGTACTGGGTTGCGGCTGGAAGCATCCGCTGCGTAAAACATATGCTAGATAAGTTGACGGTTCATTCCGTTGTGGCGACCCCTGATTAAAAAAGGGACTAAGCCGAAAAGAAAATGAATGTATGAATTTAAAACAGCCTTAGCAATGTGGGTGTTACTGAAGCATCTATTTAAAACGACACCAAAGCCACAGCCAGAGTGAGGGAAGCTGGAGAAGATGCTCAGTGCTGCTGTTCATTACACATGCAAAAAAGAGAGCCCTAAAGCTGCACCAGCAAAAAAAAAAAAGTTTTAATGAGAGGATTTCAAAAAAAATATTTAAAAAAAAAGTACATCTTTTCTTTCTCAGTGAAACTTTTTAATTAGGAAAAGTGGTTTTATTTTTATAGCATGACCCTCTAAAAAAGCTAAAACATTCCTCTGGAGAAATCAGACAAAAAGTTCCATTCTTTTTCTTTGTCTTTGTGACTTGTAAAACACCTACCGAAATGGAAAGTGCCACAAACACAAGAAACAATGGCACGTCAACAACACACACGCATTCGCGCACAAAAGAAAGACGACATTCTTCCCACACCTGAGGTGGTGAAGCTCTCACCTCCCGATCACGTACAGGTGTGAAAGCAAATACAATGGATCTTTATTCAGGTTGAATCACATGAAGTCTCATCAAGCTTAACACAGGTGCGCGACAGACTTTCGGATCATCAGTCACTTTAGAAGGTGGATATTTGATCTAATCACTCCCATCAAGCAGCATGAAAAGGAAGAACCTAATCGTTCACTTGCAGAGAGCATCAACAAGGGTACACATCTGTAACAGGCCTGTGAATTTGTGTCATTCCATTAGGGAAATCAGTGCCGTATTTAACCCCGTTTGGCGTGATGGGAAGACAGCAACACCATGCAGCCGCTATATATACGAGCTCACACAACCCCTGCGTCTCATTTTATGCAGTGCTGCATCATAAGGGAGAAAGAGGATAGAGTGATGTTTACCTATTCACACCTCTGATGAGTGCAGGAGAATTGAATTCATGCTGAGAGTGGAATAATTGATTTGGACGGCAGCCGCGCTGGGAACATCTGGGGTCTTTCTCACACCCGCACACCTTCTGATGACATAATAAAATGAGGAGGATGAAGTGCGAGGCGCTGTCATTTACACCAATATTTCACTGTAAATACATTTACCTTCAAAATAAAATTGTTCCCAATGAAACGAATTAGCCTTTGCTTTACAGTTGTGGTGTGACTCTGTTAATCGGATCTTCAAATGCATTATTTAAGCCATCTTTAATGATCTGATTACACTAAACATCAGATAACGTGAGCATTGCGTTTAGATCTAGATGCTAGATCTAGATGCACTAGGCGCAGCAGCCGACGTTTGCCCCCTAACTCGGGGGTCTTTCCTCCTGCGCCCGCTTCCGTTCCTGGCATCTGGTTGACTGAGTAAATTGGCTGTACAGACACACTTCCTCGCTCTGCTCGGTTCTGTGGCGCTCCCATTTAAAAAGTGCGAAATTATAATTATCAGAATTATGCTTTTAATGATGCGTTAATTAGACTCCTACAGTGAGATTAGCAAGTGCTTATGAATTATTAACTGTGAAGTCTTTCCAGAATTTGAACAGGCAGGACGCACTAAATTTGCTTTTTGGTGATTAGCGTGCTGGAAAATAACACAACAGACTGTGGTGCATATGCTTACGATTACAACTTTAAGTACATTTATTTAACTCTATCACACACCGGCGCGTTTGTGCCAAGATTCTGTGGAACCAACTTCTCGGGCAAAGAGCCTCGCGCGTTTCTACTTTCTCATTAACAGAAACATATGATGAAGCATTCGCTGCCAAAAGTCTTTTTTAGCACGCGGCTGATATATATATATACATGTGTGTGTGGCGAGCGCTCTTTCTGTTTGGTGTTTTCGCTTTGATGCTTTGACAAGGTCACTGTAATGATGTATGTGCTTTCTTTGCTAATGCAGCCGTCAAATCTTTTCCTCCACTCTGTCAACAGCAGTGAAAACAATGAGGATTCACAGCACACCTTACTGAACGCTCTGCGAGCGAGCACCATAGACGCTAAATAAACAAGCCTCGCCACAGCCAATCCTGGCCGCTGTTACATGAGCCAGACCTAACAGAGCATGGTAAAACTATTTGGGTAATCCCTAGTTGTAATAACTAAGTCAACTGTTTTGAATTGTGAGAGCAGCCTCTGGCCCAACCACAGTGGTCACGGCTGCCCTCTTTAGCCCAGCGCGTAACGCTTGGTCTGAGCTGTCCAAACTTTTGGATGGAAATAGGCCTGCTAATTTGCAGGACGTGGGTACCACACCCCACTTGGCATGCATGAATGAAGAGTGCACCCAGGAGACATCACACAAAAGACGATTTAAGGCAAGGAGAAAGCCTGCTCTTTCCCCGCAGTCCATTTTAAACAAATAACCAATAAATAACCCATGTCCAAATGGCCAATTTAGACAGGACTATTAGAGTGCACAAAACCTGAATCTGTGATGCCAGCGCTAATGATTATTATTATTACTGCTAAACCAACTCAGACAGGGCGATCGGGACCTCAATACAAAGCAGAGTGGTCTTATCTCAACATGAACAAGGGAATTTAGTGAAGCATTGGATAAATGGACTATAATACCAGAAATGATTAATCACATTTGCTGTTTTTTTTGCAACAAAAATTTGTAAAAATTAAAAAATCTGACATACAGTGCTCAGCATATATAAGTACACCCCTCACAAAACTATCTTTTAAATTCATATTTTTAATAGGAAGCACTACAATATTATATTTGTGCATATACATTACATTAGTCAGTACTGAAGCTAAATCTGGAGCTTATCTAACAAAATAACTTGCGATAACGGTCCAAAAACTAGTAGACCCAAATGTATATGTTATAGAAAAATATTAAATACAAATTTAAAAAAGAGGAAAAATCAAGAGAAGCAAAAAAAAAAAAAAAGGTTAAAAATGTAGTTGTAATTTTGTAGGGTATAAGGGTTTTTGTAGGGGTTTTTTTTGTAATATTTGGCTTGAATTTAATTGTATTATCTTTACATTTCTAAATCTGTTTGGTGACTAAAATATTATTTTAATAAATATATTTGTTTATTAAATCTGTTCTGTTTAAATGCACCAAAATAGAGAGCCTATATTCACTGAGAAATGAATAAAAATATTCATTTTCAATAAATCAAAAAATTTTTAATAAATCAAATGTTAAACCCGAATGCTCAAATCAACAGCCTGGAGTTAAAAGAGAACAAGAGAGAGTCCAAACAGCATTTTGTTGGAAATGCAAAGGAGCACATTTACCAGCATCTTGTCATCACTATACTTCAGCTAAAAATAAAGATGCCCCTAAAAATAGTAATACATCTACCTCTGGTCATCAACCTCAGTCTACTGTAAATACCGTGATCCAGCACAACTGTAATAATCTTGACATCAAAGATCAACATGTTAGTAAAAATCAAGGAGATCAAGTTCCTTTATTGGCTACCGCTGATCCTGGTCCTCCTCAGTTGATTGTTTCTCTAGTGGTTCGTCAGTGGACAGGCAATCCCATTGTAGATACAGGATCTTCTTTTATGCTTTTTTCAAAGAAATTTTGGACTAGTGTGAAGGTGCCTGGTGGAGAATTACAAGAGTGGGTCGAGGAGCCTTTGGACGGACTGAGATGACAGTTCAAGTAAATAACCGTAATTGGATGGTGGTGATTTTGTCTGAAGAGATGCTAGCTTTTCCAGTAATTTTGGGGCTTGACTTGTTATAGCGGTTTACAGATTGATGTTACAACTAATACATACTGGTTCAAACCTAATGAACAACAAAGGTTTCCTTTTAATAGTGGCTTTCAGAAACTAAACGACTGGGGACTTAAACGTGCTGTTGTTCTGTATACAGCTATTCCGCCAACACCAATTGTTCCAAGTTCTGAAGCTGAGTTAGAAAAACTAGTGAAAACAGCCGTGCACCATGCACAGTTAGAAGAGGAAGGAAAACTGATGTTGCTAGAACAACTGCAACAAAATTCCGATGTGTGTAGTAACAAACACACTTCTTACTCAAGCAGTACCTGTAAAACAGAAACCTTATAGAGTTTCTTCAACTAAGTTAAAAGCTATGAAAAGACTTATTGATGAAATGTTAGATGCTGGAGTAATAGAGCCATCCTCATCTGCATGGGCTTCTCCAGTGGTTCTCATCCCAAAGAAGACTAGGGGATTACGCTTCTGTGTAGATTACCGAAAACTTAATGCTTTTACTCAGAGCGATGCTTATCCACTGCCCAATATTCAAGAAATTCTGGAATCTTTAGTTGACGCTTCCATATTTACTTGAGTTGAACAGTGGTTATTGGCAGGTACACATGGCCCCAAATAGTCAAGATAAGACTGCTTTTGTGTGTTCTTTTGGGCTATTTCATTTTAAGACCGTGCACTTTGGTCTTAAAAATGCACCTTCTACATTCCAGCACTTAAGGGAGAGAGTTTTGGGAGATCTCAGAGGAAAGAATTGTTTAGTTTATCTGGATGACATAATTCTTTTTTCACCTAACCAAGATCAGCACTTCCAGGATCTGCAGTTAGTGTTAAATAAACGGAGAGAAGCAGGACTCACTGTTAATATGAAGAAGAGCAAGTTCTTTCAGAACACTTTAAACTTCCTTGGAGAAAACTGAAGCCATTCGTGAGTTTAAAATTCCTACTAATTTAAAAAGCCTCCAACGTTTCCTTGGCATGGCAGGTTGTACCACAGATTTGTGCCAAATTTTTCCCAGATTGCTGAGCCTTTACAAGCCCTAAAACGAAAAGGAGTACGGTTTAAGTGGACTGTCTAATGTCAGACTGCTTTTGACACTCTCAAAGAGCACCTAATAAAATCCCCTAAAATCTTAGGACATTCAGATTTTAACTTACCTTTGGTGGTCTACACAGATTATAGTGGGGTTGACCTAGGAGCAGTTCTTTGTCAGCAAAGAGGGCCAGGAACCGAGGAAGTTCTTGCCTATGCAAGTCGAGATGAGATTCAACATCGTCAGTTGGTGGAACGGTTCAAGGAAGAGGATAATGATGAAGAATTTCTGGGATTTTCTGATACTGATCTGGAATACAAAAAACAAAAAATGGATTCAGCTTTTTAGAAGGGGAAGGGAGTGTGACGAGCTGGTAGCGGTCACTTAATGTCCACACGGGGTGATGTATTATAAAAACTTCTCTCAGTCGTGGTGCAAAGGATAAAAGAAGCAAGTGTTTGTTCACCAGCATACCAAGCTTCGTCCAGGAGCTCAGGCAATGATGGGCTTGGCTGAAATGAAGTCGCCTGGCTGGGAGACAAAGTGTTTGTATGATTAACCCCTGTAATCTTTGGACTGGTGAGCTGATCTAACTTTAAATATTGACCAGAAAAGATGATGATGCACTGTACATCTGAACTTCTGCGGTAAAGAGTCGCTAAAACATTGACGGACAGCAACTCAAGTATTCCACTCTGTATGTGGTTTATGAGTGGATGAGCAAAAGCGTGCTCTTGATGGAATTAAAGACTGTTGGAATGTCGTTTATAAAGGAGAGTCATATACCGGCCAAATTATTGCAACAAACTGTGAGCAATCAAACTAATAGAACCGAGTGAATCATTGAACTGCTTGAACAAACTGAGCATCTGAATTAATAGAATCAAGTGAATCATTGAACTGTTTGAACAATCTGTGAACATCTGAATTAATAGAATCAAGTGAATCATTGAACTGTTTGAACAATCTGTGAACATCTGAATTACTAGAATCAAGTGAATCATTAAACTGTTTGAACTGAGTGAATCATTGAACTGAATCTGTGAGCAATCAAACTACTAGAATTGAGTGAATCATTGAACTGTTTGAACTGAATCTGTGAGCAATCAAACGACTAGAATCTAGTGAATAATTGAACTGTTTGAACAAACTGTGAGCATTTGAATTACTAGAATCAAGTGAATCATTGAACTGTTTGAACTGAGTGAATCATTGAACTGTTTGAACTGAATCTGTGAGCAATCAAACTACTAGAATCGAGCGAATCATTGAACTGTTTGAACAAACTGTGAGCATCTGAATTACTAGAATCAAGTGAATCATTGAACTGTTTGAACTGAATCTGTGAGCAATCGAACTACTAGAATCGAGTGAAGCATTGAGCTATTTAAACAAACTGTGAGCGCCTGAATTAGTAGAATCAAGTGAATCATTGAACTGTTTGAACTGAGTGAATCATTGAAACTACTTGAAATTACGTTTGCGATGCAGTTTGTGAATGTTCGTTGGAGCGATGGATTTAAAAAACGCCAAATCAACAAACTATATTTGTAAACAACGGAACTTGCGACCTTAGTTGGCTAAAGATGGCTTTGGGAAACACACCCCTGGCAAGTTTGTTATTTACCAATAGGCTACAGTTTTTAATTTAAAACTAGTTATAACAGATTCCTGATTTTTTTTTAAAAGATAAAAAAATTGTATTTTAAACAACTTTTTTATATATATTTCTTTGTTCAGAAATGTTCATTTAAAATTCTAATCTCCTTACATTATGAATAAAACTGCAATAACGCACAGGTTAAAATGCACATTCATAAATAAACACTTTGTGGGAAAATAGTATGATAAGCACTTTGACAAAAATGTAGGAAATATTGAAGTGTTGTTATGATCACCATCCAACAAGCTAATCCAGCAAAAATTAGTGCTTAAAATGTCATTTAAATGCATTATTTGAACCTCATGAGGTGAATAACAGCTAAAAGGTTGAAAAAAAAGAACCACCTCTTTTAATATGCTGGCTGCAGACCTGCATTTGCAGAGAGTAAAATCATTTATGTGCATTCTTTTAATAGAAATATAAACATTTTACTTTGACTTATTCAGATTGCAAGTGATGCTCCCTGTGATTTTCGATTCACCGCTGACATGCCTATGGCAATAACAGATTAACGAACTGTTGCATGAATATCAGGTACCTCTATACATAATGCAGTGGAGCTCTGCTTTAAAAAAAGGGTTCATCATATCAATTTCCCCTCTGACAATGTGTGATTTCTGAAGTGCATTTTAATGAACCATTGTTTCGTTGATATTTCCTGATATACGTTTTTTTTCTCAGCAGGGCGTCAGCGAGCGTGTTAGTGGGCCGGAGGGTAGAAAATAACACAACGCATTATATTTTATGAAGAGACCGCCGACAATCGCACTGAGCGAATACTCATCGGCAGGTTTTGTTTTTGCACAGGTTATGCAAATCAGTCCTCGTTGACTCACCGACTCGTTATAACATTAATTAACACAGTGCTACCTTGCTCAATATTTGGTAACAGAGCCACTGTCTGCGGATGTAAAAATTTACAGGATTCCAATTTTAATGAGGGAGCAGAGCACAGGTGTGCTAATGAAGGAATCGGCTCATTTGAATAAAACCATCCTGTTTGGGAGAAAATTAATTAACAACACTGGAGTAAACGTTGACACCTTTGAACAGAGATGGTGAAATTATACCATAATGCAAATTTGCCTTTAATGGCAAAGGTGCTTCTGCCTTATGATATCTGTTTAGTGAAGTATGTTAATCAGCATTATTCATTAGAGAGGTTAGTTACTTCAGACTTTTCTAATTGCGGGGGTAAATTACCACTGCACAAGCTCTAATAGTCACAAGGTCGTGTTTAAAACGGTTTATTTACAAAACAGCTTTCCCTCTTCATGTTTAGTCTCCATTTGAGGTTAAATTTACGTGCTCACTCTGCCCGTCTCAATTTTCCTTCCTGAATTACCATGTTTAAGCCTTATTTTCAGCAGACAACACCAGCTAACAGCAGCTTATTAGAACGTACGAGGTGGAAATTTACTGCGATGTTCAAGACGAAGCAGATAATAGGGAAATGCCATGTCTTTTCATGAAATGCAGAGGAACGTAGTCTTTACCCGAGGCCTGATATTAAAACGTTCTTCTGCGCTTAAAGCAGCAATTAAGGTGCGTTGTGAAACAAGTGTTAGATACTCAAAAGTGTCTCACACGATACCTCTGAGTTTAACACTTTGAAAACCCACTTGAGGCTAATGCTTTTCATAGTTGGTGTTTCATCCGTTCAGTCTTGGAGGGACCACACATTCTCCACATCTATTGAAAACTACGGCTATAAATCTAAAGCTTTACATTCAGCGGGCCTTTGGCCTCTGGCTAAATAGCATGTTATCAACCTGCGCAGAGTGGTCAGACATAAATCAGTGACAGGGTATATTCATAATTTCTCTCCACTCTGTCATCTAATGCTGTTTTTTTTTTATCAACCTTGTTTTTAATTCATATTTCAAAGATTTAGATTCTGCTTAATTAAACTTATAAGTAGTTAAATGTTCAGGTTGTGGACATGATGTTACATTATCATTGTCATATGTGACAAAAATGAATATAATTTGTATATAGCTGTAAATGGTTATTTGTCTTCCATGGACCTCTTGCTATAAAACCTGCTGTGTTACTACATGTGTGACTGTCTCAATCATAGTTCAATAATTACAGTTCAAATAAATTTTATGATATTTTAGTAAATAGCAATATTTATTCATCCATACATTTTTAAAAACATAGAGGCGTGATACATTTTGTCACTGAACACCATTTCCTCTGGTGTGACACTATGTGCTAATGCTAAATTGGTTTAGGAATGGAAGGACCCCATTCGAAATAATGTAACTGAAGCCTCCTGTGGAGTTACATTTTTGTATCAGAATATTTCAGATATTCAACATTTTTTTGAAAATATAATTTTAAAAATGTTTAAAAAAAAGTTTTGTTGACCTTTGGTGTGACACCTCTATTTACTGAAAATGTTCAGCAAGTCCTACAAAACAAATAGAATGAATAATTTCATATAAAATAAATAGTAGTGAAATTTCTGCCATTGAACTTTAAGCGTGCGCAGGCTGATAGGTCACCTAATCTGCTCCTGCGTCATTAACTACATGGCGCAGGAGATTGGTTTCTGCCACTTCGGCAGCCAATGAGATTGCTTCTTAGTAACACTGTCAACCTGTGGTGCGTTTTCGGAGACCCTCCTCCACCCCAGTTCCACCTGTGTTAGATCTGCTAAGGGGGTTAGTTATATTATATTTGCAGCAGCAGCATGTTAAATTCTTAGACAGCATTTCTGTTTATATACTGGCAGTAGCAGGTCTTGGTACTTGCTCTGCCATATTAATCAAAGCAGCAGCAGCGTAGCAGACCTATACATATTCATTACCACGCTAAATCCCAAAAGTGTTCATGAGAGAATTATAAGAAGACAAGTCTAACCAACAGTGAAAATAAATCACTCACACCATTTGTATATAGTTAAAAGTTGATAAGGGTTGTTTTGCTGAATTTTCGCAATGTCACACCAGGACGTATTTAATGTACAGTTCAGTAAAAAAAAAAAAAAATATATATATATATATATATATATATATATATATATATATATATATATATATATATATATATATATATATATATATATATATATATATATATATATATATATATATATATAAAACTGTGAAAGAATTTATGTATGACACCTTATATTTTCTCTAACATCATACTTCAAACTACATAAACATAACAATTTTGTTTTTAAAAATAGTTTTACAAAAGAGCATATTTTGCTGCCTTTTTGTCAACTACCCACACACAGTAAATCTTACAACATTCTCAGTTTATTTGGATTTAAGAGGTGATTAAGTACAAGGTTAACATTTGTTTTATTCTGTAAAGTTCTGTAACATTCATAATTATTCAACATTATTCATAATTTCAAATAGAAAGACAAAACCAGAAAATGACAATTGGTCAGATTGGTTCTTCTTTTCTAAGAAGAATGGAAATGTAGCTGCATCCAAAAAAAATAATAATAGTAATCAAGCAACAAGAATTTATCCATCAACAATAGTTTATAGCATTTACACTTGGAAAGATTCACTTGGCTTACAGATCTCTGCTTTTTTTTTTCTAAGAAGTTTCATGAACACGAGGCATTTGAGCCTACTAATGTGACATGAAGTATTTCCATACATTAAGGGCCGTTTGCACATTCAGAGGCTGAGAATGTGATGTGTTAATATGTGTGAAAGTTTAATTCGTGAAAGTCGATAGTCACTTTAATGTTATTAAACTACACTACAAGTGCTCGTTCGGTTAAAAATTAACTAAATTCCATTATGGAGGACATTCAATCTATTTTTTCTAATAGTAACTCATGAGAATTAACAAAGTGTTACTATTTTGAGGCAAATGTGCGTTACCAAAAATGGAGACCTAAGGAGCCTGTGACACATGTAAAATATCAACCATGCAGGCAAAATAATGACAGTTTACTTGCTCGGGTGAGGATTTTTTTTCTTTAACACGCTTTGCTGGAATGTTTGATTGTTGATGCAACATGCTCCGATATGACGACTTTCGGTAACCATGGAGATTTAATATGCAAAGAAGAGCAGTGCTGAGGACAACAGTAAAAAAAGTGCTCAATAACTGCAAATAACATGAAACTGTACGTTTCTACCACAGATGGAGATAGAGGCTGATACTCATTAGTATTGTAAAGACATCTAATATCCACTATATAATATTAGGGTATATATTCATTATCCTAATTCGTGGTTTATATCAATCAAAACATTCCTGTGACGCTCCAGAGACAGACGAGTCTTCGCTGAGGCCAGCTTCCAGCCTCCGCCACTGAGACTACAGCTCTGCACAAGACGTTTGGCCAGCGGAGAAATTAAAATGGTCGTGCCCAACTGAGCCTGGTTTCTCTCAAGGTTTTTTTTTCTTCACTTCCACCTTTAGTGAAGTTTTTTTTACCTCCCTGCTGTCGCCACTGGCTTGCATGTTTCGGGATCTGTAGACCTGTGCATCGTTGGATTTGCTCTTCAGTATTTGGACTCTCAGTAGTGATTATTAAACCACACTGAACTGAGCTAAACTGAACTGAACTTAAACACTACAAACTGAACTACACTGTTCCTATTTACTGTGACCTTTTATGTGAAGCTGCTTTGACACAATTTACATTGTATAAGCGCTATACAAATAAAGGTGAATTGAATTGAATTGAAAAAACATGAAACAAGTTTAGCCTATACATTTTCTTAAAGCAATTAAACAAATAATAAAATGTCAAGAAACTGTATGGTGCCATCACATACTATTTAATTTCTTATTTTATTTTTCTGCAATAGCCTACCTCATGTTTTGACAGTTTTGTCTTTGTAACAAACATCAATATTGGGCCTACCATAGACATTTAACAGATAGCTATTATAATGTCAATGAGGCCTACTACAATATTTTTATTACAACTATGTATGTTAATTTTATGTAGTCTATGCAGTTTTAGTAGCCTGTAGAGCAATATATTGTTCATCTTTTCAATTGGATGTAAAAAAAAATAGCTTTCATTTATCAAGTTAAATCGAACTTGTATTTATCAAGCAAATGTTTCCCACTTTGAAATTATCACAATTGTAGATACTGATTGTATTAAGTTAAATAAAAAAATATGTGTGATTCGCACATTTACTAACTTTGCATTGATGCCACCCTCTCAGTCAAACCTCATAAATAATAATAAAAATAAGAGATCAATGGAAAGTTGATCATCTTTCAACTTAAGATTTAAACTGTTGGGATCCTGGTTGAGATGATGCAAATGTAGGGTTGGATATCTAGAATAATATGCAAATATATAGGCCTATTTCTTCATAATTTTTACTTCAACGTACCAATTTAAAATCCTGCTTAAATAAATATAGTAAGTATTATCATTTAAAATTACTTTAAATTAAATAAATTTTGAAGGCACGGTGACTTAGTGGTTAGCACTGTCGCCTCACAGCAAGAAGGTCGCTGGTTTGAGTTTCTCCCACAATCTAAAGACATGCGGTATAGGTGAATTGAGGAAACTAAATGTGTGTGAATGAGTGTGTAAGGATGTTTCCCAGTGATGGGTTGCAGCTGGAAGGGCATCCGCTACGTAAAACATATGGTGGATAAGTTGGAAGTTCATTCCGCGGTGGCGACCCCTGATGAATAAAGGGACTACGTCGAAAAGAAAATGAATAAATGAATGAATGAATGAATGAATATGTTGCTGCTGGAAGGGTATCTGCTGCTTAAAACATATGCTGGATAAGTTGGCGGTTCATTCCGCTGTGACGACCCCTGATTAATAAAGGGACTAAGCCGAAAAGAAAATAAATGAATGAATGAATACATGAATAAATAGTGAATTAATTTAAACATTAATATATTGATTTGTATGTTCTGAACTCTCAAAAATATATCTTATTATAGCAATTCTGTGTCTAATTATGTCTTTTGGAAGCAAAATAATTGATCCACATATTTTGATTATAAAAAGAATCAAATTAAATTAGTTAGACATTAGATATTAGGCATATTTCAGACTGAAGGAGTGAGTCACTTACCCTAAAGAAACATTTTCCTTTAGTTTTCTGTTCTTTTTCTTTAAAAAGAAAACATGTTCAGCATATGTTGGTGGTTATTAGAGTGCTGCTATGCTAATGTTGTGTAATCTCAGACTGATGTCACTGTCAGTGGTCAAGTCTCTTTATTGTCATTTGCAAAGATCGATAAATATAGTCTTAGTAAGCGGATGCCCATGATGCGGATGCACTGGTTTTCTTAATAATTCTGCACCCATAACCAGACTGGGCCCCTTAAATAGTAATGTGCTAGAACACAAATAGGGGATGCGTGATCGCATTGGAGAAAACCTGCTGTCGGGTGTTGATTCGCGCTGTCTGCTGAGTGCCAATGGGGACGCGCGTCAGTTTTATAGCTGAGCCGGGAGGAGAGGCGTTGGCAGGGAAAGAAATGCGCTCATCAATGTTTATTAATCATCGGCGTGATATGATACTGTAGAATTGTGGTATTTTTACACACGTTGAGCATGCACAATCTTCTTTGGCTACAAGTCGGTTAACTTAATTAGTCACAGGTCTGTGTGAAAGCCATGCAAAACTGTTTCTGGTATAAGCAAAAAGCCGAAGTGTCATTCTATCAGCTGTCAGTCAAAGTCATCTGCTGGGCCTGCTTCTTCTGTTTCTAACACGCACGTCAAAGTGTCTCAAGCTGTTTGCAAGGAATCAAGCGTCGAATTTTCTACATGAACCGCATGAAACAAAGGAGCAACAGCTCACACATCAGAAAACCCACTGTGTATCTATGAAAATGACAAAAATGCAAGGTGTTATGAAAACCTTTACTGATACACGCTTGAAAATAAAGCGTATTTGGCATTTGTGGTTTCATAAAAAGCTTTTTTCTGTCTGTCGGTCGGTCGGTCTGTCTGTTGGTTGGTTGGTCAGCCTGTCTGTCTGTATGTCTGTCTGTCTGTATGTCTGTCTGTCTGTCTGTCTGTCTGTCATTCATCCATTCGTCTGTCTGCTTCTTCGTCTGACTGTCCTCTGTCCGTCTAACCATCAGTCTGTTTGTCCGTCTGATGACTGTCTAATTGTCTGTCTGTCTGTCCATCCATCCATCCATCCATCCATCTGTCTGTCTGTGTGTCTGTCTGTCCATCCGTCTGTCCGTCCATCCGTCTGTCTCTGTCCATCCATCCATTCTGTCTGCCTCTTTGTGTGTCTGTCTGTCCTCTGTCCGTCTAACTATCAGTCCGTTTGTCCATCTGATGTGATGACTGTCTAATCGTCTGTCTGTCTGTCTGTCTGTCTGTCTGTCTGTCTGTCTGTCTGTCTGTCTGTCTGTCTGTCTGTCTATCTATCTATCTATCTATCTATCTATCTGTCTATCTATCTATCTATCTATCTATCTGTCTGTCTGTCTGTCTGTCATTCTGTCTGTCTCTTTCTACCTATCTTTCTATCTGTCTGTCTGTCCATCTGTCCATTCATCCATACGTCTCTCTGCCTCTTCTTCTGTCTGTCTGTTTGTCCGTCTAACCATCAGTCTGTTTGTCCGTCTGATGACTATCTAATCTAGTCTGTCTGTCTGTCTGTCTGTCTGTCTGTCTGTCTGTCTATCTGTCTGACCATCCATTCGTCTGTCTGCCTGTTCGTCTGTACGTCTAAACCATAAGTCTGTTTGTTCATCTGTCTCTGTCTATCTATTTATCTGTCTGTCTGTTCATCTATCTATCTATCTATCTATCTATCTATCTATCTATCTATCTATCTATCTATCTATCTATCTATCTATCTATCTATCTATCTATCTATCTATCTATCTATCTATCTATCTATCTATCTATCTATCTATCTATCTATCTATCTGTCTGTCTGTCTGTCTGTCATTCTGTCTGTCTCTTTCTACCTATCTTTCTATCTGTCTGTCTGTCCATCTGTCCATTCATCCATTCGTCTCTCTGCCTCTTTTTCTGTCTGTCTGTCTGTCTGTCCGTCTAACCATCAGTCCGTTTGTCCGTCTGATGACTATCTAATCTAGTCTGTCTGTCTGTCTGTCTGTCTGTCTGTCTGTCTTTCTGTCTGTCTTTCTGTCTGTCTATATATCTATCTATCTATCTATCTATCTGACCATCCATTCGTCTGTCTGCCTGTTCGTCTGTACGTCTAAACCATAAGTCTGTTTGTTCATCTGTCTCTGTCTATCTATTTATCTGTCTGTCTGTTCATCTATCTATCTATCTATCTATCTATCTATCTATCTATCTATCTATCTATCTATCTATCTATCTATCTATCTATCTATCTATCTATCTATCTATCTATCTATCTATCTATCTATCTATCTATCTATCTATCTATCTATCTATCTATCTATCTATCTAACTACCTGGCTGTCTGTCTGTTTGTCTGTCCGCCCATCCGTCTGTCCATCGGTCTGTCTGTCTATCTAACTTTCGACTAATACTCATTACTGTAAAAAGGATTAAGATGTAATCAGTTTCAGGTTTACTTCATAAATTCATGTTTAATTCAGTGTTATACTTGGCATTTCTGTGTTTCTTCACCATTTTTTTCAGTGTTTCATCAGCTCAGACATGCGAAGGACAAGATTCCTATCTGCAAAGAAGCATTGCACAGCAACGATTGTTATGATTCCTTTGACTCCCTCTCTGCCTTTGTCCATTCAACATGCTATTAACTGATGTTTCTGTGTAATTACTCTGTCTGTGTGTTTTACAAACACACAGACACTCAAAAAGGAAAGCTGGTATGTTTTCAAAGAAGCAAAGCGGCATGTCTGCAATAATTGAAATATTTGTAATCAAAACAGAAAACTCTCACTTACTGTTTTGGGTACACAAAAAGCCTTGCCAATCAAAACATTGTTGCGAAAGCACAAAGTCAGATGTAATTTACTTTTGAAAGATCAATTTAACCTCTGATGAGCGTGTTTGCTTTAGCTGGTGGATTTTTGGATTGGCAACAGTCATTGTGCATTAATTAGAGCTCCTTACAGTGATTCACAAAAACCAATCAATTACTCTTCTAGACTTGACTGGCAGTACCCTATAATTGGGTGGCTGCTTTCCTTTTCTCAATTGCCCCGCAGCCAATCGGTGCAGACCAAACAGGTGGCAGCAGAGGAAACAAGCTCTTCCAGTCCATAAAACTGGCTAACTAGCTCCTGAAAGTTGCCAGCCTGCAATTATCATATCATTTGTGTTGTAAATCACACTGCTTCTTGTCATGGTATCATCAGATGCAGCAATTTCATGCAGCACATCAACCCCCCACCCCTTAAAAAAAAAAGAAGAAAAAAGACGTCTCGGGTTGTTTTCAAACCGATAAAAAGTGTAAACGTTTTAAAACATCATACACAAACATACCAAACCAAAACCGTAAATCATCACATTTGTGACATGGTCCGACAGGCAGAAACAAACGCCCTGTGTACTATACGTTGCACAACTGAAGCAAATGCAGTTAGTATGTACTTCCCCTTTCTCAAGTCCAAACATCTTCAATTTCGGCATTCCAAATTATTATCCTGTCGTCTTGGATGTACAGTATACTCATAATGCCTTTTGTCCGTCAAATTCCAGATAATTCAGACATGTTTGTTTCAGTTGTATAAATTCTCTTGTAGTAAAGCCGTGACATCATATTCTGTCCATCATCTTCTAAATAATTCTGCCTTGGAAAAGCAATAAATCCCTTTTATCTTCTATTGTATCTCATAATCACGACAGCTCATAAATCAATAGCAGCACGTTGTTTAGTTTAGCCATTTGCACAGTTTTTGAGATCATTTCATGAATTCTTGTTGTAATTAACATTATTAAAAAAATTATTAGCAAAATTTTTACATATTTCCCAAGAGCTGTTTAATGAAAACATTTTGTATTTAAATGTTTTAATAAATAATATTGTTTGATTTTGCCATGGCAACAGTACATGTTATTTTACTTGTAGTTTAATATGGAGCGGATAATATGCCAAAACAATCTGAATTTATTTCATTTGAATTATTGACCATTGTAATTTAATAAATCAGAATTTTTGTATGCCATTAATTTTTTTTTCCGCATTTTAATTTTTTTAAAATTTGAATTTCTTATTTTGAATTTGAGTTTCATAACTTAAATATTGAACGTCTGAAATTTAGGACAACAAAATTTTTAGGTCAGATTTTTATAGACGTATTTTCAAACGTCAGATTTTTTTTTCTTCTGAATTCATAGACTGCAGATATCATACAAATTGTAAAAATACAGTTTCAAACTTTCAAGATGAAGAAATGTACATCAAATTCAATATTCTAAAATTCAAAACTAGAAATTCAGATCATGAAATTTAGATTCAGTGGAGAAAGTATAGGTCAGGGTTGATCAATAGGGTCTGTATAATTCGCACCCTGTAATTCGTCAGGTATCTGCAGTCTATGAATTCAGAAGAAAAAAAATTCCAAAGAAAAAAATAAAATTAAAGATTCTAAAAAAAAAATTTTTTTATAAACTCTGCTTTAAAAAATCTTAAATGTCTTAAATTTAAGATGTTTAATATTCAAGTTCTGAAATTTTAATTAGAAAATTCAAATTCAAAACAATTTTAATTGCATTAAATATTCTGTGTCATAAAATGGCAATTGTTTAAACTTCATTAAATTACAATAATTTAAATTAACATAATTCAGATTCAGATTGTTTCGGCACGTTGAGCTCCATAGTTTTACTAGTTTTTTTTTTTACTTGCAATTTTACTAGTGTATACCAGTATTCAATTTAAAATATAAATTAAAGCATGAACCATTTTCACAAGACTGTTCTGATGCATTTAACGGTCATCATAATCTTCTATCCTTGAAAGTTTTTAATATTTAGATTTTTTTTTAAACGTAAGAAGATTTATATGCATTTATGTGTGCATTATATCATCTTTGTATCAACTTACAAACAACAATTGCTGCTTATGCAAGGTGTTTCTAATGTCTGATGTGAGGTGTGTCTATGGGGCTGAGAATAAATTTGACGTTTTTCTCTCCTCTGGCTGCCGTCATCAGGCTCATACTATTTTTTTTTCTCTGAAATCCTTAATAACACCATCGTGGAGTTTTCCATTTATTAATTCAGCAAATAAAATTGTAAAAGAATTATTTGTTATATTCTCCCATTCACTGCGCTCTAAGTTACACAGCTATGAAGCCTTCCGATACTGTGAAACCCTGAAAATGTGAAAAGGGTATATTAATTAGGCTAATTAGGTAAGTCATTGGTTTGGGGGGTAAATAATATTGACCTTCGCTGTTTACAAAAAAAAATATTTAAATATTTTTTATTTAAGCCTAACTAAAACTAAAATAAAATAGGAAATACTATAAAAAACTTTACTCAGTTAAACATTACTTGGGAATTACTTTAATATGAAGTAAAATTTCTAATAATTCAACTGTATTTTATGGAACAGTAACAACATACACTCTAAAAACATTGAGCTATTTATTTAACCCAATGGTTGAGTTAAAAATATTTGGTGCTTTGTTGGGTATTTTTAACCTTTTTTGGGCTATTTATTAATAACCAGTTGGGTTAAAATTTTTGAATTTTAACAGTCAACTGATTTAGCTGCAACAAAACAGCTGTGTTACTATGCATATTATTATGATGTTTTTGTGTTATGAAGTTTATTTAAGCTCTAATGCAATAATCTTATTTTTTAACCTCTTCGTGTCGTGTTTTTAATTGATCTATTTCACCAGCACTCTTAATTATTGATGATAGAAACGCGCACTTCAGCCGGTCTATATTAAACAGACAAAACACTTAAGTGTCTGAAACTTAAAATGTAACAGAAATAAAGCATATTCGATATTTTTGAAAACTGTATGTTATTTATTTACACAGCCATAATTATCAAATTAATAGTAGTACTAGTAATAGTAGCAATAGTAATACCAGAATGGTAAAAATACCATTTAATCAAAATAACCCAATGCATTGGGTAAAAAAACTTTGGGAAGGTGCTATAAAAACCTGTAGTTGGGTTATATGTTGGGGTATTTTAACCCTAGTTTTAGTATTTAGTAACCCTAGTATTCAAAACATTTCTGCCTCGGAAAAGTTCAAAATTTTGTTAAAACTTTGTCATGTAGGAAAATGAACTGAAGTAACTGAAGGAACTGTTCTTTAAAATAGACCATGGAGACAATAGTACATTTTCTTACAGTGTTTTAGCATCACAGTAAAATAATAATAATTAAAATATTTGTGTTCCTCCTCCTTGTATGTACGAGCATAGACACGTGCCTAGATTGTATAAACCGGCCCTGATTGTGTCTCATAATCATGACAACTCATAAACTAATAGCAGCATGTTGTTTAGTTTAGTCATTTGCATGGTTATTGAGATAATTTTATGAATTCTCTTGCAATTAAAACACATACGCATTGAAGAGTGACACTGTTTATAGCCTTGCTGAGGTACTGTATGTTCTCACCCTCTAAACACATGGTAATTGCTCAGCTGCAGTTGATACAGCCACAAATGAGGCAAATGAGTCACTGTTAGATAGATAAACAACTAGATAGGGATTTTTTTAACCCACAGAGAAAATCATTTACATAATTACACCTGCTTATTAGGAAAACATAATACAATCATTTGTTTAAGGAGCTTCATCATTCATTAAATGAGCATCTATGCTGTAAATTAATGTTGTAAGATATAAATAAAACAGATTATTGTTGTAATGTCAGCAATTTTCTGTATTTCTAAACTTAGATCAGATCTTTTATGAAGAAAGCAAGCAAAAAAATAGCAAAAATAGCATTTCTAAGGGAAAATTGTTTACAGTATATGCAATTCTGTTTATGCATATCTTGATAAATGCTTCTTCCTTAATAAGGTCTTCCTGTACTTGATAATCTCTTATTAGTTTATTTGAGACCATTTGTTTTGTTTATTAAAATTAAATTTTAGGTTTCACTTTTTTAAAAGTTGAATTTAATGAGAACACTCTCATTTTTTGTTATTTTATTAATTCTACTCAATAAAACCTCTTAACTTTATATTTAGTAATTATGCCTTTGTAATGTTCAAGAAACCAGTCTGAGATGATTTGTGCTTTATGACATGGTGCGTTATCATGCTGGAAGTAGCCATCAGAAGATGGGTACACTGTGCTCATAAAGGGATGGACATGGTCAGTAACAATACTCAGGTAGGCTGTGGCATTGACACAATGCTCAATTGGTACTAATGGGACCAAAGTGTGCAAAAAAAATATCCCCCACACTATTACACCACTACCACCAGCCTGAACCATTGATACAAGGCAAGATGGATCCATGCTTTTATGTTGTTGATGCCAAATTCTGACCCTACCGTCCGAATGTTGCAGCAAAAATTGAGACTCATCAGACCAGGCAACATTTTTCCAATCTTCTATTGTTCTATTTTGGTGAGCCTGTGTGAACTGTAGCCTCAGTTTCCTGTTCTTACCTGACAGGAGTGGCACCCGGTGTGGTCTTCTGCTGCTGTAACCCATCTGCCTCAAGGTTGGATGTGTTGTGCGTTCAGAGATGCTCTTCTGCAAACCTCGGTTGTAACAAGTGATTATTTGAGTTACTGTTGCCTTTCTATAAGCTTGAACCAGACTGGCCATTCTCCTCTAATCTCTGGCATCAACAAGTCATTTGCGCCCATAGAACTGCCACTCACTGGGTATTTTTTTTGGACCATTCTCTGTAAACCCTAAATGTGGTTGTGCATGAAAATTCCAGTAGATCAGCAATTTCTGAAATACTCAGACCAGACTAGTCTGGCATCAATAACCATGCCACGTTCAAAGTCACTTAAATCACCTTTCTTCCGCATTCTGATGTTTGATTTGAACTGCAGCAGATCGTCTTTACCATGTCTATATGCCTAAATGCATTGAATTGCCACCATGTGATTGGCTGATTAGACATTTGCGTTAACGAGCAGTTGGACAGGTGAACCTAATAAAGTGGCCAGTGAATGTATATATATGAGGTAAATTTATTTTTTAAATATAAAGGAAAGGAAATAGTTTTTGAACTTTTTCTTATTTTTTTACTTTAAAAAATCGTTAATAATTCAATATAATACACTTAAAAAAGTGTTAAAAAATGCTCATTCAAAACGGCTTTAAAATATTCAATCTGAATTTCCAAGAAAATATCACAAATAATTACACTGAAATGGCAAGGAACACAATGAATTAAATGTAACCGTTTTCAAACAAAATGTTTAATTTTCTCTTAAACCATACTTAATTTCAAAATTATTTTGAAATTGGCTGTCAAATTTGCTAGCAGTTTCTGGGCACATGAACACACTGTTGTGTTGTGTTTTGTTTTTCACTTTATACATTCCCCAGACAAATTATCCATAAAAGCAACTGAAATATCTTTTGCCGTTTTTATTGAACTCGGTTTACAGGATAAATAAGCAATGGCGCTATCTTTGATTAACTTGATGAAGCCAAATCAGTTGCCCACTCCACACTTGGCACCAGTCCAGATCAAATTACTGTGAGTTAGATGAATTATTTCACTTAACATAGTTGGGAAACATCACAGACTGCTCTCTACACCTACATGATTTCAACCATCTGTTCTTTTGTTTACACCTCTTCATATCCATGGCAACTACATGGGGGCAGGTAAAGCTAGTTAGTCGGAAATATTTGTAAGTAACATAACCCTCATAAGATTAATGAGCGCTTGTTTAAAGCGATGAGCTTTGACAGAGAGATTTTCAGAGGCATTATCAAATTGAGCTTAAGCTACTTAAGCTACTACATTATTAGGCTAGAGTATGGCAAGCTATGTTAACGTTTAATTCATTCAGATCTGGCATGTAGAGTTAAGGGCAGACATTGGTGAAAGAGAGCACTCTGACTGGCTGTTCAGCTTCAAATCTTTGAATTAGCTCTTGGGCTGTTGTATAAAACTTGAGGGCTTTATTCTAGGAAAACAACCACCTGGATGTACGTTATCCCTCTTATTTCATGGCTACTTGCCACAAAACATAAAATTAGACACAAAACATTGTTCTGAGCCGTAATATATTAATTAATTTTATAACTAAATGCAAAGTTAAACAGAAATGGAAACAGCTGAATGGCACATAGACTAACCTATATATTATTCAGTCACAAGATGGAGCTAAACAGTCAAAAACATTGGCTTTTTGGCATTAGACAAGTATAAATATGGATGTGAACGTATTCACTGAATTTTGATGAGCCTTATTTGGGAATAGCATACCTTGGAATGTGTATTGACTGACCAATCACAATCATAACCAATCAAATTTTGTAACATCTACTGAAACTATTAGCACAGGCTCGTCTTTGAATCACAGGCTCATCTGAGTACTTTGAATCATCTTGATCCTTAGAGAACACATTTATATTCATATTTACAGTATGTTTTATCCAACATAACCTCACAGCAATTCATATCTTTTTGATTTAGTGGCTAATTTGTATGAATTCATACTATCTCATTCATGTAACGTCTCACCTGACTCGTGATTCACGATACTAATCTTACGATACATGATTTTATCACAATTTTTTAACAAAATTATTTGAGACAAATTAAGGTGAACAAGAGCTGTAAAAAATTTTTTTTTACAAAATAAAATCTTTTCTCAATAAATAAATTGCAATTTTAAAACAAAATCCAACTAAATAATGAGTAATACAAACTAAATAAGACTAATATGAACAAACTAAAACGTTGACTTTGCAGTTAAATTACATATTTAAAACGTAAAATATGTAAAAAATGTAAAATACAAAACGAGTTTGCCCCTGTAAACACAGCGCCCTCTTATGTTCAAAACATGGATCGCATATCATTCAACATTTCTACTGATTTGAATCGTTCCATGTTTGAATCGATATTCAAACAGCTCACATTTAATCGTTACATCCCTAATGAGTACAATTTGCTTATCCCCCAAATACGGTAGGGTTTAGGGCTAGGGTTAAGTGCCATGCCTGCTTTTATAAATCTTACATTTTTGTAAGACTGAACTTATACGAATTAACCACTAGACTGACAAAACGTAAAATAGTGAGATCAGGCTGATTTATCTTTCACGCTACTGTTCTTGACTGTTTAGCGCCATTATATGACTGAATAATACGTAGATTAGTGTATGCTTCCTTTTTCTGTAAGTCTGTCAACAGCATTTATTTTGTGAGCACAACTGCCTAGATTTTTATTATCCCTTACAGTTGAAGTCAAAATTATTAGCTCTCCAGTGAATGTTTTTTTTTTCTTTTTCAAATATTTCCCAAATGATGTTTAACAGAGAAAGAGATTTTTCCACAGTATTTCCAATATTATTTTTTCTTCTGCAAAAAGTCTTATTTGTTTTTATTTCAGCTAGAACAAACACAGTATTTAATTTTTTAAAACCATTTTAAGGTCAATATGATTACCCCCTATAGGCAATGTTATTTTTGCCATTATATAATTACTTGCCTAATTACCCTAACTTGCCTAGTTAACCTGATTAACATAGTTAAGCCTTTAAATTGCACTTTAAGCTGGATACTAGTGTCTTGAAAAATACCCAGTAAAACTGTACTGTCATCATGGCCAAGGTAAAAGAAATCAATTATTAGAAATTTTGTATTAAAACTGTTATGTTTTAACTATTATGAAAGATTTAATTACAAATTACACATTTACACTGGATTTAGTATCCCTACATTGCATTGCACCTTGATGTCAAAAATGTAATCAAATTGACGACTAACAATGGCATAAAATAATGACTAAAATCAATTTTTGATTTATTTTATTTTACGCCAATGCTAGATGTCAATTAGATGTCATTTTAACATCAGTGTTGTCAAGTTGACATCAAATCGATTTGAGTGTTTTTAAACATGCTGTCTTTTTATATCATTTTGACATTAAGGTGCCTGCTGAGTTAGCTTGGAAATAGAGGCTTTTATTTATTGTTTATAAACCATTTTGAGGGATGTAAACATGTATTTCCAACATGTTTTACATTTTTCATTTCTACAGCTTCCAAGAATCCAAAAAGAGCCACATATTGACAAACAATGTTATGATCACTGTATTAACATTAAGTGATGACTGAATTGCCTCTTGTTACAGTTATGTAATTGTTTGATAACAGGCAGGAAATGTTCATGGGCCAATGACATGACCACATTGAAATGGTCTATAGATTATTAGATGTTAAAACAGCTTGCCATAACCTGTCTAATAGTCTGTGATTCAGATATGTTGCATCATACCTACGTTCTAAATCACTTCTTCTTTTTTATCTCAACCCACCATTGTCCTGATGTTTCTAACGCTGATAATGTACTGCCATCACTCAAACAGGCCAAGAGTGGTCATTTTGCATAGCCAAACACTGTGACTTCAGTGGTTACATTACATTAGTCAAGTTTGACTAGCCCAACAAAATCCTTAACACAGTCGCTTCTTGTTCTCGGTTTTATTTCATACACAGAACAGGTCTTTGTTGCGTTTTAGATTAAAATAAGCCTAGTATATCCATCTGATGTGTTGTGGTGCATATAAATGTTCTTTTTCTTGGGTTGCTCAGAAGTGTTGTTTCCTAGGGACTTTTTCAGCAATTAAAGGGATTATAAATAGATTGTTCTTATATTATCTTTCACAGTTTATAAGCATTGCGGCTGATAATGAGGCTATGAATTAACATCTGTGCATACTAAGGTGATGCATAGATGCAAATCTAATACATTTCTGACGCTCTGGGACTGGAGGATTAGAAGGTGTAAATTATAGTACATAAAGAGCGACACGGATGCGTTTTCAGCTCACAATATATCCATATACTCGGGCTAAACGATATTAGAAAAATTTAACAGTGCAATATTTTTTTATTTTACGTTATATATTACGATTTGAATACAATTTTACCAGATTACTTAATATCTCTATTCGGAAAGAATTTATAATGTTAAAAAGATTCCATAAAATGTAATAAACAATCGATAAAATTTTTGATGTCGCCCCAACACGTTTTCGTCGTGGTCTGTGCTATTTGCAGTGCATTTCTCTATTTGCATGTGTTGTGAGTATTTTCAAGAATAAAAGATACAACTGAAATAAAGTGCTTTATCATGTCCCGAGACTAAAAGTTTTCAGCATCAGTAACTGAATGATAAAATAAAAATGATTCAATAAAATTAAAAGGTTGTAAAGATCACGAATAGTACATTCTTTTATTCCTGAATACTTTTAATGTCATTGTAAATTACAGGCATTAAAAAATGCATGCAAATGATAAATTATAATACAAACTCAACATTGCATATCCTGTGATGTGTTTATTGCAAATTATCACATTGCGATATCGATGCTGAAACTATATATTGTGCAGAGTTGAAGTCAAAATTATTAGCCCCCCTGAATTATTAGCCCCTGTTTATTTTTTCCCTATTTTCTGTTTAATGGAGAGAAGATTTTTTTCAACACATTTCTAAACATAATAGTTTTAATAACTCATTTCTAATAACTGATTAATTTGATCTTTGTCATGATGACAGTAAATAATATTTGACTAGATATTTTTCAAGACACTTCTATTCAGCTTAAAGTGACATTTAAAGGCTTAACTAGGTTAGTTAGGTTAACTAGGCAGGTTAGGGTAATTAGGCAAGTTATTGTATAACAATGGTTTGTTCTGTAGACTATCGATAAAAAATTAAAACTGCTTTTATTCTAGCCGAAATAAAACAATTAAGACTCTCTCCAGAAGAAAAAATATTATCAGACATACTGTGAAACTTTTCTTGCTCTGTTAAACATCATTTGGGAAATATTTAAAAAATAAATAAATAAATAAAGGGGGGCTAATAATTCTGACTTCAACTATAAATATGTATTGAATAGGATAGTAGAGGTTACAGAGAGGAAAGCATTGGGAGCAGAAAGAGGAGAAGGGTCAGCAAAGGACCTCGAGCTGGGAATCAAACTCGGGTATCTGTGAGCACAATGGTGCTATGTCAGTGTACTTAGGCTATTGGCACCAACAATGTGAATGTATTTTGCTGCATGTTCCAACTACTTATGTAAAATGAGCTGAAGCATCACAAGCCTTGAGATTTTTTGGGGACAATTCAGTTGTTTTATGTTCAATCCACTTAAATTTGTTAAGCTATGACAACCTAAATAAATTGTGTGGAACTCTACATACTTCACAGTGTGGAAAAAAATGAAGAACACTTGAAAATTCCGTTTCTTTGGAATTTTGAGTGAAATATTAGTATTTGTCTAATACTTCAAAGGTCTGATAACATTTCTTCTAAATTCCAAGTAAACATTTTGTCATTTACTGCCATTTAGGTCAGAATAACATTTGTTTTTTACTTTCTGAAGTTAAAATTATTTTATGGTTTAAAAATTATTATAGTCACTTTATTTGTTATTCTATCAAAAGAAATGCTCTAAATTGCATTATTATTTTATATTTAGAATAAATATCAACAGCAGTTTGCACCATTGAACAAAAATGACTTTTTACTGAAACACCTAAAAGGTAAATTCAGAGAAGCTCAGTTTATTTATAGATCTGAATTACTTGATTTCTGCTGTCGACATTTGATGTTGAAAATTCAACTCTGCGGTTTAACAAAGAGACTTTTTAATGTGACATTTTAATAGTCTGAAACAAAAGATTGTTGAAATAATATATGTGAAGGAAGTCTGTAAAAGTACTGGCAGTTTATTACCAAGCTTTAACATTAATTTACAACGTCAATCCAGAAAATAAATCACGTCAAAGTATCAAAAACGTCAATAAATGTCACTTTTTCAAAACCGGTCATCAAAAGTTGCTGGGAGAAACATCAGAGGCCCATAATGCAACTCAAAAACATAAATAAACAAACAAACATAAATTGCACAATATGGAAAAATGATAATTAATGGATTTTTTTACAGAGGGGAAGTTGAATGCAATGTACTCACTAAGACAGAAAAACAAACATACTGTAGTGCGTGTCTGTGTGTGTGTGTGTGTGTGTGTGTGTGTGTGTAGAGGAATGTATTGGACGTGTCTCTCCGACATGTCTCTATTATAATCACCTGTTTTGTTATTTCATGCATAAGAAATGCTGTAAATTACTTTTAATTACTTATTATTTTACATTTGGAATAAATATAGTGTACACTGAAAAAAATGTCTGCATAACTGTTGCAAACAATTTATGTTTAATTTAAACAGACAAATTAGATTTAGTAATGTTCAACTTAATTTGCTTGTTTAGATTCAGCCCAAATAAATAGTTTACAATCATTTAACTTAAAGGAATTTAGTAAATCCAAGGAATCATCTTTGAATTTTTTTCAGTGTAGTTTGTGCAACTGAACAAAAATGACTTTTTACTGAAACGCGTAAAACGTAAATCCAGAGAAAATCCTATTATACAGCTGTATAGCTTTATATGCAGATGAGAATATACAGAATTCATTGAAACATTTAAAAAAATGCTGGGTTCCACACAATTCCTTCATGTTGCCCCAACACAAATCGATCAAGTACCTTAATTGTAACAAATTGAAGTGGATTGAAGATAAAACAATTAGGTTGTCCCCAGCAAAAAGACTTGAGAATTGAGTTTGTTCAACTCAAATTAAATAAGTAGTTTAAACAAGCAGCTTAAAAGTTATTTTTAAATGTGAGCCAGCAGAAGCTCATGATTAGACACACAGAAACAAACAGTTAAATGCTACAAAACACGAATGAACTCAAACAAACAAACTCCAGAAACGTATTTTCAGACAGCTAAGCGAATGTGTGTGTTTATTTGTGTGTGTGTTTGACGCTGCAGCGGTTCACAGTGACACTGTTTGCACATGTAAATCCAAATGGGGAGATGTTCGCGTTCACTTTTAAGCACTTATACGTTACGTGAGCATGTAAGTACACTATTATTCAGGATTTCTGAATAATGATACCCGTCTTCTTTATGTAAGCCGACTAATTACGTCGCGGTTCGTCAGGAATGCAAATGTATCTTTTCAAAACAGCATAGAAGCTAATAAAAATCATTCAACGTGAAGAAAAAAGGAGAAATCATTTCCAAACAGTCATTAAGTTAAAGTTTTATTATCTAATAGTTTGCAGAAAAGAAGTTTATTAAACACACAACAAATGATTCCGGAACAATGAAGACAAACAGTGCTTTTCACCTTAAAGAAAGCCCAAAAAAAGGAGAAACAATCTGCTATGAAGTGCTACAAACCTTTCTGGGTCTTGGAGGTTAGACTGCAATTTTTTTCTCATGAAGAAACATTTTCTACGCTTCTCTCTAGTTCACCGATATTTGACATCAGTTCAAGAGTCATTCAGATAATAAAAAAAGAGAAAGAAAATAAATCAAAACTCATTCAACACGTAAAATCTTCAGTAAGCTCTGACCCAGACGTAAAACACAAAATACAATTTTGGGTTTGGAGCTCAAATGCATAGAAAAGTTGACTCGTTCAGAATAAATAGAACCTTTAAGAATGTGAAACTGCACTGATATACTAAAGACTGTCAAATATATTTCAATACAAATGGGTTGTTCGGCGCATTGTGTTTGACCTGCTGTTTTTTATTTGATAATTGTTGTGAAACTCCTAAAAATAAAGTTTTATGATTAGCATTGGCGGTTCATTCCACTGTGGCGACCCCTGATTAATAAAGGGACTAAGCTGAAAGGAAAATAAATGAATTGATCAGTGGTTCCATGAATAATATTTAAAGACACAGTTCACCCAAAAATGAAAATGCACTCATTGTTTACTCTTCCGCAAGTGGTTATAAACCTTTATGAGTATCTTACTCCTATTGAAAACACAAAACAATATATTCTGAGGAAAGCTGAAAATTATTGACTTCCATAGTAGGAAAAATAAACACTATGGAAGTCAATGGTTACGGGTTTCCAGCTAAATAATAATAAGAAGTTGAAGAAATAAACTCAAACCGGTTTGGAAGTGTAGGGTGAGTGAAATATTAGAATTATGGTGCACTGTAAAACCCAACAGTCAACTTTATCAAATGAGTGTAGTGAACTCAAAATTGACTGAAAGTTAATTCTACTCATTTGAAAAGAGTTTTGAACTCAGTGTTGAAGGTAATGAGTGAATTAAATACCTCATTACTTCAACTTAAATGCAGTAAGTTCACAGTACTCATATACTGTAGATTAGTTTTTAACTCAAATGGTTTGTAGCCATCAGTTTCCTCAAACGGTTTGAGTTGCCTTAACTTATTGGGTTTTACAGTACTCAGTTGGTTTGAGTTCTCTTCATTTTTTGGGTTTTACTGTGCTCAAATTGCTTCGTTTACTCAAATGGATTAAGTTCACAGTACTTATATAGATTAGTTTTTTGAACTCAAATGGTTTGTAGCAGTCGGTTTCCTCAAACGGTTTGAGTTGCCTTAACTTGGGTTTTACAGTACTCAGTTGGTTTGAGTTCTCTTCATTTATTGGGTTTTACTGTGCTCAAATTGCTTCATTTAATCAAGTGGATTAAGTTCACAGTACTCATTAGGAGTAGTTTTTAAACTTAAATGGTTTGTTGCAATCAGTTTCCTCAAACGGTTTGAGTTACCTTAACTTTTAAGGTTTTACAGTGTGTGAACTATCCTTTATTTACTACAATTTTATTTTTTGTAGTGGAAAACAATCACACTCTTCATTTCAAATTCTCCATGGAACCCAAAGTAGTTATTTTATGGTGAGAATCATTTATAGGAACCCTCGTTTTTTATTTTTAAGAGCGCAGACTGGCCGTTGAATGTCTAAAGCAATTAAAGACTAAAAAAAAAACATTTATCAATCCATTCGTTAAGGTGTGTTTATTACCTCTGTCATACTAGGTTATGATGGAAATGTTCCGACTGGTAACAAAAGAGCAAGAGAGAAGTGAAACAAAACAAACAAAAAGCGTACAAAAAACGAAATCTTCATTGCTCTGAGATGATCCAAAAATGAAGAGGTCCATGTGTATTGCATACAGTAGTCTTAACAGTGGAGTGTTTGAGCCGCTGACGTCCGCTGTTTTAGTTGTGCATGATCAGAGGTCAGTGGCTCAGTTCCTCCACTTCAGTTCAGTAGATGACGTGGTTGTAGTTTTTTTTTTTTTGCGGCAGAGATCCATCATTATGAGTGATGTTAATGTGAGATCAGTCTTCTGAAATGACGTCAATGTCCTCGGGGCTGCCCTGCTGCGTGGCCACCCTCCAGCGGCTCACGTGCTGACTGCCTTTCCTCTTCTGCTGCGGGTCTGGAGACTCTTCCTCCAACTTCTGCCGCTTGTGTTTGGTCCTTCTGTTCTGGAACCAGACCTTCACCTTTGTAGCAAAGGAAAAAAAGAGACAGAGTTTATCAGATTATTTTGTTACAGTCAAAACAGTGGCTTTAATAAACTGGGTTTTTGTTAACATTTATTAAATGCATGATTTGTGTATTTTTTTTGCTTTTCTGAAGAAACTTTCAGAGCCAAGAACTATGGCATATTTAAAAACGTGACATATGGTTGTTTATGTAACCGCTCGATCTGGAGAGGCGATGGTGTTCAATTTTTAGTCTCTACAGCACATATTTCTTTGATGTGAACTTGTTATGGACAATACTGTGTGTTAGAATTAAATTAGAAAAATACAGCCATGATAACAAATAATGCGCCAAAAAGTGAAATCACTGGTGAACTAGAGGAAATAATTAGGAATGCTTTCACCATGGAAATTTGCACTTTAAAAATGTAACGAAACATTGTTTAATTAAATATTCTTTTTAATATCTGTATATCTTTATATGGATTAAACACATTGTTCAAAATAAACATCCAAAATTAAAGCATCTGTAAATAGCATAATAATAATAATAATAATAATAATAATAATAATAATAATAATAATAATAATAATAATAATAATAATAATTCAAAATTAGAAATCACTAGTAAAAATGAGAGAATTTTTTATCATAATTCCTTTAACTGAGCCTGGCTTCTCTCGAGCTTTTTTAATTCTTCACTTTCGCCAATTGGTGAAGTTTTTTCCTCGCCGCTGTCGCCACTGGCTTGCATGGTTCGAGCTGCGCATCGATGCATTTGCTCTTCAGTGTTTGGACTCTTAGTAGTGATTATTAAACTACACTAAACTGAGCTAAACTGAACTGAACTTAAACACTACAAACTGAACTACACTGTTTCAATTTACTGTGATCTTCTGTGTGAAGCTGCTTTGAAACAATCTACATTTTAAAAGCGCTATACAAATAAAGGTCAATTGAATTGAATTGAATTGAATTGAATTGAATTGAATTAACTGCCTGCTTTACCAAATGGTTGATCATGTTTTGATGGTTTTAAATAATAGTTTACACACACAACATTGTTGGTTTACAAAAAAATAAATAAATCGCATCCCTTTGCACTATTACACTTGATTTTGGGTTTATTGTAAAAAAATAAAAAGACATGTTAAATAAGAATCTGAGATAATTTATGGCATACTTCAAAAATAAAGATGATTTAGTATTAAAAATGTTTTATTTTGATTATTTTTTAAATAAATTTATATTAGACTTCATATTTGCAGATTATTTTTCATAGTATATGTATTAATTTCGGTACTTTTACCATAAACCAACATGTCAACTATTTGGTAGAGGTTGATATTTTAGAAATTATGGGATGTGTTGAAAAAAAAATGCATTGAGTGTGTTAACTAGCAACATCAGGCGTTAAGAAATCCAATTCAATTTTTTTTTCTTGGTGGGAAAGTTAGTGTTAAAAAAATCATAACAAAATCAGTTAGTCAGTATGAATAATGAAATAAAACATTTATTTTAAAAATTACGTAGAATCTGATCAGATATTAATAAATTACTATGTTCAAAACCACAAAAAACAACTGTACTGTAAAAAATGATATGATCAATTAGTCATAAGGTCACTGTCACTTATTACACTAATTTAACCATGTTCTAACGTCATTTTATAAGTTGCGCGAGCTGTTTTAAGTCAGTTTAACATAATATAAGTTCTAAATATATATGGAAATGCATACTCCCTGCATACTAAATGATCGTTCATTTTGACATTTTTCGCTGCTGTGTGACATCTCATGTGACATCATGACCACGCTTTTAGTTTGGTGTATAAACAATTGTTTTGGGTTGTACAAGATTATTATTATTATTGTTATTATTATTATTATTATTATTATTATTGCTGTTGTTATTATTATTATTATTATTATTGCTGTTGTTATTATTATTATTATTATTATTATTATTATTATTATTATTATTATTATTATTATTATTGTTAATGTTATTATTATTATTATTGTTATTATTATTATTATTATTATTATTATTATTATTATTATTATTATTATATATGGTTATTATGATTTTTTGTTGGTATTTTTGTTTTATTTTTATTTCTTTATGTATATAATAAATATATCTGGGGGCCAAAATTGTCCCAATCAATTAGGTCCTTGTTTGCTTTCACTCTCTCTATGTCAACATGTACAATAATATTCTAAAATGTATGATATTTGTAAATTTTTGAAAATGTCTATAAATAAAGTTGGAAAAAACATAATATAAGTTCAATGGCCTCAAAGCGTTAATTTGATTCAGCTTAAAAATGTAAGGTAACCAGTATTTTTTCAGCGTGTGAGAATAAATAATTGAAATGATTCAAAGTAGGTATTCAAAATCCAGAATAGACCCCTAGTGAATACACCTTTCATTTTTACAATTAAATAAACAGAAATAAACATACAGAAAGTGTCCTCAATTCTCAGATCACAACTGAAAAATATAGTTAAAACCTCTTATTTTATGTCAGAGTTGTTTGATACCCTTTCTGTACATCACAAAAGCAATCTTCAACTCTACAATCCTATACAAAACGATGTGTATTGCGAAAATAACCAATAAATGCAACAAGAGCCCTTCTGTATGTCACAATAACTATTACTCACGCCTGCCGGTCCTACACAAGCACGTATGTGAAGCCGATTGTGAAAATAACCAATAAACGCATGTTGTATACAAGCTTTGGAATTTATACGACCTTTCCCAAGGCAATGAATGATGAATAACTTACATCCTGTGAGGAAACTGGATGAGTAAGTGTGTGTCTGTGTGCGTGTATATGTATGTGTGTTTGCATGCGTATGTGTGTGTACATGTTTAAATATACGAGCGGGCTCAATTGTCCTCGATTATTTAGTGAAATATCAAGACAACCCAGTAGTAAGGACATTTGTACTGGTTAAATTTGCTAATTTACATATTTAAATTTTTGGTTTATTTATAGATTTGAATTGCATTATGGGAACTTGATTTCTGCTCTGTCGGCTTTTGATGTTGAAAATTCTTTTTAATGTGACATTTTAATAGTCTGAAACAATAGATTGTTGTTTTTTAAGCTTTACCAGTAATTAACAACGTCAATCCAGAAAATAAATCACGTCAAAGTATCAAAAACGTCAATAAATGTCACTTTATCATATAAAAGTGGTCATCAAAAGTTGTTGGGAGAAAGATCATAGATCATGGATATTTTTAGCAGTGTGGAGGTCTATGCGATGTCCTCACTAAGACAGAAAAACTATAGTTTGAGTGTGTGTGTGTGTGTGTGTGTGTGTGTGTGTGTGTGTGTGTGTGTGTGTGTGTGTGTGTTGAGGA